>NC_142068.1:15419166-15748333 GCF_059756535.1 Pantherophis guttatus
GTCCGGGATCAGTCATATTTTAGGAGGTAGCTCATTCCACAGGGCGGGTGCCCCCACAGAGAAGGCTCTCCCCCGGGGGCCACCAGCCGACATTGCTTGGCCGACAGTACCCTGAGGAGGCCCTCTCTGTGCGAGCGTATTGGCCGGTGGGAGGTTATTGGTAGCAGCAGGCAGTCTCGCAAGTATCCTGGCCCTATGCCATGGAGCGCTTTAAAGGTGAGAACCAACACCTTGAAGCGCACCCGGAAGACCACTGGGAGCCAGTGCAGCTTGTGCAGGAGAGGTGTTATGTGGGAGTGCCCTGTTGCTCCCATAATCACACGCGCGGCTGCATTCTGGACCAGTTGGAGCCTCCGGGTGCACCTCAAAGGGAGCCCCATGTAGAAAGCGTTACAGTAGTCCAGGCAAGACGTGACGAGGGCATGGGTGACTGTGCATAAGGAGTCCCGATCCAGAAAGGGGCGCAACTGGCGTATCAGGTGGACCTGATAGAAGGATAGATTAGTGCTGGGGAAAAGTGTGGGTCTTAAGGGGAAAAAAAGCCATTGGATATGTCTGGAACACTCTACCTGATCCTGTTGTTAGTCCCTCTGATCCCCATACCTTTTACCTTAAACTGCCTTTACTGTGGACCTTTCATATTTCTTAAGAGGTCCCTAAGGGGGTGTGCATAAGCGCACCAGCGTGCCTACCGTCCCTGTCCTACTGTCCCCATTTATATGTACTCATTTTATGTGTTTATGGCTATCTTTTGCTTATCTATTTCCTTTTATATGTGTCCATGTCTATGTCTGTACTGTTACTTGTTTCCTTGTACTTGTTGACAAAATAAATAAATAAATAAATAAATAAATAAATAAATAATACAGAAATACAGAAATGTTATGATAAGATTAGACAATTTTAGCATCTGAAGACTGCCTGTTCCACAGATGTTCAAGAAAAGACCACTGAATCAAATGGACTTTGTGGAGTTCTATCCAATAAGGGAAGAAATTGTCTCATGGGATATTATTCAGAGGGGTGTAAGAACATCATATTTTGGATCATCTTCCAGAAGAAGCTCAAGGAATTATATTCTAACAGAGGGGTCTCCAACCTTGGCAACGTTAACAGTTGAGGACTTCAACTTTCCTCAGCCAGCTTTGCTGGGAGTTGGGAACACTGGGAGTTGAAGTCCTCAACTCTTAACGTTGCCAAGGTTGGAGATCCCTGTTCTAACTCTTCTAACTCTTATATTTTGTGAGTAAAATATAATTAATGCCCTTGCTTAACTCAAAGAGAGGAGGGAGTTGAAGAAACATTTTTTCTCCTTAACTGTTTAAATGCTATCAAGAAGCATTTCTTTTTTCAATCAGAGAAATAGTTAATTTAGAAATCCTGGAGAGTATAAATGAAGAACTGATTTACCACAATCTAACCTTGTTATAGCATACGTTGTGTAGAAAAGGAAATGGGGAAGTCTAAAAGGGGAAAGAAAGAGTAATTGACTGTTTATCAAAACTGGCTGGAAGCTGCATAATCCATTTTTCACGCTTGGAAGTGGAACTAAGACATTTTCCATTAGCAATCTCTGTTAACAATAAAGGGAATGAAACATGCACAAAAGTATGCATGTTGGATTTGTCTGGTCATTTCTTAAGAAATCAAAGCCTCCTTTGACAAAGTATGTTTATTTGCCATTGCTGAATTTGAACCAGTTATTTGAATTGAATTGAACTGAATTTAGCTCAGACAAACTAGGATTTAAATATGGTTTCATATCTGGAGTTCAAACTTAGTTGTAGATTTTGATTTAGTTAAAGGACTGACCTGTGTGTAAAGGAAAGAGGTGCAAGAAATCAGGAGCTAAGGTTGCTCAAATGAGTACAAGATAATCCATGCTATTTCTGTACAAGAATCTGAACCCCTAATAGAAAAGGCAAATTGTTAGACCAGAGGCAGCAGAATTCAAGGAGGGCTGGCTTACATCACTCGTGGGCACAAAGAGACTCCAAACTGGTGATGTACTTGACCCCTCCTTCCAGCTCAGCCTGGCCATCTCCTACAAGATTTTCACAAGAGCTGGAAAAGAGCAGGCTGATACAGGTTGCAACTTGCTCTCATAATGTCTGAATAGGGCAGGGGTCAGCAACCTGTGGCTCTGGAGCTGCCTGTGGATCTTTCATCCCTTTGCTGTGGCTCCCTGTCACTGGTCAGCTCCACAATTGATAGGGCTTTCGGTTAGGACAGGTAGAGGAAAAAGGATGCAGCGCTAGGAGGAGACTCTATGGTGGGGGAACCGGATTTCCGCTTCAGAATTGAATGAGGGGGGGGGGCTTCTGATTAGGACCTTTGTGGTTCTTTGAGTATTTAAAGTTACCGATCCCTGGAATAGGGCAAACATTGAGACATTGTGAGAGAAGCAAGCATCTCAAGGTGTCTTCTAAAATATTAGTGCTGTGCAATCCCAAAAATATCATTGCATTTTGCGTTTTTTGAAGAACAAATCACATCAACGTGAAGTTTTCTGCTCAGACAAAAAGATCTTAAGAGAATTCTGAAGAAAATTCAGCAAAGAAAATAAAATTGAAATGTGAAGCAAGCTTTCTGGAGATTTAATACCAATCTCAAATCAGCAGCTGCATCTACCACCATGTGATGGCCTTCTCCATCAGTAGTGTTATGAAACCCATTCTTTTAAACTGAGTTGGAAAGAAATTTCAACCAGTTTGATCTAGTGGTTAAGGCATCAGACTAGAAGCCAGGAGACTATCTAGTTCTGCCTTAGCCATGAAAGCCAGATGGGTAACCTTGGGCCAGTTCCTATCTCTCAACCCAACCCAACTCACTGGGTTGTTGTTGTTGTGGGAGGAAGGTTTGTTGGATGTGTTCACTGCCTTGAGTTACTGTATTTTTCGGAGTATAAGATGCACCTTTTTCCCCCTAAAAGGGGGTGAAAATATAGGTGCATCTTATACACCGAATGTAGCCCTGCCCATCCACTGGCACCCACCCTTTGGCCTCTGCCTCGCAGCATTTACCTCCTTGAAAGCAAACAGCAAGAAAAAAACAACTCCTTTCAGCTTCAGCACAGCCTAATTATCACAAGTTGATTGGATTGGCCTCCCGACTCTCAGCTGATTTATTCTCAGCTGTTTTGCACAGGGCTCTGCTGCTTGCTGCAAAGAGATAAATTGCTGGAGCAGATTTTTTTTCCCTTGTGCTAATCAAGCTATGCTGAAAACGAAAATGAAAGTAAAGCAGGCTGTTTGCTATTTGCTGTAAGGAGGCAAAATTGCTTAGAGGCAGAGGAAGATTTCTTTTTCTTCTTTTCTTTACCAAAAAAGGTAGGTGCGTCTTATACTCTGATGTATCTTATACGCCAAAAAATACAGTATTTGTAAAAATAATAAAGGCAAGATACAAACAAACAAATAAATAAAAATAGTGTTGGATATTTACAACTGAACTTTAAAAAGAAGATTGAAAAGAAAAGAGGAAATTTTTGTTGCTCTTCTTCAGACATAAGAATATGCCAAACCCTGATCATTCATAATATTTATTGATGAACTTTAGTAATTATAATACTCATTAATAATTATTCTCATGATGACTTATTTATGAACTGCCTTTCTTCTCATGTTCTTTTTATAATGAAAAGAGAAAGAGTGGTTCCAAATATAGAGATTCACCATTCTTATAAATGATAATAATAAAGAAAGATTCCTATAAGCAAATATAATTGAGATACAAATAAATGCAAATAGGAAGAACTCAGAAACAAACTGTGACCTGCACACAACCTTCATTATAATTCTACTTTAGTATTTGTTGCAGAAGATTTGCTGCTCATTTTCCACTATGTTTCCCTGTGTTACAATGCAAATTACACCAATTAGACGGAAGACTGACAGACTAAGTTCCTGCTTATTGTTTTATAATTCTGTTGTGTTAAAGTACCATAGGCATTTGAAACTCTTTTCAACCTTCACTGCCAAAGTATACCAAGGAAATGTACTTAATAATTTATAATCTCAATCAGATTTCTTTAAGTTAGAAAATTTTAGTTTAGCTTGCTTAGTTACTACTTATATATATTTTGAGTTAATCACACTGATTCAGAATCAAACTAACAAATATAAAATAGCATAGCAGTGACAGAAGCATATACTGTAATTAAGATAATGTTGGCAACAACTGCACTTCATATTAAAAGCTGAAAAAATAACCTTGATTCTGCATTAAATTCATTTCAGAAAAATCATAAGATGTTTGGTTGTTGTTGTTTTTTTGCATAAACTCCCACAGAAATTTTGACCAACATGGGTGAGACATGGGAGCCTATAATACCGTGATGGCGAACCTATGGCACGGGTGCCACAGGTGGCACGTGGAGCCATATCGATGGGCATGCGAGCTCAGCTCCGGCACGCATGCGTGCACCGGCCAGTTGATTTTCGGGCCTTCTTGGCCCACCAGAAGTCAGGAAACACGTTGTTTCCGGCCTCCGGAGAGCCTTTAGGTAGGGTGGGGAAGGCTGTTTTTGCCCTCCCCAGGCTCCTAGAAAGGCTCTGGAGCCTGGGGAGAGCGAGAAATGGGCCTACCAGGCTCACCATGCCATCGCGTACCAAAAGCGGGGGAGCATGAGGAGTGGGTGGGGCGCAGAGAATTATGGATGTGGGCACACATGCATGTGTCCTCCCCACGTTCCACCCCCCCCCACGTTTTTGGCATGCGATGACAAAAAGATTAGCCATCACTTCTATAATACATAGGAAGATTTGCCCCAGTTTCTACTTGAAACTAAGGTAAATTAAAGGCATGTATGAATGGAAGATTTTCTGCCTTCCCAAAGATTCCTTTTCAGGAGGCATCTGAACTTTCTGGTTTTTCTTTTGAAGACATTTTGCTTTTCATTCAAGAAGCTTCTTTAGCTCTGAAAGGATAGTGGGGAATGGAAGGATTTATATTCTTTGCAGACAGCTGGTAATCTACGTCCTTTTAGATGGTCATTGAAACACTTGGAGGTTTATCTGTGCCCTCAGGGTCACCTGAGTAAGTGCTCCTGAAGCTGTGAGTGCAAAAGGACCCCTGGATTCCACACAAATTCTATCCCAGGAAAGTGCTACTCCATCCAGAATCAGAAATGAAAGATATCCAGATGCAGGAGGCTCCAAACCTTCAGACATTCAGTCTTGTTAGGGTACAATCAAAGCTTCTTCTTCCATATCTAGAACCTCACTGCCTCTTGGAATGGGGTAAAAATCTTTCTCGAACCATTTGTAAAGCCCGAAATGGAGATACATACCGGTAACAGTATCATCAGAGCAGTAGTTAATAGTCTGCATAACTCCCCACCCCAACTTTTGCTGCTGATGAAAAAGTGTTTGCTTTGGAAAGTTACTAAGGCCATTTGTGACTATGGGAACTTGAGGAAATATGGGAGGAATAATAGACATAAACAATAAGCAGGTTCAGAGCAGTTTTATAGTAGCTTATTTCATAAAGAGCCGTTTAGTCCTAGTTCCAGCAGAAAAGTCCTGGAAGAAGGTATTTGACGTGTTGGCTTTGATGAGGTCACTAAGAAATGAATCCTGAAAGTTTCTATTACAGTTTCCAAGATTCTTTACTTTAGACCTCACCTTCTACAGAGGAATTATTGAGTCTGTCATCTGCACCTCTGTAACTGTCTGGTTTGGCTCTGCAACCCAACAAGACAAACACAGACTTCAACAGATAATTAGAACTGCAGAAAAAACAATGGCTCCCAATCTGCCTTCCATTGAGGACCTGTATGCTGCACGAATCAAAAAGAGGGCTGTGCAAATATCTACAGACCCCTCACATCCTGGACAGATACTGTTTTAACTCCTACCCTCAAAAAGATGCTATAGAGCACTGCACACCAAAACAACAAAACACAAGTACAGTTTTTTCCCCAAACACCATCACTCTGCTAAACAAATAATTCCCTCAACACTGTCAAACTAGTTACAAAGTCTGCATTACTATTAATTTTCTCTTCCTAACTAGTATCTATCTCTTCCCACTTATTACTATAACCACGTGCTTGTATCTTTCAATTTATATTGTTTTTACTTGTCTCCTAGTACAATTTGATAGCTTAGTAATAACTTTGACTATCACTAAGTGTTGTATCTTTTTATTCTTGATGAATTTATTTTATTTTCCTTATGTACACTGAGAACATATATACCTAAGACAAATTCCTTATGTGTCCAATCACACTTGGCCAATAAAGAATTCACTCCACTCCACTCCACTCCACTCCACTCCACTCCACTCCTATCCTATCCTATCCTATCCTATCCTATCCTATCCTATCCTATCCTATCCTATCCTATCCTATCCTATCCTATCCTATCCTATCCTATCCTATCCATGCATTAAAGCACCTTTTTTGAAATCTGAATAATTCTTGCTTCCTTGTTCGTATCTTGTTGACAATTTGTTTAGAGAAGAAGTAAACCAATTGGCAATGCCTGTTCTGCACCTGGCATATCTTGTAAATCCTCCTCAAATTTGCCTCCTCAACTTGCTTTTAGAAGTTGTGGGAGGCTTTTAACAAGGGTTGGACAACCATTTGTCTAAAATGTATAAGATCTCCTGCTTGCACAGTGGGTTGGGCTAGAAGACCTCCAAGGTCCCTCCCAACTCTGTTATTCTGTTAAAGGATCTTAGCATTTTGGAACTATTCTTCAACAGTAAAGCATCCCTTAAAAGGATAATGGGATTCCCTTGTTTGAAAGGTCTTCTCCACCCAATTAATTCCTTGAAATATGCTCCTTGAAGTTATCTGTTTACAAATGGCCAAATCATGTTGAATGGCATTGTTTCCATTTTGTTCCTAATTTTCAATTTGCATAACATTCACAGCAAGAAATATAGATTTAAAAGATTTTCTGCCATATGGGTGTGACAAGCTCCATTGATTTGTCTTTTTAATTTCCTTAGTGCCCATATAATGAAGCTAGAATTTATTGGTGTTTATGAGCTAACCATTTGAGTGTCTCCCCATCTGGGTAAACTATGTTTGCATTTGGGATATGTGCTATAGATGATATCCTATTTGTGGCTAATCAGTGTACTTCTTCAATGGATTCTGTTGCCAGGAGTGAAAGAAATGCAGTAATATTCCCAACACTGGATCTTTCTATTTATGATTCTGGCTTTCATGTAGATTTCACTGATTGTCACCAAGTATTTATATATTTCCTATGCACATATCTTGTTTTGTAATCGGAAGTATTACAAAGTAAGTATTCTGGAAGTAGCACTGATCCGTACAGATATTTAAGATATCTCAACAGTTAGCACAATCTCATCTAGTCTCACAGCTTCCGTTCCATTCCATATATATATATATATATGTTTTCTATCGAGGCAACCTGGTTTACCCAAATATGGGAAGGAGCAGTCCTTCCCTTGTCGCTTTCACGACAAACTATTTTGTGTAAATATTTTTTTTATTTATTTTATTTTATTTCAAATTTATATACCGCACCTTCTCCCGAGGGACTCAGGGCGGTGTACAGCCAGCTAAAAACATACAATACAAACATTAAAAACAATTAAAAAGATATATATTAATTTGGCCCCAATTTAAAATGACAATTTAAAAGTTTTAAGGGCACGGCGGAAGGCACCGAGGTCTTGAATTCTCCTTATCTCTGGGGGCAGCTGATTCCAGAGGGTAGGTGCCCCCACAGAGAAGACCCTCCCCCTGGGGGTCACCAGCCTACATTGTACATATATATATATATATATATGTAAAGAAAGAAGCAGACATACTGCGAACTCCGGAACTTAAAAATTTAAAATTTTAAAAGAATTAAAATTTTATTTTACTAAGCTTTCATCAGCCATCTGCTGACATCATCAGAGTATTAAACTACCATTACAGAGATCTCTGCCTTTATATGCCATTAATCAATTTGGCCCTTGCACGTGTAACAGACCCTTCCAGCCGTCTCCCACCTGCAATCAGAGACAAGGCAGCAAATTGCAATGGTTGACAGGCTAACATCATCCCCCACTGGTGGGCACATTGGGAGGGAGGAAACAGTAGGAGTCAAACCTCCATCATCCAGCATGACGACAGCAAAAACAACACAGCTGATTGCAGGTGGGAGACGGCTGGAAGGGCCTATTACACAAGAGATGTAATGGTGGCTCAGCAGACTGATAGCATTGTGATTAACACCAGCTGCCTGCAATTACTGTAAGTTCGAATCTCACCAGGCTCAAGGTTGACTCAGCCTTCCATCCTTTCTAAGGTAGGTAAATTGAGGACCCAGTTTGTGGGACAATAAGCTGACTTTGTATAAATATACAAAAGTATGAAGGCTACTGCTTAACGCATTGTAAGCCGCCCTGAGTCTCCGGAGAAGGGCGGCATATAAATCAAATTAAAAAAAAAAAAAAGATGTGAAACCGAAAGCAGCCTCGGAGTATCTGCCTCCATTTCAAGCAATACAGTTTTTTTTTTTTTTAAATCGCTTACGGAATGTTGAAAAAAAAAATGCCTTGAGCACCCTAAGAATAAAGTAGATAAACAGAGGCCTCTTTGGTCCTGGGAGAAAAACCTTTGAAAGGGTTTAAGGCAGAATTTGGCACAACGTTAGTATTCTCATTCCAAGAAAAGGTCAGCTGCGAGTCTTTGAGAAAAGGGCAGAACAGGTCGCGAAGGCTATCTTTAGCGTGATTTGAACAGTGGATATTCCCACTCTGCAAGAACTGTGTAAATTCTATAAATGCTTTTTTCAGAAAAGTTGGTTGTGTGCCCCATCGCTTAGCAAACTTCTCAGGTTCTCTAAAGAAGGGCCTACAAGCTGTCGCTTCTACAGCTTTGGAAATAAGCTTCTCTTTAACTCTGGAGCAGCAGAAGACAGTCCTCATGTGCAAAGTCACGTCAGACATTACATTCATTCTGTCTTTGCATCTGTTAGTCACTTGATTTTGTTATTTTTATTATTTGCCTATTCTTGACTGATCTGAGGAATATTCAGTTCCAGGGATGTGCAGAATCAATCATCCAAACTTTTATTAAGATCCTAGATCAGCCTAAAACGCAAAATATCAAACAAATGTCCTTCTACTTGCTTCTCATTTTTTTTATTTTAATCCTCCAAATATTTTCTTTGCAGAACTAAATTTAGAGAAGGATGGGAGGGAGAAAAAAATACTGTTAGTGATGACATTTAATTCTGCTATCAGTTTGAACAACTAATGTAATGAGGATTTAATAACTAACCCAGGAAACGGGCATTCCCACAGCCGCCTATTTGTGGCGCCGCTTGAAGGACCCACGTTCATCGAATGCAAGACGAGCTATACCACCTTATTAAACCAACCTGAGAAGGCAATGAGACATGAGCCTCCTGAGCCGTGTTAATTATCTTAAGGTTGGAATCAGTAAGAGCTTGACAGGCAAATCAGAAGGTAGAATCAGTGCGTTCAGGTCTCCAAGGCTGGGCTGCTACAACACTTTCATATTTCAGATGACAGGAAATATGCAGGAACATGCCAACCTGGAGCCCCTCAATTATACTCAGTGTCAAGGCTTCCTGTTGAAGGAAGTGCTAATTTCCAACATATCACAGAGAAGGAGAAGGAGAGAAAGGGAGAGAGAGAGGAAGATGTAATTCCATAACCAAAAAGTGCTCCACTGAATGAATTTACTGACAAAATACTTTTTGATGCATCTGAGAATTATCATATCTTGATTAATGTTTATTTACTTATACACACACACATATACAAACATACATAAAACATATACATATGTATACCCACAAAGATATGTATAGATAGAAAGAGGGAAGGATGGATAGCTAGATAGCTAGATGAGAGAGAGAGAGAGAGAGAGAGACAGACAGACAGACAGACAGACAGACAGACAGACAGACAGACAGACAGACAGTGGTGGGTTGGCCCCGATTTGGACCGGTTCTATAGAACCAGTAGTAAAACCGGTGGGAAGCACGAGCAAAGCAAGCACGTCATCAGGAAGCACGAGCAAAGCAAGCACGTACGAGCAGCCTCATTGCGAACCGGTAGTAAAGGTAAGTAGAACCCACCCTGCAGACAGAAAACAGACAGACAGACAGATGTGGCAGGCAGGCTGGGTCTAGAAAGAGAGCCTTCTCTGCCATTGTGCCCACTCTGGAATATTCTCTGCCCAGAGGTGATTGCAAGCTCCCACTTTCTTGGCTAGTATTAAGGAGCCCAGGGGAGCATGCTGTCCAGAGGTGGGTTTCACATACTGTAGCAACCAGTTCGCCCAACACCGGAAATGTGAGCACGCACACATGCGCACATGTGTGTGACGTCAAACAACACATCAATTTGCTTGCGTGCACCATCCACACATGCATGCAGCGTCAAAAACACAGCGATATAGGACGGGATTGCATCCTGGAAGGTGGGCAGGCTCAACCGCAGGTCAACACTACCGGTTCTCCCGAAAAACTCCGAAGAGTCTTGGTAGTACAGTGGTCTAAAGCACCCTGTTATTAAGACCAGCTGCCTGCAATTACTGCAGGTTCGAATCTCGCCAGGCTCAAGGTTGACTCAGCCTTCCATCCTTTCTAAGGTAGGTAAATTGAGGACCCAGTTGTGGGGGCAATAAGCTGACTTTGTATAAATATATAAAAGTATGAAGGCTATTGCTTAACGCATTGTAAGCCACCCTGAGTCTCCGGAGAAGGGCGGCATAAAAATCAAATTAAAAAAAAAAAACCTGGCTGAATACCACCTCTGATGCTGCCATACAGCTGGCCAATGGCCTGAGATCTCTCCCTTCACCTTTTAACTCATTTTAAAATAATAAAGTGTTTTATCATCCTTGCCTCTCTTTAAAAATGTTTAACTTAAAATATACAAGTTAAGTTATAAATTATATGAATATAATTTGTACACAATTTTCCCAGCAAAATCATGTGCATGAAGGAGCAACTGCTCCTTTTAAAAGTGAGGAAGAATTAGGTACAGATTGAGAGAGAGAGATTTTAAAATTAGCACTTGCCAGTGAGAGATGAGAAAAAAGAAAATAATATTGTTAGTCTGGATAAGAACCTAAAATAAGGTAGATTCCCCTTCCCCCTTTGTTTCTTGAACAAAGATGCCATTCATTTTTCCCCTTGGAAATTTGTGGTATAGTCAAAGGCTTTAGATCAGGGGTGTCAAACTCGATTTAATTGAGGAACATCAGGGTTATGTTTGACCTTGGGGGGCTGGGGTGTGCAGGGCCAGGGTGGGCATGGCCAGCTTGATGTCACTCATGTCAGGGGCACCTCTGGTGGCCTGAACACTCTGCTAGTGAAAACAGGCTCCCGAGCTCCATTTTTGGCTGTGACGGCCTCCTGCAACCCTCTGCCAGTGAAAATGGAGATGGGGAGGGCTGTGGGTGGCCTTCCCAAACTCAATTTTCACTGGCAGAGGCACCGCTGGCCGGTCCTTTGCTGTTTCCAGGGCGGCCCTGCTGGCCAGTTCTAAGCACCCTGCAGGCCAGTTCTGGCCCCCAGGCCTTGAGGTTGATGCCCCCGCTTTAGATTCAAGTGTATCTTCCATGCAACTTTCTACTTTTTACCCACCTGATCTTTGCCAGAGTTTTAAAATTTATTTCTCTTCTTTAGAGTTCTTTAGAGCTCTTCTTTAGGGTTCATCAGGGTATACATAGCACTCTTTCCTCCTGTTTTTTTACACAATCATAACTTGATTATGTTAAGTTGGAGTGAGGGAAATTTAACTGGCCTGAAGTCATTCAAGTTGAAGATCTGGAGATCTTCTATGGTTAAAGATGAACTAGAAGTTTCCCACTTCTAGTTCAACACCTTTAAATACTACAATGCACTTGTTCTACTAGAAGAAGATGGACTGGGTCAACGTCATACCCACCAAAATTTCAGAAACTTAATCCAGGAATCAAAATTAAAACACTCCTATCAAATGACTGCCCCAAAGCTTAAATTCTGATTATTTTAGCGAGAAAGATGAAACTTAACTCTGGCAATTGTGGGATCTCACACCATTCCTTTTTTTTTATAAGAGAATTGCCAAAAAGAAAATGTCAGACAATTATCAGCTTCAGAGAGACCTAAATTATTATAAGTAATCACAAATATTAGAAGTCAAAAATAGCCATAATTGATCTTTAAAAATACATTTTACTTTAATATGATTTGATATGCAAATGTTAAAGATTGAGTGAAACAGAGAAGACGAGATAATTAATTTTGTCTAAACAATAGGAAATTATCTTAATATCTATACCAAAAGAATTCAATAGGTGTTAGATATCAACTTATTTAACACCAGTAAAAACAAGCTATAGCTTAGACTTATTGGATACCAGTGGGTTTTTTTAGGAAAATACTCTAATGCTTAATTAAAACTGTTATATTTTTCATAAGCTGCCATTAAGCATATTCATTTGACTTTCAGACATTGTTTAATATTTTTGGATGTCCATGTTTTTTGAAGTACATACTAATTACAGAGAAATGGGTGGCTGGACAACCAAAATGAATTCTATGTGCTCTTCTAATTAGTAAAATATTTAACCTTCAACTATTGCAAAGATAAGAAAATGGCTTCAATTTCTCAACACACTGAAGATCAGATGTGCTTTGCAACTTATAATTGAGTTGCTTACAGTTAAAAAGAAATTTGAAATTGCTGTGTAAAACTTTATATAAAGATGAAGTCAATCCTCTATGCACACAGTAACCTTTCTTTTTCTCCTCTTTTTCTCCTCTTTTTCTCCTCTTTTCTTTTTCCATCTTCTGTTCAGTTTAATTAAAAACACAAAAATAGAAAGAACAAAAATGATGTCCATGATTTATCAGCAAATAGAACCTGCCTTTGTGAATCGAGTGAGTTGGGACACACATGATTTTTCGGCTTCAAGCCTGCACATTTCATTTATACCTCGAGCAGTGCTAAGGATGTATTTATGATTTCATGACTGGTACAGTACCCTTTGAGGACAAAAAAAGCATCCTGGGTAATTTCCAGTTTAATTCCATCCTGTACACTTCTGCTAAATTCCTATATATGGATCAGGGGAAGCACACATGCCATTCAGTTTAGTTAGCAAAAAATATAGTTTATTAAACACTGCAAACAAATAGAAAAACTGGCAAAATAGGACCACGGGCATCATGCAGGCAAAAACAGCAAGAAAGACACATGCATGAACAATAAGCTAAAGGTAAAAAGATCAGAAGTATGTTTTTAATAAATTTATTCTATCATCCATCCGTCTGCCTGTCTGTCTGTCCTAACCCTACCCCTACCCCTACCCCTACCCCTACCCCTACCCCTAACCCTACCCCTAACCCTAACCCTAACCCTATCTATCTATCTATCTATCTATCTATCTATCTATCTATCTATCTATCCATCCATCCATCCACCCACCCACCCACCCACCCACCTATCTACCTATTCCAAGTGTAGTCTTATCAAAGCATTAAACCACTTTATAACGCCTTGGTAAGACCAGATTTGGAATATTGCATCCAGTTTTGGCCACCATGATATAAAAAAAAATGTTGAGAATCTAGAAAGAGTGCAGAGAAGAGCAACAAAGATGATTAAGAGACTGGAGCTAAAGCATATGAAGAAAAGTTGCAGGAATTGAGTATGTCTAGTTTAATGAAAAGAAGGACTAGGAGTGACATGATAGCAGTGTTCCGATATCTAAGGGCTGCCACAACGAAGAGGGAGTCAATCTGTTCTCCAAAGCACCAGAAGGACAAGATGCAATGGATCAAAACTAATCAACCAACCTAGAACTAAGGAGAAATCTCCTAACAGTTAGAACAGTTAATCAGGGGAACAACTTGCCTCCAGAAGTTGTGGGTGCTCCAACACTGGAAGTTTTTAAGAAGAGATTGGAAAACCATTTGTCTGTAATGGTATAGGGCCGTGATGGCGAATCTATGGCATGCCTGCCCAAAGTGGCCCGTGAACCCATGTTGCCCGGCATGTGCGGCCTTGCCTGCTTGCCTTCCAGGTTTCTGGCACGCATATGTGTGTGCTGGCCAGCTGTCCTTTGCGTGCGCGGCCGTGCTAAAACCGGCCTGCACATGCGCACTGGCCATCTGATCATGAGGTGTGCATGCGCGCTAGAACCTGGAAGTTTGGCTTTTCTGGAGCACGTCCCCAACAAGCGCACACATGTGACATTTCTGTGCGACCTTTTTGCACTGGTGCCGAAAAGGTTCGCCATCACTGGTATAAGGTTTCCTGCTGTAGGAGGAGGTTGGACAAGAAAAACTTCCAAGGTCCCTTCCAATTCTGTTATTCTTTCTGTTATTCTGTCTACCTATCTACCTATCTAATCTATCATCCATCCATCTATCTATCTATCCATCCATCCATCCATCCATCCATCCATCCATCCATCCATCCAGTGTTGGGTTTCAAAAAAATTTACTACTGGTTCTGTGGGTGTGGCTTGGTGGGCATGGCAGGGGAAGGATACTGCAAAATCTCCATTCCCTCTCCAATCTAGGGGAAGGTTACTGCAAAATCCCCATTTCCTCCCGATCAGCTGGGACTCAGGAGGCAGAGAATAGATGGGGGCGGGGCAGTCAGAATTTTTACTATCGGTTCTCCGAACTACTCAACATTTCTGCTACCGGTTCTCCAGAACTGGTCAGAACCTGCTGAACCCATCTATCTATCTATCTATCTATCTATCTATCTATCTATCTATCTATCATCTATCTATCTATCTATCTATCTATCTATCTATCTATCTATCTATCTATCTATCTATCTATCTATCCTCTATCTATCTTCAGGATCATGTACTGTCCTCTAAACAATTGAATAACACAATAGTTTGCATATTCTTCCCTAGGATGTGTCACCTGTACTGTTCCTAAGACAAAAGATAAGGCTTAAGTTTCACCTGAAATCCATGCCAGGTGATAGAAATATTGCTTGCTTCTTTCCCTATTTGCTGTTGCTAGACATATTCACCTTTAAAACAGTTCACTTTAGGCTCGTGAGAGTACCATAATGGAGTCAGATGAGATTGCTTTTCCATCTAATCATCCCTCGAGGAGTAAAACATGTTGGATTTAAGGTTGTCATCTTTTGGGATAAATACAGGGCCTGGATTTAATTTACTCCCACTATACAAACTTTCATTTAAAAGAAAGAAAGAAAGAAAGAAAGAAAGAAAGAAAGAAAGAAAGAAAGAAAGAAAGAAAGAAAGAAAGAAAGAAAGAAAGAAAGAAGACATTTTTTATCAAACTGGAAGAAAAAGAAAAGCTTGCTGTAATAAATGGCCTCTATTTGTTTTCTTCCACATGTGAGTGTGGTAACAAAAGGCAGAAAATAAATAGGGAATTACTTATAAACTAAGCAACTACATCATTGTATGAAAATTTAATATCTTTGTCATTACACCATTGCAATGGCCAATTTAAATTTCTTAGCCAAGATTCTGAATGTAAGGTACCATTGTACAACTTTATGCATTTGAACAAGATTTTTCCCTTATTAGAGGTGGAAATACAAGCAATATTTTAACGTTCATGTTGTTCCCCAATGTTCAGCTATTTTACACAAATTCGCATATATTATGCTTAACAAAATAGAGAGACAAATGGGCTTGCCTGCTGCATTTTTATGATGCAGATTTTTATTTTCATAGGCAAGCTTACAATTGAAAAGCAAGAAACAAAAATAACCCCACTGAAAATGGGTGCGTTTGCAAGAAGGTGCCTTTGACAGTTATGTGTTAATTTAATTTAATTTAATTTGTCATATTTCTAGGCTGTTCAACTTCCCGATAACTCTCCATGCTTCACAAACTAAAAGCACAATAAAAATAATAAGGAACAATAAGGTAAAGGTTCCCCCGCAGATGCGTGCTTGTCGTTTCTGGCTCTAGGAACAATAGACATCAACAAATAAAAGAAAAATGGAATATTCAGAAAAACGTCAAAGGATACATTGTTCCACTTCACCCACCATTTACAGAATTACAGAGATGGAAAGGACCTTAAAGGTCTTCTAGTCCAACCCCCTGCTCAAACAGGAGATCCTATACCATTTCAGACAAATAGTTGTCCAGTCTCTATTTAAAAACCTCCAGTGTTGGAGCACCCACAACTTCTGGAGGCAAGTTGTCCCACTGATTAATTGTTCTAAGTGTCAGGAAATTGCTCCTTATTTCTAGATTGGTTCTCTCCTTGATTAGTGACCATCCATTGCTTCTTGTCCTGTCCTCAGGTGCTTTGGAGACTAAGTTGACCCCTCTTCTTTGTGGCAGCTCCTTAGATATTGGAACACTGCCATCAGGTCACCTCGAGCCCTTCTTTTCATTAAACTAGGCCTACCCAACTCCTGCACCTTTCTTCGGTCCCCTAATCTTGCTCCTCTCTGCACTTTTTCTAGAATCTCAACATCTTATTTATATTGTGGCAACCAACCTAGCAGTTCGAAAGCATGTAAAAAATGCAAGTAGAAAAATAGGGACCACCTTTGGTGGGAAGGTAACAGCATTCCGTGCACCTTTGGCATTTAATCATGCCGGCCACATGACCACGGAGACGTCTTCCGACAGCACTGGCTTTTCGGCTTTGAAACGGAGATGAGCACTGCCCCCTAGAGTCAGGAACAATTAGCACATATGTGCGAGGGGAACCTTTACCTTTTTAATACCTAGGAATAGGCAAAAAAGAGTCTAAAGTTCTCAATTTTAGTACATGTTTACTTATCTGATTAAACTGACAGGACAAAGCAGTGCTGTATTGCCCTAGAGGTCACCGTATCCTCCTCAGCCGGTGACACAGGGGTAGAAGGACCTGGCAGGGGGCTCTGACTTACAAAGAAGGCTATAGAGGAATAAGTTCTATTAATGCTTAAAACAATAATTAAGAGTTGCTACATAAAAGTTAGGGAATCCCCTCCTTGCAATTTGTGCACTAATTGTAATTACTATTTTCTCACAAGCAAAAGTATTGCCAACAAATGTATTGATACTAATAAATATCATGCTAGTACAGTTTATCTCAAAGATAGTAAAATAGGAGCTTTTTAGCTACTTTAGCATCTGTTCTTAGACTTGATTTTAAAATATTATCTCTTAAGTTTCCTAGCAACAGATCTGCCTTTAAGTGGTTGTAAACATGCATTTCGGTTTATTTAGAAATCTAGGCAGAGATCCAAATAACTACTTACATGGACCTGTGCTCTGAAAGGTATCACTTTCTCCTTTGAATGGCAAACATCTTCTGGCATTTCATAACCTACTTGTCAAGCTCTCCGTTGTAGAAAAGCTTTGCTTCAGAGTTTAATTTGAGAAGTACAAATGTGAGGCTTCCTTGGGGACCTAAAACAAATGGTACAGATCTTTGGATACAGATCCTTTCGGATTGCTACGTCTCCATAGTTGATTTAAGCCTCGTTCATAGATTCAGTTCCAATACCTAAGGGCAACAAAATGACCTTTTCTCTTTCTCTCTCTCTTAGGCATATTCATGGCTTGGTTATCACAATGGGAAACTGCATGCTACACAATTACATGTTCTTCAGCAGTGGGTTTCACGCGCAACTTCCACGCATGCGCCCAGCCTCCAAAACGCGGCTAAATAGGACGGCATTACATCCAGGCGGGTGGGCACACCCGCAGTCTCCGCTACCGGTCTGAACCAGCTGAATACCACCTCTGATGTTCTTAGTTGATGGGAAAGCATATGTGTGTATGCAAAGCTATGACGGATGTCTTACCATTGAATGGCACCCGAGTATATGCAAACAAGAGCTGTTTCTCTTTCTCACTGTCATCAATGTCCCAGTCACCTCTCTAATTCTTTCCAGAGATGCAAATCATAGGTGAAGATAGCGATAAGAACGAGCAACTAAGTAGTCATGCTAAAAATACAGGTAGTCTTCGGGTTATGTCTGCAATTGGGCCCAAAATTATGTTGCTAAGTGAAACTCTTGTTAAGTGAGTTTGCCCTGTTTTATGATTTTTCTTGCCCCAGTCATTAAGTAAATCATTGCATTTGTTAAGTTAGTAGCAATAGCAATAGCACTTAGACTTATATACCGCTTCATAGTGCTTCACAGCCCTCTCTAAGCAGTTTACAGCGTCAGCCTATTGCCCCGAACAATCTGGGTTCTCATTTTACCCACCCTCGGAAGGGTGGAAGGCTGAGTCAACCTTGAGCCTGGTGAGATTCAATCTGCCAAACTGCTGGCAGCCAGTGATCAGCAGAAGTAGCCCGCGGTATTGCACTCTAACCACTGCGTCACTGCGGCTCTAGGGGATTCTGGATTCCCCACTGACTTTGCTTGTCAGTAGGTTGCAAAAGGTGCTCACCTGATCCCAGGACACTGCAACCATCATAAATATTGACCAGTTGCCAAGTATCTGAATTCTGATCATGTGACCATGGGGATGCTGTAATGGTCGTAAATGTGAAAAATGGTCGTAAGTCACTTTTTCAGTGCCGTTTTAACTTTCAACAGTCACTAAATGAACTGTTTTAAGTCAAGGACTACCTCTGAACAGCAATACTAAAATATGTTTTAATGCCCAGAATAAGAACCTAACTATGACTTCCATTAATGGTCATACTGGAATGGATGAAGACATTCTCTAAGGGGAGAAACATTTTTTTATGGTGCAAGTGAAAAGGAGAAGCTTCTTCATGTTTGGGGCAGTCTCTCCTCAGCATGGGATATCATGCCCGACACCAAGAATGCCACGTGGCAATTCTTCCAAGCTGAATTCTTTATTAGAATATTAAATTATTATTTTTTTTTAGCCAAGTGTGGTTGGACACAAAAGGAATTTCACTCCAGTGAATAATCTGTCAGTGTACATGCAAACAACAAAGTAATATAATCGTAAAATACCACTAGAATTCTTTATTGTTTCACAGCGACAGACAAAATCTTGCCAAAATGAAGACTCTACTATCTGTACCTACAATATGCTCTGGGAACTATTAAGGAGGGGCCTCTTCACCCTCTTTCTCTCACACAAAATATCTGGGCTGAGTTGCCTCTTACTTCTCTGGAATGAAGCCTCTGGGGATCCGCCTGCTCCCTACATCCGTCACACCTTCAATGATAAGCACAATTATAATTCTTCACAGTACCATTTGCCTATCCATATCTAATGAACTCTATCCATATTTCCATCTTTTATAGTTGTTCATTAACTAATATTAAAACCATAGGTCTCATTTTGGGGCAAGTTCCGCCATAAAGTTTATTCAATAAGCTTTTGCAGGGAAAGCTAATCAGTCACATGTATTCTTATACACCCATATATATGCATACAGAAATATATAAATGTGGTTAAGAGGCTGGGCTTGCTTGCTGGAAAGCCAGCAGCCCAGGTTCGAGACCTGAGCGCCACGTGATGGGGTAAGTTCCCATCCTTGTCCCAGCTCCTGCCAACCTAGCAGCTCGAAAGCATGCAAATGCAAGTAGATAAATAGGTACCACTTTGGTGGAACAGTAACAGTACTCCTTGACGTCTTGTTGGTCTTTTGACTGTGGAAATGTCTTTGGACAGCGCTGGCTCTATGACCTTGAAACGGAGAGGAGCATCACCCCTTATAGTCAGCAACAACTAGCAGAGTAAAATCTGCAGGGAGTCCTTTACATATTTTTTAAAGAAAAACCTTTTTTGCCATATTCTTAAATCTGTGTATTTAGACCAATGTTTTCCTTTGTGGGTATGTCTGCTTTTCTTATGCTGATCAATAAAGCTTTTCGCTTTATATGATTGACCTCTCTAAGAAAAGCAAGAAATAAACAGCAGGCAAAATGATTTGGGGGAGTAGATGGAAGAGACAAGCATTTTCCATTGGGGCCACACACTGCACAGCAGAAATATAAAATTGCAGCTTTCACAATTTAAGCTCTCACAGAGAGCTGTTTGAAAGCATTCTCTTTTAGATCTGCATTGCCAGAACCCATTTCAAGGAAAACAGATTTCTTTTTCTTTAACTACTGGATATATTTTAATTTTCTTAAGCTTCTGTCTGGTTCCCTTCTTCGTGTTTAACAAATGTGTTTGCCATTAGATCACCTATTCTCCTGCGTTGGGTTCATTTGTATTAGTTTACACAGCAGATCTCATTTTTACAGCTAGTGGACTCTTTTTTTTTAATTTTTCTTTTGTTTGCTTTGTTGTCAGATGTATGTGTCGGCATGTAAGTTTAAGTTTAAGTTTAAGTTTTATTAAATTTCTATACCGCCCTTCTCCCGAAGGACTCAGGGCGGTGTACAGCCATATTAAAACACATGAATTTATAAAATTTAACACCAATTAAAATCAGATATATAAAATTTGGCCATCAATTTAAAACACACATACACCCATTTAAAATTCATATTAAGACAGTCCGGCTTGCTGAAACAGAAGGGTCTTAAGGAGCGGCGAAAAGTGCGCAGGTCGGGTCTAGGGACAGCTCATTCCAAAGGGCTGGTGCCCCCACAGAGAAGTGGGGTGCCCCTGGGTGTCGCCAGTCGGCATTGTCTGGCCGACGGCACCCTGAAGAGCCCCTCTCTGTGGGAGCATATTGGCCGGTGGGAGGTTATTGCTGGCAGAAGGCGGTCTCGTATATACCCTGGTCCTAAGCCATGGAGAGCTTTAAAGGTGGTAACCAACACCTTGAATCGCACTCGGAAGACCAGCGGAAGCCAGTGCAGCTCACGCAGGAGCTGCACGGGCAGCTCCTGTGTGTGCTGGGTACGCCAAGTCGCACACATAGCCACCTGTGCGGCCGCATTCTGGACCAGCTGGAACCTCCGAGTGCTCTTCAAGGGGAGCCCCATGTAGAGAGCGTTGCAGTAATCCAGACGGGACATGACGAGGGCATGAGTGACTGTGCACAAGGCATCCCGGTCCAGGAAGGGATGCAACTGGTGTATCAGGCGAACCCAATAAAAAGCTCCCCTGGCCACCGCCGTCATATGATCTTCCAAAGGCAGCCGTGCATCCAGGAGAACACCCAAGTTGCGAGCCCTCTCTGTGGGGGCCAAGGTTTCACCCCCAGTAGTCAGCGATGGTGACAGCTGACTATACCGGGCCGCCAGAAGCCACAGCCATTCAGTCTTGGAGGGGTTGAGTTTGAGCCTGTTTCTCCCCATCCAGATCTGCATGGGCTCCAGGCACTGGGACATCACATCAAGGGCATACTCTAGGGCAAACGTGCCCTAGAGTATGTTCACAAATTAATATTTGGGGTTTTAGCAGATGAAACAACACACATCTGTTGTATTGCACTTATGCTCATGCAATATTAGCTTAATTGGGTTAATTCTTTTTTTTTTTCTTTCTGTGTTTCCCAAATACTTAGAAACCATCTTTCACATATATTCAAATAAATGAAACCATTCACAATTGAAGATCAAATTTTTCATATAGGTATTTTGACCAATCTGAGAAGTCAGTTTTCTCATTCTTTAGTTTCAGGTTTTAAATTATAATGTCATACCTAGTCTCAGAAGATGGCAGTATCTGGTTAGTCATGCCAGGGTTTGGAAGCTAAGCAGTGTTTGATCCAGTTAGAATTTGGATGGGATAATTCTGGTAATACTACCAGTAATGCTATGAACAAGGTAGGGAGGAGAAAACTGGAAGAAGGTGATTGTAAACCACTTTTATACAGTTGTCAAGAAATTGTATCAAGGTAGACATGATTTTAACAGATTAACAGAGTTGGAAGGGACCTTATAGGTCATCTAGTCCAACCCCCCGCTCAAGCAGGAGACCCTATACCATTTCTGACAAATGGCAGTCCAATCTTTTCTTGAAAGTCTCAAGTGATGAAGCTCCCACAACTTCCGAAGGCAAGCTGTTCCATTGGTCGATTATTCTCACTGTCAGAAAGTTCCTCCTCATTCCCAGGTTGAATCTCTCCTTGGTCAGTTTCCATCCATTATTCCTTGTCTGGCCTTCAGGTGCTTTGGAAAACAGCTTGACCCCTTCCTCTCTGTGGCAGCCCCTCAATTATTGGAACTATCATGTCTCCCCTGGTCCTTCTCTTCACTAGACTAGCCATGCCCAGTTCATGTAACCGTTCTTCATATGTTTTAGTCCCCAGTTCCCTAATCATCCTGGTTGGTCTCCTCTGCACTTTTTTAAGAGTCTCAACATCTTTTTTATAGTGTGGTGACCAAAACTGGATGCAGTACTCTAGGTGTGGTCTTACTAGGGCTTTATAGAGTGGTATTAGTACCTCACTTGATCTTGATTGTATCTCTCTGTTAATGCAATTTAGGATTGCATTGGCTTTTTTAGCTGCCGCTACACATTGCTGGCTCATATTTAGCTGATTGTCCACTAAGACTCCAAGATCCCTTTCACAGTCACTGCTATTAAGCCTGGTTTTCCCCAGTTTATATGTGTGTGTTTGGTTTTTCTTACCTAAGTGTAAGACTTTATCTTTCTCTACACTGAATTTCATTTTGTTAGATAGGGCCCAGTGTTCAAGTCTGTCAAGATCGATTTGTATCTTGAGCCTATCTTCTAGGGTGTTAGCTATTCCTGCCAGTTTAATATGATCTTCAAATTTGGTGAGTTCCCCTTATATTCCCTCATCTAAGTCATTTATGAAGATATTGAAGAGTACTGGGCCTAAGATGGAATCTTGTGGTACCCCACTGCTTACTTCTCTCCATGTAGACTTAGACCCATTAAGGACTACTCGTTGAGTACGGTTTGTCAGCCAGTTGTGAATCCATCTGGTGGTGAAGCTATCTATCCCACTTTTTCCTATCTTACGAAGAAGTAGGTTGTGGTCTGCTTTGTTGAATGTCACAAAGAGTCATGCTTAACTTGAAAGAAACTTTACTTTTTAATCCTTTACATACTAAAAAGTAGAGAGATTACTAAGAAGAACTGTGTTCTTTGTATTGTGTTATTTTTCATGACAGTAAATTGGCCCACAGATCAAGAAAAGTAATCTAAATTAGTACAAATAATTTTTGTGGAATGGAAAGGTTGCTAAATCCATTCTGCTCCATACAATCTTTTCAATTTTTCCTCAGATATTGTTTCATTGTCTCAACCTTTTATGAATATTTTGTAAAAAGCCTGTATAGAAAAATGTTCTGCATTTTTCTTCACATTTCTTTTGATATATGCATTTTTTGAAACAATTTTCTCTATTATATGCCCTTTTTTGGTACACAATTTTTCTGGAACATATGCAAGTTTTAGACATCTTTAGAAACTGCATTACCCCCCAAAAAACAAAAAAAAAACAAAAAAAAAACAGTGTTTGGATACAACTCAAAATATGACAAAATTATCTCAATTCAAGTCCAAGACAAGGCAATTTATATCGTAATTATTCAAGTAAATGCAGACTGATACAGATAAAATTTTGTGGATACATGCAGTAAGGCACCAGGCTATAAACTAAGAAACTGTTAGTTTTAGTCCTGCCTTAGGCATGAAAACTGGCTGGGTCATTTTGGGCCAGTTGTTCTTTGTCAGCCCAACCCACTTTACGAGTTTATTGTTGTGGGGAAAATAGGAGGAGGAAGGAATACTGGATATGTTCGCCATTTTGAGTTGTTTATAAAAATAATAAACTAACTAGCTAACTAACAAACAATAAACAGATCAACACATACAGTAGGTAGACAGAAATGTTAAAATCACATGGAATAATGGCAAAACAGCTTTGTTGTATAAAACAAAGCAAGATGCAATTGAATAGATGTATGTAAAACATGTTTACAGCAAAAAATATATATGGACATCACCAGCTGGACAATGCTCAGTTCAAACTGAAGATACATTCTGCAAGCAAAGGTGAAGACATTTTATTCTCTCGGCAAATAGAAAACCAGGTGATTATGAGCTCCTTATTCCAAAAATACAGTTATATTAAGGAAAGCAAAATAATCAGATAGAGTCTTAACAATAGTCTGCATGATTATGCGGTAAAGATACAGATTAGATATAATAGGTTAGACTTGATAAAGAGTGCCTGAAAAATTCTGGACTGAAAGTTTTGAAATAATTAAAGATGAAGCGCATAGAAATATCTCAAACACAAAACAGCAAAATGGTTTTCTGTTGATATGCTGTTGATATGATAAGACACAAGGCAAAAAGCAATAAAGACAGAAGAGAACGGCCCAAATAAAAGATGAGCGTATTATAAGAAGATGCATGGAATTATATCTTAATTAGCAAAATAATGAAATTGATAATAGCGATCGAATGGGAAGGGTTTTATTTAAGAGAATTGCAGAAATCAAAGAAAGCATTTGTGCAAAGATTGGTGTGATAAAAGACAAAGAACCCAGAGATCCACTGGAAAAAGAAGATACAAATAAAACTAGCATTAATATATGGAAGAACCAGACAAGAACAAACGTGTTCTCAAAATTGAGGGTACATATGGATGACTCAATTAGAACCAATCATTCTGGAAAGGGCTCAAGGAGCTCTAGAAATTATTGCTAAACAACGACATTGCAATCGTTGATGAAACACTAGTAGAACAGTCTGTGACGGCATCCAGAAAAGCCAATGCTAAATTGCATTAACAGAAGTTGTGGAAATGTCACCACTGGAAGCTTTCAAGAAGAGACTGGACTGCCATCTGTCAGAAATGGTGTAGGCTCTCAAGCTTGAGCTTGAGAGCGTTGTAGATGACCTACAAGGTCCCTTCCAACTCTGTTATTCTATTTATTCTAACTGTTTAAATTCTTACACGATGACCTAACTAACTGACGCATAGACTTCAGGTGTCAGCAAATGTTTTTTTTTTCTTCTGTAAAAGGACAGGTCACACCCGTGCTCTGACTCCATCCAGATCTGCAAATCCAGGAGTGTGGCAGCCATTAAAAATAGCCTTGGCACATTAGCATAAAGACTGTTGATAGGCTGCCATTGCTGCCATTGCTGTCCAGGTTGCCCAATCCCTGCTCTTTTGTCCTGGCCCTCAGACCAGGAGCTTGGCTGAGGCTTAAGTCTGTCAATCTACCATTCACCTGCCTATCTACTCTTAGCTCATGTCATGGGTGGTAGATAAACCAGCCAGATTGGGCTGATGAGTTGTAGCATGCTGAGTGTTAATGTACTTTGTAAGCAGATATTAAAAAACACAGGAGTGGCTAAGGGACTGGAAATAACAATTCCAATGCAAAAAAATAAAAAAAAAATAAAAAAGGCAGAGGTTAAAAAAAAATGCTCAAACTATCAAATATTTTGCATTTATAGCATGTGCTAATTTTTCAACCCATGGGGAAGAAGCTGCCAGATGTACAAGCTGGATTCAGATGAGACACAGATACCTGAAATCACTTTGCTAATTCCCAGTAGAAAATTGTAAAGCCGAGCCTGTTCTAAAAAAGACACATTGTTTAATTGCTTTTGTTTTGTTTTTGCTTCTATTAATTGTAAATTGCTTATATTAGTTTTGTTTGACAAATGGTGTATAGTCTTTAAAAAACATAGGTCTACAAAGCCACCTCATCTGACTATTGAAGAATTTGTCTAATTACCAGAAAACAGTGATATAAATGATGTTATCTGTACAAACAGGAATATGGGAACTCCTTTCTATTTTACAAAATATGATGCCTTCTGTGAAAGCATTGCAAATATTCTCTGGACCACAAATGAATCTCCATAAAGGTGGCTTAAGGAGTTTAATAAATTAAGGCTATATTGTTGTCTTCTTTTCTTTAAAAAAATAAAATAAAAACTGTACTGATACTAGAGGAAATCCTTAGATGCAATATCCTATTTTCTGACTCTGAATGATGCAGTTCTCAAGAGGCATGTGTCTTATTATTTTGAACTTGGGGACCAAAAGTTTTAAATCTAAATGTAATACCTTTGGTCTCACATATCACTGTTGTTGTTGCTGTTGTTGTTGCCAAGAAACTGCATAGGAATGACCATGAAGCCACTAAGAATGAAGCTTTTGACCAGAATACAGTCAAAGAAACACTTCAGAAAGCTCTTAAAAGATAAAAGAACTCTCTAAAGAAAGATCTTTATGTCTGCAGTTATATCAGTTTGTTATTATTGGCATAACTTAAGAGTTCTGAAATATACTTTAGGTAGTAGTGACTAAAAGAAACATACAAAATTCTCTTCCAAACAGTTCAGTGATCTTTCATAATTTCAGCTATCTTTGTGATGGGAGATAGTGACATCTCCTATCCTGAATTTCTCTACTATGGTCTATTCAGGCTTCTATGATTAATTCCTGGAATGAATTGGCTTTTCTTAAACATTGTTCAAAATCCTTCAGATATTTTGCAATCATGCTATTCCCCCAATCTCATTTGTTTTGATGTCTTAACAACTGAATATCAAAGGTACAGATGACTGAATATGATGACTAAGGGTATCTTTGAGCAGCAATCTAAAATATAGACAGTTGGGATAATCAGGATTATTTTATCTTGAGTTTGTAAATAAATTTAGAATAATTCCAAAAAGGGAAAGGGAATGGGAAAGGAGAGGGGAGGGGAGGGGAGAGGAGGAAAGGAAAGAAGGGAGAGGAGGAGAGAAGAGGAGGAAAGGAAAGAAGGGAGGAGAGGAGAGGAGAGGAGGAAAGGAAAGAAGGGAGGAGAGGAGGAAAAGAAAGGAAAGGAAAGGAGGGGAGGGGAGCGGAGGGGAGAGGAGAGGAGAGGAGAGGAAAGGAAAGGAGGAGAGGGAGGAGAGGGAGGAGAGGAGAAGAGGAAACGAAAAAAGGGAAGGGAGGAGAGGAGAGGATAAAGAAATAGTCTTAACTAATGAGAGTCAAAAATAATTATAAAGTTGATGGGGAAAAATTAATATTTCAGAAGACATAGAGACGTTGAACACAACTAACTACACAAGAGTTTCTAGCAAAAATGACCTCTTTCCATCTTAGCTGTCCAAAAGACTGCAGTGGGACATGTTTTTCAAGATTTACTCTGAATTGGGGATAATCCCATTGATCCCTGAATCCAATACTCCAATGAAGAGAGAAACCCTCTACCCAAATCGCCCCACCCCTTTGTGTGTGTGTGTGTGTGTGTTTGTTTTGGAATACAGCATGACACCCTATTAAATCCCTGAACTACATATCATTCACTCACTCTGGAGATCTTGCAGATTTGAACTGAGATGGAAACAAATTAGCAGTGGCAGGAAGAACATTTTCCCCAAATACCTCCCAAACTGTGGCCTTTTTTAAAAAAAAAAAATCAAATCAAATCGAAATATTTGGGTTATGATATTGGCTTTCATCTGCAGCCTGTACTGTAGAAGTAAACACTGCTACAGAACACACGTCTAACCAAGTTTCCAATCTGAACTTTAAAACTTTTTTTTTTTAAAAAAAATAAAAATAAAAATTGAGAACAGCTTTCCAGCATATGGAATTACATGCAATTACTGCAAAAGGAGATGCAGAAACAGGAGTAAAATTGGAAAGCTAAAAAGAAAAAAATAACATTCACTGGCAATTTCTAAAGTGTGGCTTTTAAAGCTTCTCACTTAAATCATTGCCACCAATAAATCATACTTTTAGACAAGGCACCTCCATTTCCTTTACTTTTTTTTTTCTTGTTGAAAATAGTTGTTCTGCTAAAGTCCCATTTGTCTGTCTAGAGTGTGTGGTGATAACAAACCAAGCATATACCTCATTTATTGCAACATATGTTTTAGAAATCTCTGTGGATTCAGCCCAATGTATATCGCTCGCAATCATATAGGTTGCTCTGACAACTGAAAGTCTGAGCTTTTCCCATTACAGTGCGTGGATTTCTTTTATTTATCAAGGGTAAATTTTTGCAGATTTATTTTGAGAGACAGAGAAGGAATAGGAGGAAAAAAAAATATTGGGAAAGGAACCTTACATAAAGAATGTGGTAACGATGGCATAACGATGCTAAGAAAGGTAGAAAGAATTAGAAGAGAATGACCAGCAGCAAAGTGGATACTCTGTGAAATGGTATAGATCAGGGGTGTCAAATTCGCGTTGCCATGGCATCGTCACATGACTTTTTTCCCCTTTGCTAAAGGGGGTGGGCGTGGCCAGCACATGACGCATCAGGCCTATGGGCCGCAAGTTTGACACACCTAGTATAGAGCAGTGGTGAAATCCAAATTTTTTACTACCGGTTCTGTGGCTGTGGCTTGATGGGCGTGGTGTGGCTTGGTGAGCATGGCAGGGGAAGGATACTGCAAAATTTCCATTCCCTCCTCACTCCAGGGGAAGGATATTGCAAAATCTCCATTCCCACCCCATTCTGGGCCAGCTAGAGGTGGCATTTGCCGGTTCTCCAAACTACTCAAGATTTCCGCTATCAGTTCTCCAGAACCTGTCAGAACCTGCTGGATTTCACCCCGGGTATAGAGTCTCGTGCCTGAGCAGGATGTTGGACTAGAAGACCTCCAAGGTCCATTCCAACTCTATTATTCTTTTATTCTGTAAACTCAATTATACTACAGGTAGTCCTCGACTTACAACGGTTCATTAAGTGACCGTTCGAAGTTACAATGGCCCTGAAAAAAAGTGACTTTTTCACACTTATGACAGTTGCAGCATCCCCTGGTCATGTGATCAAAATTCAGATGCTTGGCAACTGGGTCATATTTATGACCGTTGCTGTTTCCTGGCGTCATTTGATCACTTTTTGCCACTTTCTGACAAGCAAAGTCAATGGGGAAATCAGTTTTCACTTACTAGTTTAACAACTGCAGTGATTCAGTTAACAACTGGGGCAAGGAAGGGGAATAAATCACTTAATAAACGTCTCACTTAGCAACAGAAATTTTGGGCTCAATTTTGGTCATAAGTCAAGGACTACCTGTAGTGTGAAGTGCACCATTGGAAAACTGAAAGACAGGAACAGATCTTTATGAAAAAAAAACTATTTCTTATATGATTGCTAAGAGTTGACATTGGCTTGATGCACATTTCCGGCCTCAGGAGGGCCTCCGGGGGGGTTGGGAAGGCCGTTTTCGTCCTCTCCAAACTCCTAGAGAGGCTCTGGAGCCTGGGGAGAGCAAAAAACGGGCCTACCAGGCCCACCATGCCATCACTTGCCAAAAAAGGGGGGCGCAGGGGGTGCACCCATGCATAGGGGGTAGGGCACATAGAATTATGGGTGTGGACACGTGTGCGTGACTCCCCCACCCGCTCCCCCACCCGCTTTTAGCACGTGATGACAAAAAGGTTAGCCATCACTGTTTTATGCAATTATCCATGTAACCAGAAATGGATGGATGCCATTTTGTCCCTTAATTGATATAAGCCTCATTATACAAAGTTCAACAAAACTGATTTTCTGCCACTGCTTATTAAGTACCAGAGAACTTTTGATTCTACAAACTGCTGGGAGGTAGTGGTTACTTTTTTAATGTTGTAAAATTACTTGACACAGTTAAAGACATGCCATACATACAACCCCACAAAAAACAGAAACAACTAAAGTCAAATTAGATTGCCACCAAACTCATAACTGAGTTTCCCCTTATGTGGTCAATTTTTGGAGGCCTCTCCTAATGATTCAATTAGTTCCCTGGGTCCATGGATAAGAGCTTGCTCAATGTTCTGTAACATATTACCGATTAGTATCTGCTGAAACCTTTTCTTGCTGAACTTTCTGTGCTATGTGGGTTCATATAAGCAATTATTTAAAAAAAAGAAGAAGCTGCTGTAATTTGAGTATTTGCTGTACACATTGTTCTTTTCATCCATTTAACCATTTAAATATGAGCCAGCAGTGTGCAGCAGCTGCCAAAAAAGCCAACACAGTTCTAGGCTGCATAAAGAGAAGGATAGAATCAAGATCATGTGAAGTGTTAATACCACTTTATAATGCCTTGGTAAGGCCACACTTTGAATACTGCATCCAGTTTTGGTCACCACGATGTAAAAAAAGATGTTGAGACTCTAGAAAGAATGTAGAAAACAGCAACAAAGATGATTATGGACTCGAGGCTAAAACATATGAAGAACGGTTGCAGGAACTGGGTATGTCTAGTTTAATGAAAAGAAGGACTAGGGGAGACATGATAACAGTGTTCCAATATCTCAGGGGCTGCCACAAAGAAGAGGGAGTCAAGCTATTCTCCAAAGTACCTGAGGGCAGGACAAGAAGCAATGGGTGGAAACTAATCAAGGAGAGAAGCAACTTAGAACTAAGGAGAAATTTCCTGACAGTTAGAACAATTAATCAGTGGAACAATTGCTTCCAGAAGTTGTGAATGCTCCAACACTGGAAGTTTTTAAGAAGATGTCTGAAGTGGTGTAGGGTTTCCTGCCTAAGCAGGGGGTTGGACTAGAAGACCTCCAAGGTCCCTTCCAACTCTATTATTCTATTCTATTCTATCTATCAAATGCAACACACATACAGAAGTGTTACATTTCCTTCCTTCCTTCCTTCCTTCCTTCCTTCCTTCCTTCCTTCCTTCCTTTGCCATGAGTACTTGATACAAATACCTGATTACAAATAAAAAGCAGAAGACACAAAAAGCTATATATTTAATATTAGTGACTAGAAGATTAAAAGGCCTATGTAATAGGCTCCGAGAATGACCTTGAGGAAGAGGAGAAACAGCCATAGCCAAGGCAACTGTCACATAAAAGAAATTTTGAGCCCAAAGAGGACTATCTGTATGGACCATCCTACTTTAGCAGCATTCAAACTGCCTGTGACAGAATTTTTAAAGAGAATTACTCCATTGTTGCTTCCAAATGTGAACAATATACAGTAAACCAGTCTTAAATAAAAACAGCTAGGATAATAACATTTCATATGCTGCGTGGAACAAACAATAAATTACGTAACTGGTCAATTATGAAAATCATTGCTAATGTTCTTGAAAAAAAAAAATTCTCCGATCCACATTTAGTTATTCATAGAGTTCTTCTGGCCACAGTAAACAAACTCCATTAAAAAAAGACAACATTATCTTGATTAATTCTACATACTATTCTCAAAGCAGAAAATGAAAGCGAAGAATTTATATACAATTTAAAACAGTAAATAGCAGTTTGGATGCTAATAAGCATTTACAATTGATCCCAGAACCCTGAAACTCTATAAAATACATCATCATAAATCTTTGCAGAAGATACTTGAGCATATTTACAATATCTGAGCAATTTTACAGAAATGGGCTAGAGAAAAATGTCTAACACAATATTATAAATTTAAATAATCATAAAAAAGGCTCCTAAAAGCTCACTGGTATGAACTGAAGTGAGATAAAAGACACATAAATAAATAAATCCCATTTTTCACCAATAACCATTTAGGATGCATATTTAGTTGCTGGTTGAAGGATGTTTTGGCTTTTAAAGTGCTAATCTGTGGAACTGGGTCACCTAAGGATATCATCACCACACCCATAACTAGGATTGAAATCCAGAAGATGATAGATGATAGATAGATAGATAGATAGATAGATAGATAGATAGATAGATAGATAGATAGATAGATAGGTAGGTAGGTAGGTAGGTAGGTAGGTAGGTAGGTAGGTAGGTAGGTAGATAGATAGATAGATAGATAGATAGATAGATAGATAGATAGATAGATAGATAGATAGATAGATAGATAGATTCAAATGGTAGAGCATGGTCCCTAGGAAAAAGGGACCACTCTGTGAAATTAGAAATTAATCATGCACCATGAAGCTGTGTGAAACCATACAGTCATTAAATGAAATCATTATACTTCTCTGGTACATGATTGTTCCCTATAAAATAATCTTAAAGGATTTGGATAGTCCCTGAGCATATTGGCTTTGTAGAAGGTTGTTAAACCAGCATTTTCCACAAGCTATGTGTGTTTGTTTTAAAGGAATTGATGTGGAGTCCCTCAGTGTGTGTGTGTGTGTGTGTGTGTGTGTGTCTGTGTGTGTCTGTGTGTTTGTTTGTTCTTGCTCCTGCTCCTGCCAACATAGCAGTTCGAAAGCATGCAAATGAGAGTAGATAAATAGGTACCACTTGGCTGGGAACTTAACAGTGTTCTGTGCACCTTTGGGTATACTCATGCTGGCTGCATGTCCACAGAAGTGTCCTTGAACAATGCTGGTTTCCTTGGCTAGGAAACAGAGATGAGCAATGTCCCTTAGAGTTGGACAAGACTGGGCAGAGGAAACCTTTACCCCCTTTCATGGATGCAATATGAAACCATACAGTCATGAAATGAAATCATTATACCTTATCTGTTACATGATTATTCCCTATAAAACAATCTTTCCCCTTGATTTGGACGGTCCCTGAGCATATTGGCTTTGTAGAAGGTTGTTAAACCAGCATTTTCCACAAGCTATGTGTGTTTGTTTTAAAGGAATTGTTGTGGAGTCCCTCAGTGGTGTGTGTGTGTTTGTACTTGGGTTTATTTTAATCGATTATAGTTATATATATATAAACTGAAACTGCCAAAACCAAAACTGGTCGTTTGAGATGAGTACTCTAAGGTCCTTGACAGAGTGAGGGTCGTCTACAAGATCGTGACCATCCACCTTGTATTTTATGTTAAGTTGGTAAGTCTGAATGCATAATTGGTTGCAATGACTAACCAAGTGAATATGTTGAGAATGTGAGTGATAGTTGATCAAAAAAAAAAAAAAGGTAGCTACTGGTATTTAAGTATGGCTTATAAGCCACACTTTCTATTAGGGTTCAATAGAGACCCTATCTTACTCATATATTGTTTTCTTAATTTCAATATCTTAAATGCATTTTCACAACAAGAGGAGACTGTATTTTATTTTACTTGTCCAAAATGTGTCAAGGCTGGATAAGGAACTGGAGCAGTGGTGGGTTGTTCCCGGTTCGCGCCGGTTCTATAGAACCGGTAGTAAAACCGGCGGGAGACTCCACCCACTGACCTCGACGTCATCAGAACACTTCTGCGCATGTGCAGAAGAGCGCGCACGTGGCCCCGTTGCAAACCAGTAGTAAAGATAAGTAGAACCCACCCCTGAACTGGAGGGTTAAGAAGCAGACACAAAGCAGTTTCAGGTTGGGAGAAATGTTGTATACATGGATCACTTAAAGGGTAAGTTCACATCGCTCATATTTATTTGAAAGGTAATAGATTTTTGTCTACATGGGATATTATGAATTACAGCATATCTAACAACGACTAGTCATAAATCCTACAATTATTGAAGGAACGGCTTCTTGATTGGTTGCATTGACAGTGTTATCCTCCATTATTATAACAGTATAGTAGTGTTTCCAGCATAGCAAGGAATTTAATTGCCATGATGATTTATTTGCTGAATACAAAACACTGTTGTAAGCAAGGCTTTTGAATTGTACCTTTCAAGCGTCCAAAGTATTATCTACTAATTAGGTACAGAAAGTGCATATGTAATGTTAGCTGAAATGGTTCAACCTTCTGACATAAGCTTTTTAATGAAATAAAATAAAATAATTACAATTGCTGTAATAAATTTGGTATCATTTTTATACGATTAAATACTTTTTTGAAAGTAATTTGCCAGTTGATCTTTAAAGTTAGCCTGAAATCTAAGCAAAATAAAAATAAGAAAAACTCTAACTCATGAGGTAGAGGTTAAATGTGTCTAGAGTTCAGCCCTATGCATGTTTATTCTGAAGTAAATTTAATTATGTCAATGGGATTTATTTCTAAATGTGTTTGAGTAGCACAACAACTCAAATATCATTACTAGGAGTATTTTTACTTTGTCAAGGCTCAATATTTATTGTAACCTTCTCTCATATTCTATTTTTGCCTCTCTTTTTTGGAACACAATATGGAAGAGTTTTGAGGGGCTACATCTCTTAATTACAGATCTTCTTAGTCTGAAGTATATGGTGTTGGTGAGTCTTGTTATTCAATTATCTTTGCCAGTTTTAAACAGTTGTGTTTTCTTAGACTTTTGCAAAAAAACCCAAAAATCATCATTTCACAAAATGGAGAATAGCAAGAGATGTCTTAGACTATTTATTTATTTAGTGTATGGCATATCATACATACACTAGCAATACATATTAACCACCCACCTAGATTAATAAATACCATAAAATATAAATGTTAAAAATATGTATGTTCAAATATCAATGTCTAGGTCATCTAACCATTGAAACACAGCATTGTTTATATTAAAAAAAATTAGATATTGGATATCGTTATTTGCCCTCAGCTTACAGTTGGTCACAATGTAATTTACAGTTTGATGTGGGGCCCAGAAGTCACACTGAGGGAATGGCGCCGCCAAAGGCTGCCTAGTTGAAATGCTCTCTAATGGTTTATTTTTAATTATTCTCTGCGACTCACTACAGATTTCTTACTCACAAGACCATCTGCTAAAAATTAAGCAATGTTTCTTTATCATTAAGTGTTGTACCTTATGATTCCTGATAAACGTATCTTTTCTTTTATGTACACTGAGAGCATATGCACCAAGACAAATTCCTTGTGTGTCCAATCACACTTGGCCAATAAAATTCTATTCTATTCTATTCTATTCTATTCTATTCTATTCTATTCTATTCTATTCTATTCTATTCTATTCTATTCCCCATTTATACAGAGAATCCCAGCTGATACCATGTGGACAATTCAAGATTGTCCAGTGCTGATGTGGTAGTTCAAAGCTTGGCACCTTTTTATGTAGGACTATTTAATATCTTATCCTGGACTATTTCATATGTATTCTTTGTAATATTTCTTCACCCATGGATAATCACTCTAATATTGGAGAGAAAGAATATCCTATCTACCATTTTTTTTTTAATTTATTGTGGAGGAATGGTAAATTTTAATAAATTTAAAAAGTTATGTGTACAAGTATTCTATTTGATTGACTCAGTACCTCAGTACTACACTTAAATAACTGAATGGATCAGCATGATACATTTTCGTTAAAAAACTGAAAGATGTTAAAGAATGAGACACAAATTGCTTTGCTTTGAAATATTTCCTGAGTAAAATCTTGAATCCTGAATAGCGAACAATAGCATCAATAGTGAAAATAATTTAGCTGAACAGGAAGGTAATAAAAGGAAAGGATGCAGTGGCCTAGCAGTTAAGACACTAGGCTTGTCAATCACGAAATCAGCAGTTTGAGACCCAAGTACCGCATGATAGAGTGAGCTCCTGTTCTCGCCCCTGCTCCTACCAACATAGCAGTTCGGAAGCATGCAAATGAGTAGATAAATAGGTACCATTTGGGTGGGAAGTTAACAGTGTTCTTTGTACCTTTATATAGTCATTCTGGCCACATGACCACAGAAGTGTCCTTGAACAACATCGATTTACTAGGTTAGGAAACAGAGATGAGTAATGTCCCTTAGAGTTCAACATGACTGGGCAGAGGAAACCTTTATCCCTTTTACCCCTAATGAAAGATGCTTAGCTATCTAGATATAGAGACATAGTTATCCATAGATTCCGTAAGTGTTCTTTCACTCTAGAAACATTGGTAAAGGAAAGGCGATCTTATTGTTCAATTTAGATTATTGAGGCATCAGAAGATAATGGATCAGCCTTTTAGTATACGAGAGAAATGCTGTGGAAATAATATACTTAGACTTCAGGAAAGCATTCAACAAAGTAGACCACAACCTATTTCTTGTAGGTTCTAGAAAAATGTGGGATATCCATCCATCAGTTGGATTTATAACTGGCTTGACAAACCATACTCAATGTGTAATCCTTAATGGTAGTACCTTTACATGGAGGAAAGTAAGCAGTGGGGTACCACACTGTCTTAAGCCCACCTGTCTTAAGCCCAGGACTCTTCAATATCTTCATAAAATATTTAGATGAGGTAATAGAAGGGGAACTCATCAAATTTGCCCATGACACAAAGCTGGAAGCAATAGCCAACACCCCAGAAGACAGAGGTCAGGATCAAAAAAGATTGTGATAGAGTTGAGCAATGAGCCCTATCCAACAGCATTAAATTAAATGTGGAGGAGAGCAAGGTTTTATACCTAGGCAGAAAAAAACCAAAGATACAAGTATTGGGTAAAACCTGGCTCAAAAACAGTAACTATGAGAGGGACCACAGAGTCCTGGTGGACAATCACTTAAACATGAGCCAGCATTGTGCAGCAGCAGCCAAAGAAGCTAGTACAATCCTTGGTTGTATAAATAGAGGCATAGAATCAAAGTCACGTGAAGTATTACTATGGCTTTATAAATCCTTAGTAAGACTACACCTGAAATACTTGATTCCAGTTTTGGTCACCACATTACAAAAAAGATGTTGAGACTGGAAAAAGTGCAAAGAAGAGCAACTAAGATGATTAAGGCTCTGGAGAAGAGATTGCAGGGATTGGATATGGCCAATCTAGAGAAAACAAGGACTAGGAGAGATAGGGTAGCAGTATTCTAGTATTTGAGGGGCTGCCATATAAACCACAAATTCTGATGATTTACTTTCCAAATCACCAGAAGGCAAGACAAGAAACAATGGATGGAAACTAATCAAGGAGAGAAACACCCTGGAATTAAGGAGAAACTTCCTAACAGTGTGGACAATTAACCAGTGGAACAGCTTGCCTTCAGAAGTTGTGGGTGCTCTGTCACTGGAGGTTTTAAGAAGAGCTTGGACAACCACCTATTTGAAATGGTATAATCTACTGCTTGAGCAGGGGACTGGACTAGAAGACCTCCAAAGGTCCCTTCCAGCTCTATTCTGATTCTGATTGAATAAAAAACTTTTGAATCTTGAATCACTCACTCACTCTCTGCAGTTCTCCCATTTTAACATTTTTTTTTTAAAAAAATATCATATTTCTTAGGGCAAGCAAAACTGTGTGGCAGGTTTCAAAATGTTTGCTTAGTGAGCATTTCTTGCCTAGACATTGTATTCCAGTTTTCCTCAGTCTGATGCACCCCAGATACAATGGATTATAAATAATGTAAATCCCAAACTGCATATCCTGCCTGAAATGTATAGAGTTATATACTGTAGTTTAACAATCTTGAGGACTATTTTGGACAATGTGACTGACGTGGCTGAGAATAAAAGTTACTGCCAGCAAAAGCAAGAACAAACAATATTACTCAAAGACCTGTATGTTATTATCGTAATTTTTGGTGATCCTCTCACTAATGCTGTTAAAGTCAAAACAAAGGTTCAATAATTAGGGGGGAAATACTGACCATTTTCCTGAATGTTATCACTGAAGTTTCTTACACCTTCATTTCCAAACAAATGACAGATCACTGACATACAGGCAGTCCTTGACTTACAGCGATCTGTTTAGTCACTCATTGGTCCTCACACTTACAACTCTCGCAGCATCCCCATAGTCATGTTGTTAGGATATGGTTTGAGCCTAACAAGTTGTCCAGGCAATATATGTGTACTGTAACTTTAATCTGTAAATGTATAGTGTGACTTTAAGGCTTTACTGCTGAATTCATTGTAATGCTGAGTCATGCTGTAATTAGGTAATCACTGGTTGTGAGAGTATTTAAGCAAGGTATTGTAACGTGTTCAGTTGCTGCTATGATATGCTGCCATTGATGATGAAGCTGAGATGATATGCTACCATTGAGAGGAGTTGATATCTGCTAATCATCGTTGGATGGATTTGCTACCATCATGGTTTGTGAATCAGAGTGAGTTTGTTATTCTAACCAACTACTGTTTGTTTGGTAAGAAGATTCTGTAACTACTGGACTGATTTAACTGGCAAAGACTTGGAATTTGTTTAAAGACTATGAGACTCTTTTTCTACTATAAAGTAAGCTTTTGATAAACCAGTTTGCATATCTCTTATTCATTGCTCTCAGCAACGTTTCCTTGTGCATTTACTCTGCTGGTTGGTAACACAACACCAATATCCTTAACACACGTGATCAAAATTCAAATGCTTGGCAACTGGCATGTATTTATGATGGTTTGCAGCATTCCAGGGGTCATGTGATCACCATTGGTTACCTTGCTAGCTGGTTTCTAACATAGTCAGTTGGGGAAGTTGGATTTGCTTCATGGCCGCCCGATTGACTTAAAAGCAAATGTCCCATTGCAGACTAGAGAAAATTCATATTTTTATATCAAAGGGTATAAAAAAAATGGGCGATAGCCCATCAGGTCCCTATCCTGCCTCTTCCACTGAGCAATGTGAATGAGATTTTTTTGCCCTCCTTAAATCTCAGAAGGATTTCATTTGTTTATTTCAAGTTCTTCGTACCCTGTACTTCATCCCTAAAGAGATCACAGAGGAATATACTTAAGGCAGTGAAACAATAAAACGAGCCTTGTTACATGCTGACTTCACAGCAGCCCAAAGAAACACATTTCGACTGTCCTTGTAAATGTAAACAGTGAAGGAACCATAAGGACTAGGTTTTTCAGAGCTGCCACAGCAAAGATTAACTTACAGGTCGTCGTCTTATAAACATTTCAAGGGACACCGAGAAGAACCTCCATGAAAAGAAATGGTTCTTAGGAAGATTGCTAAGGAGGAAATTAGTTCTTCAGGAAACCTGGATTCATGCGGTTTAAAGCTAGCTCAAAACCAGCTCTTTCATTTGTCAACAGACAGCCACTATTCCATATCTCTGTTAGGAATTTCACAGCAGTATTCTAAACCAGCTAAGATTTTTCAGTCTTCTGCAGAAAGAGCCACATCTAGAATAAAATATAGTAATCAAGCCATGGAGCCAAGGAATGGGTAAGATATAAATCACCAGTACAGGAAGTCCTCAACAACCATTTGTTTTGGGAGTATTCAAAGTTGCAACAGTACTGAAAAAAGTGACTTGCAACTGGTCCTTGCATTTACATCTGTATGGTCATATAATCAAAATTTGGGCAAACTTGGTAACTGGTATATATTTACAATGGCTGCTGTGTCCCAGGGTCATGTGATCTCCTCCTCTCACCACTCCTCCCCTTTCCTCTCCCCTCCCGTCCTCTCTTTCTCCTCCTCTCCTATAGCAGTGTTCCAATATCTCAGGGGCTGCCACAAAAAAGAGGGAGTCAAGCTATTCTCCAAAGCATGTGAGGGCAGAACAAGAAATAATGGATGGAAACTAATGAAGGAGAGAAACAACTTAGAACTAAGCAGAAATTTCCTAACAGTTGGAACAATTAATCAGTGAAACAACTTGCCTCCTGAAGTTGTAAATGCTTCAACACCGGAAGTTTTTAAGAAGATGTTGGATAACTATTTCTCTGAAGTGGTGTAGGGTTTCCTGCCTAAGCAGGAGGGTGGACTAGAAGATCTCCAAGGTCCCTTTCAACTATTCTATTCTATTCCATTCCATTCCATTCCATTCCATTCCATTCCATTCTATTCCACTCCACTCCACTCCATTCCATTCCATTCCATTCCATTCCTCTCCTCCTTCCTCTTCCCCTCTGGAGACATATATTTTCAGACAGATTACTTTGAAATGAAATGAAATGATAAAAAAAAATCATATAGGGCAGCAAGCATGGCATTCCCAAGGACTCAAAATTGGCCATCCTTGGTTTGGGTCATGAAACCCACTTGAGATAATAAGATGACATCTGTGAGAAATCCCTTTTGATGCAGTCATCCCTGGCAAAACCTCTCAGGTTTTTAGCTTTATGGCAGCGTAAAAGTGAATTTCTAGCTCCATCTTTTATTCATTTTATGGCATTCCTGGTGTCACAGCCCTTCAAGAAGCTAGTGACATGGAGAACAGATTGGGGATTTACCTGCGTTCTGAGGAAATGCTTACTGAATCATGAATCCTCAGTTGGCTTTCTTGACATGAGAATCCAATCTTATTGCAGACAGATTCTGAGAGGAAAAAATGAGTCCTTGCACCAAGGCTGTTAGAAAATGTTGGGAGTTTGCTAAGACGTGGAACACAGTTGCCCCCCCCCCCAGAAGTTGTTGTACTTCTTTATCTCTGTGTCATATCCATACTAGCAGCCACAGACACATATTTCAGTTAAAGGGCTAAAATGTTTAAATGCCTGTTCTTTGTAAAGAATTCCTTCAACTGTATTACAGTAGTGGCCAAAATTGTGGAAACCTTTTGGGAAAAGTGTATTTTTGAGGTTTGATGGCTGATAACACCACTTTTTTTTTTTTTTTTTTTTTTTGAGTTTCAAGATAATCATATTCCACTGCTGGAATGGCCTGGGGATAGCCCAGACTAATTGAAAACCTATGGAGCCGACTAAAGAAACTGGTTATAGTCAGAAGCGACCCAGCAATAAAACCCAATTAATAGAAGCAATCCTTCAATCTTGGTTTCACATTATAACATCTGCAGAACTAAAAGACTTGGTTCACTCCATGGGAAGATGCTGTAAGGCCATAATTCATGCTAAAGATTACCCAACTAAGTATTAACTGACATGGGGATAATTTTTGTATATCTCATTTTTCTATGGTGATAATTTTTGTATATCTCATTTTTTTCTACGTGCTTCACTTTTCTTCTTTACATTGTAACTGCTATTCTAATAGCAAATACTTCATAAAAGTTACTGCATTACATTCTTGATTAAATTATCTTTCCATTGATATATAATTTTATGGTACTACTCCAAAAAAAAAAAAAAGTGGTGTTATTAGCTAGTTTTAGAAAATACACTTTTCCCAAAAATTATGGAAAAGGGTTTCCACAATTTTGGCCACTACTATATTTTTGAAGACATATTTAAAAAAGTATGTTTCAGCGGCAGTCTATCTGAATGTGCAAGTAATATCGAAACTGGAAAAACCTTATATATTTCTTAGTATTATCATTCAATTTAGTATATGGGCAGTATCAAAATTTTTCTCTCTTTCTCTAGAAAGAGTGCAGAGAAGAGCAACAAAGATGATTAGGGGACTGGAGCCTAAAACATATGAAGAACAGTTGCTGGAACTGGGTATGTCTAGTTTGATGAAAAGAAGGACTAGGGGAGACCTGATAGCAGTGTTCCAATATCTCAGGGGCTGCCACAAAGAAGAGGGAGTCAAACTATTCTCCAAAGCACCTGAGGGCAGAACAAGAAGCAATGGGTGGAAAGTAATCAAGGAGAGAAGCAACTTAGAACTAAGGAGAAATTTCCTGATAGTTAGAACAATTAATAAGTGGAACAACAGAAGTTGTGAATGCTCCAACACTGGAAATTTTTAAGATGATGTTGGATAACCATTTGTCTGAAGCGGTGTAGGGTTTCCTGCCTGGGCAGGGGGTTGGACTGGAAGACCTCCAAGGTCCCTTCCAACTCTGTTATTCTATTTCTATTTCTCCTTTTAAGATTTTTATTTTCTGAAATAAAGAGGAGGTTGCCTATATAAATGGTGGTATATTTTCCTATCTCTCAACATGCCTTCAGGATGCTAGACTCCAGATTGGAAAAAAAATAATTAGAAGAAAAAGATCTCACAAACAAGCCTGACTTATTAAATAATTAATCTACAATCATTTCCTCCTCTCTCACCCACACCCTATACGACACTGCACAGATATGCAAATAACTGCTGATTTTTCCCAATAGTAATGAAGTACTGGGAAGAAATAATAAACTACTGCAGAATATATATATGGGGCATTTGGAAAATTTGATCCAAATGATTGCTTAGAAGCAGAATGCAAATAGGATGCAAAAATGAATCAAAGATGGACAGACATTAAGGGTGAGAAGTATGTTTGGTGCAGAGGCATATTTCAAGATAGAGGCAGCCTGTGATTACAGAATGTTTATAAATGTCTATACATTTTGCCCCAGTTTTGTTGCATGTTTGACACAAACAGATGCAAACTTTTTTTCCTGGAAATGTATTGTTCAGCTATTTGTTCAGTTTATATAAATAAACTATAATTCTTCTTGCATAAAAAAAACCATGCAAAATGATTATGAAAATATTTAAGAGCCATATTAAAAGAAAAATACTCCAAACCCATTTAAAATGTAAATAAAACAAATGTACTACACAGATCTCAATTTTAATTATGAGTCTAAAAACAAGTCAGAATTAATTAAACCAATTCCAAATAATTACATGCTGAACAAGCCATGATGCGAAAAATCAACTAGTCACTTTGATCATAAAATGTGAGACCGGATGAACTTTCTGGTTCATCTGGTAAAGAATCCACAGTATAGGAAGAATCTTCTAGAAGACCTTTTTTAGCGGGATTCTAGCAATACATAATTTCTCCATAATGAAAATTGGATCATGATATTCATAGACAATCTGGTATCCACCAGACATTTGGGGCTATAGCTCCTAAAATCCCTGATTATTAACCATGATGAATAGAGTTTATGGGAATTGTAGCCCAATATATATTTCAGGTTATTAGGATATTGCATAACATAACTTAACTTATTGCATAACATAACTTATTAATCTTGGCTTTCTTTCTTTTTTGACTTTCATTTTGCTGAAATATGAGTTTATTTTGCTGCTTTCCTTTCCTCATTTTTCCATCTTTTCTTCTTTGGTTCCATTTTTGCTATTTATCTGGTAGACTAGGGGTGCCAAGACCTGGGCTGTGGATTGGTACCGGTCTATGGCCTGTTAAGAACCGGGCCATGCAAGCAACAGGCAAGTGAGTGAAGCTTCATCTGTGCAAGTGCAGGATCTGTGTGCGAAACCATCCTCTCCCACCCCCACCAGTCCGTGGAAGACAGTTTTCCTTCCAAAACTGGTTTCTAATACTAGAAAGGTTGGGGATTGCTGAGGTAGGAGAATCAGCCATGACTGACATATAATGAACGGATGCTGGAATTGGGTATGTCTAGTTTAATGAAAAGAAGGATTAGGGGAGACATGATAGCAGTGTTCCAATATCTCAGGGGCTGCCATGTAGAAGAGGGAGTCAAGCTATTCTCCAAAGCACCTGAAGGCAGGACAAGAAGCAATGGGTGGAAACTAATCAAGGAGAGATGCAATCTAGAACTAAGGAGAAATCTCCTGACAGTTAGAACAATTAATCAGTGGAACAACTTGCCTCCAGAAATTCTGAATGCTCCAACACTGGAAGTTTTTAAGAAGAGGTTGGATAAATATTTGTCTGAAGTACTGTAGGGTTTCCTGTCTAAGCAGGGGGTTGGACTAGAAGACCTCCAAGGTCCCTTCCAACTCGGGTTCTGTTCTGTTCCCGTTCCGTTCCATTCATTCTTTTCCTTCATGGGCTTAGTAGAAGAAACCTTAGCAAGTCTTTATTCTTTTTCTAGCTCCAATCAAGCATGTTACTTCTCCTATCACACATTTTGCAATTGATCACCAATTGCTTTGTACAGCCTCAAAGGAGGCCTTGCATGTGTGAACTGTGCACTTTAGACTGTGTTTTCTCCTGGGTAATCCCTATCTCTTTGAGCAAATACACAAAAGACAGCCTGGTTAAAGTAGGCATGTTATATTTCTACTTTAACGTGACAATTACAAGGCAACTCTTCTTGGTTACCAATTAATTTGGTATAAGGTATAAGAAAACTAAGCAACATAAAAAGTTATTTCACCACCTGGCTTATCTCTCAGATGCTCGAAATGAGTGTACAGGTAGAGAAATTGCATATTAAACACATTCCTACCAGATGTATTCATGCTTACAAACACGCGCCCTGTCATATAGCAGTAAACTTATAAGCACCATATAGAAATAGTAAACATTTATTATGTGACCTGAGTGTTTTCCCTTATTTGTAAATCCCCTTTTGTCTTTAAAAAAAAAAAATGTCTGGCTGTTGAAGACAACTGAAAAGCACAACATTCTTGCTGAATTTTTTTTAAAAAATGCTTCAGGCTTCAGGGAATGGTCACATATTATAATACACTTCTTCATTTGTACAGTATACTACAGAAAAGAAATAATAACAATATTGCTGCCATATTTGCCAAAAATATACATTACCCATAATAACCAAGGCAAAAGACGGTACACCACATAGTGTTAAGGCTGCTGAAATATGTTTTCTTTGCTGCTTTTAAGCAAAAAGGGATTCATTCATTCATTCATTCATTCATTCATTCATTCATTCATTCATTCTACTTGTACACCATTTCTGATTATTATTATAAATGACAGAGAGGCTTACAGCCAATTAAAACAGAAATAGAAATAATTAAACAAATCAAGTAAAACACAAGAGACATGCAATTTTTAAAAGAGACAGAAAGCAGAAAAACAGAATCAAGACAAAAACTACATTATTGTAATTAATACTGTGACACGATTAAATAACAATTAATTCTCAGGACTGTCTCTACTTAAACATGTCTATCCTTCCCATCAGATTTGGCAGGTGAGGCAATTTATGAATCCTGCCCAATAAAATGTGCAATCTATCACAGCCCATGCCCTATAGGAGTTCACATTGGTCCTGATCCTGTTAAGTTTTCACAAGCCCTGAAATTGTGCATGTGCTCCTGGACTTAAAATTAATATTCCTGGGCTTAAAATTCTCCTAACAGTGAGAACAGTTACACAGTGGAATGGTTTGCCTTCAGATGTTGTGGGTGTGAGTGTCAGGGTTCTAAGTAACACCCACAACGAAAGAAGATTCCGAGCCTTGAAGTTCCTTAAAGTTCCATTTTATTAGAGATGTCATATTGACACATCTGGGAAAACCCGAATCTGAAACTTTCCAGGTTTTCCCCACCCAAAGGAAAGTCCAAGTCCCTACCCAGCACCCACAAGTTCATCACATGGTCCAATCAAAGCACCGTCCCAACTGGAGATACCTTCCAGCCACACCTCTCCAGGTACAGGGCAAGATGTCCTTGACTCTCTGAGAAAGGAATGTTATTATGACTATGTATCACCCATGTTCCAACAATCCCCCCTTCCAGTTTCCCAAAGCAGTAAATGTGGGCAGGCCTGAAGGTCCAATGCAAAAGATGACTTCCAGTGACGCTGGAAGTGAGGCTTTTAAGAAGAGACTGAACAGCCACTTCTCTGGAATGGTATAGGGTCTCCTGCTTGAGCAGGGGGTTGGACTAGAAGGTCCCTTCCAACTTTATCCTGTTCTCCTGTTAAAATTTGGAGCATTGATTGAAGTCTGTGAAATGGTTTGCATTTGTGATTGTTTCTGTTGCTTTTTTAGAAAATCTCAGCTGCTGATAGTCCATTTTGTACATCTTTGGAATTTTCTGCTAGTTTTCTATTACTAGTTGTCAAGAGTCACTTATTTGAGATGGATCTATCTCTATCATCTATCTATCTATCTATCTATCTATCTATCTATCTATCTATCTATCTATCTATCATCTATCTCATCTAATTTATATCCTGTCTGTCTGTCTGTCTGTCTGTCTGTCTGTCTATCTATCTATCTATCTATCTATCTATCTATCTATCTATCTATATCTATATAGATATATAGATATATGCTATATATCTATATAGTCAATAAACACAGATACACACACACATAGAAGCATACAAACAGACATGCATATATATAGGAGGTACCAAATGTCATTACAATAAATGGATTTCATTTTCTTCTAAATTTTTCCTTACTTATTTGAGGCAAGAATTCTGAACATTATAAAGTACAGTAACATTTTCTCTGGAAAAAGAAACTTTTTGTCTACACGCACGCATACACACGCACACACACACACACAGAGACTTTATTTTTATTTGTATACTAGGCCCATCATTGATTTACAGACTGAAGGAAAACAAATACCCTTGGATGGTAATGTATTGAACCACTAAGAGGCAATTAAGGCAAACAAGATTTTAGCAAGCCTTCCCATTCCCCACAAACACAATTCTGCTATTCTCAGAAATCCAAGATCTCCATAATATTGAAACCGAGGTGTATTATCTTCTTTATTACTGACCTTCAAACATTGTTTTAGTTGCACTTCTTAATTAAAGTACTCATATTTTGCAGTATTTCATGACAATAACAAATACATGAGAAGAAGGACTAGGGGAGACATGATAGCAGTGTTCCAATATCTCAGGGGCTGCCACAAAGAAGAGGAAGTCAAGCTATTCTCCAAAGCACCTGAGGGTAGAACAAGAAGCAATGGGTGGAAACTAATCAAGGAGAGAAGCAACTTAGAACTAAGGAGAAATTTCCTGACAGTGAGAACAATTAATTAGTGGAACAACTTGCCTCCAGAAGTTGTGAATGTTCCAACACTGAAAGTTTTTAAGAAGATGTTGGATAACCATTTGTCTGAAGTGGTGTAGGGTTTCCTGCCTAAGCAGAGGGTTGGACTAGAAGACCTCCAAGGTCCCTTCCAACTCTGTTATTCTATTCTATCACATTATGTACCTAAAATAGCATCTTAGGAACTGTCCTGGACACATTTACTCAAAAAGTAAGTCACTTATGTTTAGCGGGGCTTACTCTCCGGAAAGGATACTTATGATGAGAGACACACTATGAAATTCCATATATTCATAATCAGTGGAGCTTACTCTCATAAAAATGGGTATAGAATAGCAATCTATTCTTTTTATTCTCCCCCTTCTCCTTTCTTTAAGGCACGTGCACAGAGAAGCATTTAATTACCATAAATAAGTAATCCATGGTTGGTTTACTTAATTATTCTTAACAAGAGTATCTCACCACAAAGTGAGAAACGTGTTTATTCAACAGCTATTTATTCCCCAACCCTTCATTACAAAGCTTACCAGAATTTACACAAATAAAATACAATGAAAAGTATACACTTCAGTAGCTGATAAATCTACACATGTATCAGCAATGTTATCAAGAAAACAAGACATACAAATACCAAATCTGGTCTGAAAAGATCTAGAAATCCCAGACTTCAGAATTTTCTATATCTCTCTGTTGCCACATAGGGCTGTCTGGATTGTGGTAGCTGTAATCAAACATCTCTAGTAACTATGGCTTTAAAAAAATGAATATTTTTGACCTACTCTCTGATAGATAGTAATAAAAAGAGTCAGGTAAATCTGGCATCCAGGAAAAATGTTCATGCTGGTGTCACCATGATTTTTAAAAATGCTGATAATCCAAATAGCTGTTCATCTTGACATCCCATTGACATTTGTAGATGTCACACTGTCGCAAGAATATTTCAGCCTTATTGCCAGTCTGCTTCTAAGGTAGGCTGAAGTCAGTTTTAGGTGTTCCAATGTGGAAATGGGCTTTTTTGTTGCTTATTTTGGCACAAGGTTTCCTACATTGAGGTAAGATGGGCAATTTACACATTTTATTATAATAATAATAATAACAACAACAATGCCAGATATCACAGTTGTTGAGGGCCGAAGCGTACAATTTATTGATATCGCTGTACCAGGTGACGCCAGAGTTGAAGAAAAAGAACTGGAAAAAAATAATGAACTATCGCGATCTGGCCATTGAAAAGACACGGTTATGGATGAAACATGTAACAGTGATACCCATTGTCATTGGGACACTTGGTATCTTGTCTTAAGAATTTTACAAAACACATCAAGAAATTGCAGCTTCCTGCAATAATACCAACGGAACTGCAAAAAACTGCGCTACTCGGAACATCATATATTTTTTAAGAAGATACTTGGTTGATACCTAGGATGTTGGCAGCAACCCATATCAACCATTAGCACCAGTCAATCGTATTTGTGACACATTTTTAAATGTTCAGTTGACCGAGTTTCATGTTTAATGAATAAAAGATGAGGCTGGCATCACAATATCCATCAAGTATCCATATCTTTAGTGATATTTTGAAATACTCTCTTTTGTTTCTCAGTGTCATTTAGCTTTCTTACATCTGCAGCATAACCCAGTCCCAACTTGGTTGCATATCTATAGAATGCTGTGGTGATTACATAATTTATAATCTGGGTACAATGTGATTTGTTCTTAGTGTTTGCTTGGCAAAAAGTATGCCAAAAACAATGTTGTGGGTGAGTCCTTACTGGTTTATGTGGAAAAAGTCTCTCAGTGATTATTTTATTCATTTATTTATTTATGTTGTGGTCCACCAGCAGCCTGAGGAGCTGGCAGCGGAGTCGGACAGTGAGGAGGCTGGGGAGGACAATGGGCCAGTCCTGGAGTCAGGGGAAAGCCGGACGAGGGCTCTGTGTAGGAGGCAGGGATGGGGCCAGGGCCATCTGGGAGCGATGCGTGGACTCCGGAGCCTCCAGAGGCAGACAGCAGAGAGGCAGAGGAACAGGAGGAGCCGGTTCCTAGTGCACGCATGTGAAGAGCTGCCAGAAGGTAAGAGCAGCTAAAGCCAAAAGGACGACTCAGGAGTAAAGCCAGGAGATGATTGGCCCCTCCCATAAGGTTTAAAAGAGCAGCAATGGCTCTTGGGCTCTTTGTAGGAAAGCAACGTTGCTACATTTGTTTCTTGTTGGTGTCTCTTGTTTTTGAACTTCATGGGGCTTTGCCAAGAAAAGCTTTGGCAGAGTGCCAAAGAAGACAAAGATTGGTGATAAGGTCGAAGGACTTTTTCTGAAGGACTTGTTTTGGAATTAATTTGGACTAAGATGAGAATTACTTAATTCTCAGGTTAGTCCAAATTAATTCCAAAACAATGAGAATTACTTAATTCTCAGCTGTTCTAATAAATATGTTTGTTTAGGACTGATTGTGTCTGGTAATAACTACTTGGGCCTAGGTCATAACAATTTATTTATTTATTTATTTATTTATTTATTTATTTATTTATTTATTTATTTATTTATTAGTATTTGTCAAAATAAAATGAGAACAAGAATAAAAGAATAAAAATACAATGACAGGGACGATAGGCACATTAGTGCACTTATGCACACCCCCTCTACTGACCACTTAAGTATGATGTAAGGTCCAGGGAAGTCCATTTGAGACTGAAACTGTGAAAATTTGTAGCTGAAACAACCGAATCAGGTAGAGCAGTGGTTCTCAACCTGTGGGTCGCGATCCCTTTGGATCATATTTTTTACGTCAGGTTTAGAACAATTTACATTGAGTTTAAAGTGGTTGTTACTGTACGTATTATTGCGATTAAAACAAAAAAAGTCATTTACAGGTAAAACATTACTACGTATAATTTTGTATGCAATACCTAGGTCTGACTGCAAGCGACACAGTTCTAAGTTATCCAACTGAGAATTTCGAGCCTAGTAGCATAGGGAATTCTATTTTAATTCCTGGGCAAAGAGATTTGATAGAAGGTACCTCCATTTCCCATTGAAAGAACATAAAATTGAAATATTTGTACCTCTAGGTCTTATAAAATAGTCACATCAGGGGGAAAAAAAGTATGCCTTTTGAAAGGCATATTTACAAGATTTTTTTAAAAAATGACAGGAGTTAATTAGGTAATTATTTTGCCAATTGTCCTTATTGGATCTCTTCTCAAATATGCTTAACTGGTTCAATGGGTGCTAATGATTTTTAAAGATAACTAAGAGGGTTAATTGACCAAATCACTAATGTCAAGACTGTATGACACAGAACTAGGTTTCATTAGATATTAGGCATTTTTGAAGAAAATAGAAGGGACTTTAGATTTCAAAACTGGTGATTTTTTTTAATTCACTGAGATGAATAAATATTCATAGCTATGCTAAGGCAGAGGTGGGTTTCAGCAGGTTCTGACAAGTTCTGGAGAACCGGTAGCGGAAATTTTGAGTAGTTCAGAGAACTGGTAGTAAAAATTCTGACTGGCCCCGCCCCCATCTATTCTCTGCCTCCCGAGTCCCAGCTGATCAGGAGGAAATGGGGATTTTGCAGTAAACTTCCCCTGGAGTGGGGAGGGAATGGAGATTTTACAATATCCTTCCCCTGCCACGCCCACCAAGCCATGCCACACCCACCAAGCCACACCCACAGAACCGGTAGTAAAAAAAAATTTAAAACCCACCACTGTACTAAGGAACATTCACAGCTTCTGGAGGCAAGTTGTTCCACTGATTAATTGTTCTAACTGTCAGGAAATTTCTCCTTACTTCTAGATTGCTTCTCTCCTTGATTAATTTCCATCCATTGCTTCTTGTCCTGCCCTCAGGTACTTTGGAGAATAGCTTGACTCCCTCCCTCTCAATGATGCTACTAGATAAAACAAGATCAGGGACAAAACACTTAAAGACACCAGAGGTCATCAAAATCTATTCATGTCTGAGGCAGAAAATTAAGCAGATCCCTAATCGATGGCTGTTTCACGTGGCATCCCATGCTTGAGGAGTTTCTATTGAAGGAGAGGTCATCATCCCTTGGGGGAAATTGGCTTCTAACAATTGTTGCTCTTGTCATCAGAAACATTCCTTTTTCTGTCTCCTAACATCCAAACAAAATCTTCTCTTAAACCTTTTAGGCCTAATCTTGCCCCTTTTGGGACAGAAGAATATGTGTGCCTGCTTTCCTCGCTTGACGGTCCTTTTTGTATCTGAAAAAATGTTTTCATATCCCTACTCCATGTACAGTACTTATTTCCAAATTAAAGAAATTCAGATTTTTAAAAAAAAAAAAACTTTACAATTAAAATCTTTACAAGATAGTAATTTACAATTTCAGGAACGCTCACACCTTTTGAGTATGCTACTACAATTCTTCTTCTATGTAAAATTATAGGATGTAAATCTTTATTTCTATCTTTTTGGAGTGAATAGAAAACAGAAGTGGAGTGAACAGATGCAAAAAATCACCAGCATGTGTATTTAAGGGTAGAAATATTTAAAGTAGTGGAGCCCTGATCCATCTTGGCAGCCAGTTATCAATGCACAGCAGAGTAACTATCAGTGTTTTAATTCCAGACACATTACCACAGATGTTTGCCCTAGGGCCAATCAAGCGACAACTTAGCAATGCTTAGACATGGCCATTTTTTACATGGAACTTCCCAGTGGCCTACCATTTCCATAAAGTAAGTAGCTGATGATTTAAATATTTGCTGAAATCCTCCTCAACCCTGAAATCACCCTTTCAAATTTGAAAAATGGCCTCATTAGCACAAACATATTATTCTAAAGCAGTGTTTTTTTTCAAACTTGGCAACTTTAAGATGTGCAGACTTCAATTCCCAGAATTCCCCAGCCAGAATGAAGCTGAATTCCACACATTAATTTATCAAATCGATAGAGCTGCTCATCTCACCAAAGGCATAATAATAGATAACCAAAAAGTGTAAAAACAGCAAATCCAAATATGAATGCCTCTTATCCTAAAATCCCAAAATGGAACTGTAAAAATCACCATAAATTGAGGGAGAATAAAAAAAATGGCCCCCTCAGCAATGGAAGCCATCAAGACAAATCTCTGGTTTCTGAAGGTTGTGAAGACATTTTAAAATATCAATAGGAATGAGCCAATCTAATTTTTTGGGGAAAGATGCTCCATAAGGCTGGTGCTACAGCAAAGAAGACATGTCTCCTGGGACCCACCAAATATAGATATCTACCCAACAGTAACATAGAATGCCTTCTTTGGAAGTTCTGATGAGATGGGCTGATAGAAGTTGTGTGATATGATCCCTCAGATAGCTGGCTCCCCGGCCAAGTTGACAATTTTGAAAAACATTCTATAGCAGGGGTGTCAAACTCGATTTCATTGAGGGCCGTATCAGGGTTTTGTTTGACCTTGGGGGGCCGGGGGGGGGATGGAGCATGGCTGGGGGGGGCGTGGCCAGGACATGATCATGATGGGCATGACACAGGACTCATGTCGGGGGCACCTGTGATGGTCAAGTGCTAAGTCAGGACTTCCCTGAGACCCTCCCCCCTCACTCTCATTATAACCTTCCTTCCTTCCTTCCTTCCTTCCTTCCTTCCTTCCTTCCTTCCTTCCTTTTTTTCCCTCCCTCTTCATTCTTTTTTCTTCCCCTCTTTCCTTATTTTTCCTTCCTTGCTCTCTTCCTATCTTTCCTTCTTTTTCTTCTCTTTCTTTCCTCTTTCCCTTTCTCCTTTCCTATCCCTTCTTGCATGCTCAAATGCAAAAGGGGAAACGTTTCTCCTTTTGTTTGTTTTTATTTTGTTTTCATAGCCCTCTGCCAGTGAAAACAGAGCCCAGGGGGTGCAGGTGCACCCCGCCCCCCCCGAACTTCATTTTCACTAGCAGAGGCACTACGGGCCAGTCCTTTGCTGTTTCCAGGCCGACCTCGCGGGTCAGATCTAAGCACCCCATGGGTTGGATCCGGCCCGTGGGCCTTGAGTTTGACACCCCTGTTCAATAATACCGAAAATCAACTCATGAAAGACTATTTGTATGATTGTCCATCTTTGCCTTTTTTTCATGGTAATAATTAAAGAGCATTTGATTTGTAAGAAACAGGAGAGTAGCAGCGTGTGCATGCATATGTATGCAAGTACAGTCCTCGACTTACAACAGTCTGTTTAGTGACTGTTCCAAGTTACAATGGCACTGAAAAAAAAGTGACTTATGACCATTTTTCACACTTACGACTGTTACAGAATCCCCATGGTCACGCAATTTACATTTGGAAACTTGACAATTGATTCATATTTATGACGGTTGCAGTGTGACCTTTTTTTTTTTTTTTTTGGCGAACTCTTGACAAGCAAAGTCAACAGGGGAGCCAGATTCATTTAACAAACTTGTTACTAATTTAACAACTGCAGTGATTCACTTAACAAATGTTTGTAAGAAAAGTTGTAAAATGGGACAAAATTCACTTAACAAATTCCTCACTTAGCAACATAAATTCTGGGCTCAATTGTGATTGTAAGTCTAGGACTACCTGTATATATCATTCTTATCACAAAGTGACACCACTTCTTTAGGATCCTAATTGGCAAAAGGGAAATAGAGCCTTGGTAGTACAGTGGACTAAAGCATTGTTATTAACATCTGCTGCTTGCAATTACTGCAAGTTCAAATCTCGCCAAGCTCAAGATTGACTCAGCCTTCCATCCTTTCAAAGGTAGGTAAAATGAGGACCCAGATTGTGGGGGCAATAAGCTGACTTTGTATAAATATACAAAAGTATGAAGGCTATTGCTTAACGCAGTGTAAGCCGCCCTGAGTCTCCGGAAAAGGGCGGCATATAAATTAAAGGGAAAAAAAAATAGGCTATACTAGTGATGGCTAACCTTTTTGTTATCGTGTGCCGAAAGTGCACACAGGTACTTGCAGCCATAATGCAATGCACATGCGACCCCTCTCCCCCGTGACCCCCCCATAACCCCCGCATGCAAGCACAACCTCCACAATCCTCCTGGCATGTGCCCGCCTCTCCCACATGTGCCCCGCCCCCCGCACATGCACAGCAGAGACCCAAAAATCAGCTGGCCGGCGAGAGGCCCACACGCGTGCAGGGTGAAACTGAGCTGGGCGACAGCTCGCGTGCCCGCAGAAAGGGCTCCACATGCCACCTGTGGCATAGGTTCACCATCACAGGCCTATACTGTATAAAGAATGTTAACCAGTAAGAATCCTGGAGAAGATTTTTTTCAGCAATGTACAGTTGAATGTCTCAAATAATATTAAAAGGAGGGCATGGGCACAAGCTGTGACAGCTATCACTTCTGTGAATTTCACTCAAAGTCATTTAAAAGGTTACTACATCATGCAGCAATTGGTTTTATCTGTAAGTTGCTTGTTATGTATTTCCAGAATTTTCTCTAATGTTACTTTAAATTGTAAATGCTTTCCTGGTTTAATTGCACAGGGCTGATTGTACAGGTCAGTACTGTGCAAGCAAAAACTCATTATACCCTAATTCTATAGAGATTTATGCAGAAGTAAATTCTGCTGTTGTTCATTTTAGCTTTCAACCAAATTAGAGTTGCAACTCACATTCTTGAGACATAATTATGCATCCATCTTTTATCTTAAAATGTGTGGGCAGGACAATGTTATATTTCAGTTTATTGATAACGTGAAGTACATAATCATCTAAGAAACATGACTTGGTATTTCTTTTCTTTCTTTCTTTTTTTAGAAAAAGCATTCTGAGATTGAAGTTAAGTAGTATAAATTGGACTACTCTCTTGTGAAAGAATAGGCTTGTGAAACCATCCAATTTCCTCCTAACTCTAAAGAGCAGATAGGATTATTGTTCATCCTTCTAGCTTCTTCTCTCGGGCTGTGAAAAAGGTGTAATCTTTCTCTACATCCATTCAGTGAAGTTACTGCTTTTCCCGTGGAATCAACACAAGCTATTCAAAACTCCTTTACAGGATTCAGAACATTCATTTACCACCACTGATCAATAGTCCTTATTCCCAAAAATGAAGCTCATGAATATTCACAATCCTTTTACTTGGTATTTCTGTTTATTGCCATTTTTGAGCAAATAGCTGATTACGCATTTGTTTTAGGCTCGCTGTTTTCAAAAGCGCAATACAACAATATTGTACTGTAAACCAGCATTTCAGTTATAATGGCTAACTAGATGCATTTGGACAGCTCTCAAGCCCCCTTCCTATTTCCCAGGAATATTTAGTATACTATCTTTGAATCAAGAAGTAATAGTCACCTCAGCGGTTAAATTCACTTACCTTTGGTACCGGTTTCGGAATGGGAGCACGTGCATACGCAGAAGGTCAAAAACGGGACGTAATGATGTCCTGACGGGTGGGCGAAGCCTCCCGGCGCTACCGGTTCACAAGAGCCAGATAGAACCGGCTGGATTTTACCCCTGAGTCATCCTCCATTCACCTCTTCACTTCTCTTTTAAAACTATCAATGTTCACTAGTAAAACATACTTTCTTCTTTTGGGCTGTATATTCTGTTGTTGTTGTTGTTTGTTGTTGTTGTCTGTATTCAACTTCAGTGGATGATCTATAGTTCTAACATTGTAGGGGAGGGAGGAAATCTATGTTCATGATATCTTGGTCATGCATGACTTTAGATAACTACCTTGTAAAGCAGCACAAAGCTTTCAAGGGACAATTTGGTTCAGTGGTAATTACCATCAAACCACTCCACCGAAGCAGATCTGCCAAGCAGCATAAAGGCAAAAAATTATAAGATTCCCCCATAGAAATGTTAGGCTGAATCTTCAAGTTAGCTACATCTGTGAAAGCCAGGTCACTTCTATAGTGCAGTGCACCTTGTAGGTGCAAAATAATGCTGCCTTGTACAGGTTCAATGTCCTGTGATGAAGCAATATGTCTCAACAAATAAGATGTTGAGACTCTAGAAAGAGTGCAGAGAAAAGCAACCAAGATTATTAGGGAACTGGAAGCTAAAACATATGAAGAAAGGTTGCAGGAACTGGGTATGTCTAGTTTAATGAAAAGAAGGACTGGGGAGACATGATAGCAGTGTTCCAATATCTCAGGGGCTGCCACAAAGAAGAGGGAGTCAAGCTATTCTCCAAAGCATGTAAGGGCAGAACAAGAAGCAATGGGTGGAAACTAATCAAGGAGAGAAGCATCTTAGAACTAAGGAGAAATTTCCTGACAGTTAGAACAATTAATCAGTGGAACAACTTGCCTCCAGAAGTTGTGAATGCTCCAACACTGGAAGTTTTTAAGAAGATGTTGGATAATCATTTGAAGTGGTGTAGGGTTTCCTGCCTAAGCAGGGGGTTGGACTAGAAGATCTCCAAGGTCCCTTCCAACTCTGTTATTCTACTCTATTCTAATATCCAGAAACTGACTCAGTGCACCTTGAACTATTCTGATATTTTTAAAGGACATTTTATTGAACTTCTATCAATCTCGTTGCTTCAGAGCAATTCACCAGAGATGTTTTCTATTAGCTTAACAAGCTTTTGGCATGAATACTGGCCTGACTTTTACCTGAGCCTTTCAACCATGACAATATAATTAAATGTTTTGAACGATGTTTCAAGTGTGAGACACTAAGAAATGATGAGGAGACTTCTAAAGAAAAAAAAAATTAAATTCATACAGTATATCATAATATCCAGTTCGTCAAGCTCATTGCCAATAGCGAGTTGTAACTTGCTCTAATTTCATTTGGTAATGTTTCAGGATTAATCATGATGGATGTCGTCAGATAGGATGGTAAATTAGGGAGCCAGTTCAGCTCCTGGTTTGTCATATCCAGAATGGGCAAGTTGACCCATTGTGGGAGACTGTGGTGGGAGTGGCAGGATCAGCAGCAGTAGCAGCAGTAGCAGCAATAGCATCTATACCAATGTTTCTCAACCTTGTAATTTTAAATTGAATGGCCTTCAAATCTCAGAAGTCCCCAGCTAGCAAGGCTGTCCTTCTGATGATTTTTTTAGACCACAATCCCTGCAAACTCTGACCATCCTGCTTGGAGTCCAATTGCTCCTAAACTCTGATACATCGTATTTTTCGGAGTATAAGACGCACCCATTTCCCCCTTAAAAGGGGGTGAAAATTTTGGTGCGTCTTATACACCGAATGTAGCCCCGCCCACCCACTGGCCCCCACCCTTTGGCCTCTGCCTCCCACAGTTACCTCCTTGCAGCAAGCAGCAAGAAGAAATAGCCTAATTAGCACAAGTTGATTGGATCGGCCTCCCGACTCTCAGCTGTTTTGCGCAGGACTCTGCTGCTTGCTGCAAGGAGGTAAATTTCTGGAGCAGATTTTTTTTTCCTTGTGCTAATCAAGCTATGCTGAAAACTATTTTTTTTTAATTTGATTTATATGCTGCCTTCTCCAGAGACTCAGGGCGGCTTACAATGCGTTAAGCAATAGCCTTCATACTTTTGTATATTTATACGGTGCTGGTAGCACTGTTTACTTATATCGATAAAGTAGGGATAATCCCTGAAGGGTGGAGGTTAGCTATAGTTTTTCCAATTTTTAAGAAAGGTGACAGAGCCGCCCCATCTAACTACCGCCCCATCAGTCTTCTTAATATAATTTCAAAAATGTATACAAAACATCTCCTAAATAAAATAGAGGACTGGTGCTTGGATAAGGAAATTCTGGCAAATGAGCAGGCAGGTTTTAGATCAGGTAGGTCTACCATAGACAATTGTTTTGTCCTTTCCCACTTAATTAATAAATACAAGACCCAGGGGAAAAAGCTGTATACCGCCTTTATTGATCTTACTGCTGCTTTTGATTCTATAGATAGGAACCATTTGTGGAGGAAACTACAAGTTATGGGGATGGACCCCAGACTTATTTTGTTGATCAGGATTCTCTATACTAATACGGCAATTAGAGTCAGATATGCAGCAAATGGGGCCTCAACAAACAGCATACCGACAACTAGAGGAGTGAGGCAGGGCTGCCTGCTGGGCCCTACTCTTTTTAACCTTTATATAAATGATATCCCAGCGCAGCTGGATGATCTTATGACGCACAGCCCCCAAATAGGCTCTAGATTTATTAACGTATTAATGTATGCCGATGACTTAGTGTTGTTTTCTAGAACCCAAATAGGAATGAGGAGACTTCTTGACAAGCTCACACGTTACTGTACTGCAAACCACTTGACTATAAATGTAGCTAAATCAAAAGTTTTAGTCTTTGGCAACAAGAATAAAAAGCACACTTGGCAGATTAACGACACAAAAATTGAACAAGTTACCCAATATACTTATCTTGGAATTGTTTTTTCCAGTGCAGGAGGTTGGACTCCGCACCATCAATACCTTTCTCAAAAGGTTAGAGCAGGAGCAAGCCTTGTATCTAAATTAAGTAAACGAATCCAACCAACCTCCATTTTACCTCTTCATAAAGTCTTTCAGGCTAAACTTGTTCCGATCATGCTCTATGGTGCTGAAATTTGGGGTCTTACAGAGGCCCCCATATTAGAGAGAACTCAAAATAATCTGTTAAGGAGGATGCTTGGGGTAAACAATTCCACTTCAGCTGCAGCCGTCAGAGCTGAATTGGGACATTTCTCACTATACACCTATACAATCACTAGGGCGGTAGCCTACTGGCTAAAAATGACCCAGATGGATGCCAGCAGACTCCCTAAAATATGTCTAGAGGAACAGCAGATTTCAAATCCTCAAAGGTATTCCTGGCTAACCCGGCTGTCAGAAATATTGAACCGATATGGCGTAGGGTTCCCGTTGTGTGACACACTGAACCAAGTTAAACAACGGATTAAAGATATACATGGGCAAATGGATATGGCAACCCTTTCAACTAATCATTCCCTTAAACTGCTGACAGCAGTTAAAACAACTTTCACCCTGGAAAAGTATTTATATTTAGAAATGCCATCAGTGGAGAGACAGTTATTTGTTAAGTTTAGATTCGAACTTCTAGATACCAACGTTAGATTCGGCCGTTATCGGAAAATCCCGTATGACAAAAGAATATGCATATGTGGGGTAAACGTCATGGAGGACCCGGCGCATATAATATTCGAATGTAGTCTCTATCAGGAAGTTAGAAATCAATATCTGTCCCCAATTATAAATAAATTTCCCCACTGGAATATAAGCCAAAAATTAGCATTTCTGTTGAAGGCTGACTCTCCTCCCCTGGTAAGAGCGATCACTCGATACCTTAAAAGGTTGACGGCAATACGAGCCAGTTATATCAAGGAAAATTTTATAGATTGTAAGAAAGATGAGCTCAGTTAGAGAGGAGCTATCCTATTTGGGTTATCTAGTCTTCTAGTCTTGGCAATTTAGCTACTGAAATTTGATATGGTTAAAATTTTTATGTCATCTATCATATATTTTTAGATTGCTATTTTTGTAACTGTTTTATCTTTTTCCCTTTTTCTCTTCTGTTTTGTTTGAAAAGGCCTTCAGGCTATTCAATAAACTATACTATACTATATTTATACAAAGTCATCTTATTGCCCCCATAATCTGGGTCCTCATTTTACCTACCTTAGAAAGGATGGAAGTCTGAGTCAACCTTGAGCCTGGTGAGATTTGAACTTGCAGTAATTGCAGGCAGCAGATGTAAGTGGATGTTAATAACAGTGCTTTAGTCTGCTGAGCCACCAAAGCAAAATGAAAGTAAAGCAGGCTGTTTGCTGTTTGCTGCAATGAGGCAAAATTGCTAGTAGGCAGAGGCAGATTTCTTTTTCTTGTTTTCCTCACCAAAAAAGGTAGGTGCGTTTTATATTCCGGTGCATCTTATACTCCGAAAAATTAGGGTATGTGAAGGATGCCAAGGTCCATACTTCAGCCTTCCATCCTTAAATGGTTTGTTAAATAGCTTTTGCAGTTCAAGGGGAAAAAATATTGCAGACATACTGGCTCATAGAGAACATATCTGCTGTGGTCCACCAGCGGCCTGTAGAGCTGGCAGCAGAGTCAGACAGTGAGGAGGTTGGGGAGGAACATGGGCCAGTCATGGAGTCTGGGGAAGGCTCAGACAAGGGCTCTGCATTGGAGACAGAGAAAGGGCCATCTGGGAGGTATGTGCTGCCTCCGGAGCCTCCAGAGTTGAACCTCAGCAAGGCAGAGGAACAGGGGGAGCCTGTTCCCAGTGCGCACATGCGCAGAGCTGCTAGAAGAACAGTTAAAACAAAAGGGACAACTTGGGAGTAGGGCTTGGAGATGATTGGCCTCTCTTATAAGCCTTAAAAGAGGAGCAAAGGCACGTGGGCTTTGCAGGAAGCAATATTGTTAATTCTGTTCAGTTTAAAGTCTGAAGCTCTGTTTGATTCTGGACTGCGTGTGGCTTTGCCAATTAGGTCTTTGGCAGGGTGTCAAAGGAGATAAAGATGGGTGATTATCAGCCTTATCCCGAAGGACTCTTTACAACTATTTGGGACTCATCTGTGAATGAACAGAATTCACAGCTGTTGCAATAAAAGAGGTTTTTGGGACTACTCGTGTGTTTTACTGACTCAGGAAGCCTAGGTCAGAACAGTATCAGGCTTTCCTGATGGACCATGAAAAATGAAGTCCTCAAAAATAAACCTAGATGATTGGGAAGAAGTGTGGAACTGAAACTGACAAGAGCGGTAACTTACAAGGAGAATCAGTATAAAATGTTGTATAGGTGGCATCTAGCACCATCTAGGATTGCAAAGATTTACCCAAACGCAAACCCCAAGTGTTGGAAATGCGGTCATTGGCAAGGTACCTTCTACCATATGTGGTGGACGTGTCCTGAAGTGAGGAAATTCTGGAAATTGATACAAAAGTGGATCCAAGAAATAATAGAGGAGGATATTACCTTCATACCAGAAATCTACCTCCTGGGAGTACTAAAACGAGCATATGGGAAGAAGAAGAAATACCTAATTATCCACATCGTTACAGCTGCGAGACTCTCTTATGCACAACATTTGAAGGAGAAAGTTGTCCAACTGAGGAACATATAGTCAACAAAATATTGGAATGCGCAGAAATGTGCAGATTAACATATGTATTAAATGAGAAGGAGGATTCAGAGTTTTATACGGTATGGGATTTGTGGTATAGGTGGTTGGGAAATAAATGCAAAAGTTAACTACTAAGGGGGACAATGCTTAACTACTAACTTAACTTATGTATTATTATATTATAATTTATAATGTATTAATTTCATAAATATTCTATGTTTTAATTGTAAATCATTTATATAACCTATTAGCTACCACATTTATAAGCATATAGTATGACTACACGTTGCCAAACCGAAAAGGTTGAATTGTAATATATTTGTCTATTCAATAATTTTTTTTTTTTTAAAAAAAAGAAAAATGAAGTCCTAAGAATTCATGTTGGCAAGGCACATCCAGAGCAATCATAGAAATAAACTTTCATTCTTTGTTTTCATACCTCCTCTGCTATTCTTTACATCATCTAACCAAAGAAGCTTTTGAGATGCAAAAGAAACAGGAGTTGAGAAGTGATGATAGGATGATTAGGTTTTTTTAAGGCTCCCTTTCTCTGGAGAAATACAATATTTCTGCTCCTTCAGAAACAATTCATATCTTTCCTCCAACCTCTGATCTGGAGGAAGTCCATCTATTTTTCATATAAGTAGTTTTAATAAATTAACTGTTTTGAAAATTATATTTGGCCATGTCTACAAGGTCAGGAATGGGATGTGGTGGCTCAGTAGCTACGATGCTGAGCTAGTCAATTGAAAGGTGGACAGTTCAGTGGTTCGAATCCCTAGTGCTGCGTAATAGGGTGAGCTCCCATTACTTATTCCAGCTTCTGCCAACCTAGCAGTTCAAAAGCACGTAAGAAATGCAAGTAGAAAAAAATAGGGATCACCTTTGGTGGGAAGGTAACAGCATTCCCTATGCCTTTGGTGTTTAGTCATGCTGGCCACATGACCACGGAGACATCTTCGAACAGCGCTGACTCTTCACCTTTGAAACAGAGATGAGCACCGCCCCCTAGAGTCGGAAACGACTAGCACATATGTGCGAGGGGAACCTTTACCTTTACAAGGTCAGGAAAGTCACTGAATTGCAACATAGAAGACCTTCGGCAATACCACAACCATTTCATATTTTAATAATTAATTCTACAATGCAAATAAAAAAATAATCAGCTGTCTTTTATGATGAAGAAGGAAACTTTTTCACCACAGGAAAAACATAGTGATATTTCTGCTCAGCTAACATGACATTCACTGTCTCAGATCCACACCCAATAATTCTGTGATGCAGCACAAACAGTGAATCACAACACTTGATGTAAATGGCTATGCTGACATCTCAAATCGCAGCTGTTTCCCAGCAGTAGCCAAAGGCAAGGAAATGTTCTTGAAAAAAGAATAGATTATTAACACAAAGCTGCTAGAAAAATCATTCACAATAAGATGTTAATAATAATAAAAACTGATACAAACCAAAAGAAGTGAAAATTACCACATTGATTTAGGCATTGTAAAGTGAGTTGTGTATTTCTCAACTAGTATCGAATAGGCATAACAGTCTATCAAACAGGTTTTCCACAATGTTATATTAAACATTTGATTCAGTTTATTGAAGATAATAGATGCTTTATGTTCCTAAGCAGTTGAAGCTGAGAATCCAAGGCTAATTGCATAATGGCACTCTACAAGTCAATGAGACGGTTCTGTGGGAATCGAATTTCTATAACAATGTTAAATAGAAAGCCTTCCTATATTCCAGGTAGTGAGATAGGTGGCATATAATTTTAATTAATAAATATATTTCTGAATCAGTGGACAAAGATTAGCAGGAGTCATACACTTCAAACCCATAGGATATATGTAGTTGATAGCGGACATTAATACAATTGAGCGAGTCCAGAGATATTTCACGAGAAGAGTCCTCCATTCCTCTGCTCGAAACAGAATACCTTATGCCACCATTTTGGGCTTAGACAAGTTAGAACTATGCTGCCTTCGGACTGACCTAAGCGTAGTACATAAAATTATCTGCTACAATGTCCTACCTGCCCATGACTACTTCAGCTTCAACCACAACAATACACGAGCACACAATAGATACAAACTTAAGGTAAACCGCTACAAACTCGATTGCAGAAAATACGACTTCAGCAACAGAGTGGTCAATGCCTGGAATGCACTACCTGACTCTGTGGTTTCTTCCCCAAACCCCCAAAACTTTAACCTTAGACTGTCTACTGTTGACCTCCCCCCATTCTTAAGAGGTCTGTAAGCGGCGTGGATAAGTGCACCAGCATGCCTACCGTCCCTGTCCTAATGTCCCCTTTTATTTGAATCCATTTCATGTATTCATAATCATGTTTATACTTATATCTGTTATCTAATACATGCTTGACAAAATAAATAAATAATAAATAAACAAATAAACAAACAAACATAGGATATCAAGGGTAGTTAATATTTTATATTTATTTCATACATACATATACATTCACATATATACTGTATGAGTGTGTTTGTGTATATACTTTTACACACACACACAGACACACTATACGCATCTATTTTATATATAAAAATAAAGTAGGATGTCAGGAGACAATGATCTCTCTCTATACCACTGATGATAATAGTTCCACTGGTAGGATAATTAATTGAATACTTCTATACCAAGGGTGTCAAACCTGTGTCGTCAAGGTGGCGTCACGTGATGTATCGGGACTTATCCCAACTTTGCTAAACTGGGCGAGGGCGTGGTCAGCGCATGACACATTGGCCCACAGGCCGCAACTTTGACAGTCCTGTTCTATACAAAGCCTATTCTCAGATAATCATTATGTGAAGAAATTATATTTCCGTGTGTTGAAAAAAGAGACTCCTCTGAGAGAAGAAAAATTCTTTCTTTCTTTCTTTCTTTCTTTCATTCATTCATTTTATATAGCCATCCATCTCACATTCATGACTCTGGGTGTCTCAAACAACTACAAGAACAACAAAAAAATATGATAGTTAGATAAAACAGAAGCATGGAAAACCATTACAACCAATTAAAACCATAAAATCATTCATATGGAATATCCTTAAGTTTATGTCTACATTTATAACATACAGGCCTTCAGTGACAGTATAAATCCATCGTGTGGTGGCTTCCAACAAACAGTTTGTTAGATTATTTTTATAATCATTTATGACACATAAACAATAACTAGAAGGGTACAAGCCACAAGATATCACTATTAACTGAATGGATGCAACATTTTTTTTCTTTATAATATTGTGGCCCTAATTTATCTCATTTATATTAATGAATGGTGGATTGCACAATTATTAGCATGATTGGAAAAAATATAATAATATTCCATAAATGTGACTCTAATTGTCACAGTTTAATGACAAGTTGATCATCCTGCTTTAAATTATTACTTTGAGCCACTGAAGCAAAATAAAAAGAAGTAAAATATTATTCCCCCCATAGTATAATCTGTATTAATTTTTCCTTTGCATGTAATGCATACTCAAGGTATCGACAGTGTTATATTTCATTTCTCCATAGCTATCTATGCATGGGAATCTGAGTAGATTATTCTTTGTCCATCTGCATATTTGTCTGAAATTAATTATATTCTAAATGACATTAAGTATTAGGCATATGATTAGCTTAACAATGCAGAATGCACAATTCACTAGTCAGAGGATAGATATAATCTTAGTATCTTACTCCCTAGCATGCATGGGAGCATATGGCAGGGATAATTAAGTTTCAGTATTATTTCCAATTAATTATAGTCGTAATCACATTATCTCCTGTACTGGACTTGAAGGCTTATGAATATGTCTCAGAGTTCTTTGAGGTTAATGAACAGTGCAAAAGAATGTTATTATCTGAAGGTTGATTATATCAGTGCAATGTGCATGTCTATTTAGATCCATGCAAATATATTCCTGTTTACCTGAACATATGCTGCACTTAAAAGCTGAAAATCAACACATTCCTGACACCACTTCATCCCATGTATTGCTATAGAGGGCAAATTGTCATTCAGTAGCAAACAATGCTGCCAAATACAATCAATCTGAGCCAGGTAAAAAAAAAATAGTAGAACAATATGGTTCCAGTCAAGATTTCTGCATGTCATAAAACTCATTGGCTGAAGCAACAGAAAGAATGGAGGCTGAGAGAGTACATTAAAATATTTATTTCTCTGTTCAGAAATCCAAAGGAATGAATATGGACAGCATATGGTTAAATAAGTGGAGGAACAAATAAAAACAATGTCACTGAAAATAACTTCCAAAAGCAAATTGCAGATCTTTCAAAGAATCATGCTGACATAGAAACAAAGAAAACTGACAGCAGAAAAAGACCCAGAAGTCCATTGAGTCTACCCTTTGAGTTTTCTTGGGGTTGGGTTTTTTTTTTTTTTTGTCTTTTTAATTTATTTAGTTATTATATTTTTATCTACGGTTTATCACACAGTCAACCAGATGTTCAGACTGGATTTGGCACTATTGTCCACCTACTGGGTCCTTCCCAAGGACCTAGATTAGGCAGATGTGGATGTTTTATGGTATTACAGATATCATTGCAGGAGTAAGCTTTTCCATGTAAAGCTGCCTTTTGTAATTAACTGATGGTGAATTTGTCAGTGCCGATGGTATTCAAGTGGTAAGCCAATTGTTTTGGGATTGAACCCAAGGTACTTATTACTATTGGAATGATATCTAAGCAGATTCTCAGTTGCCCAGGTCATGGTTGTCCCAAAGGTGCTTTTTCAAGAGGCGACTGGACTTTCTGGCTTTTCTTTGAAGAAGCTGAAGAAGCTTCTGGATGAGAAGTGGAACGTCTTCAAAGAAAAACCAGAAAGTCCAGTCGCCTCTTGAAAAAGCACCTTGCAACTATTGGAACGATCTTTGCTTCCTTTTGCCATAGTCGTTCTATTTCTATTTGCAGGTCTTCGTGTTTTGTTATCTTCTCCAGTTCTTTCTTCATCAGTATCAAAGAACCATCATACCTCACAATCCCACCCTCACCTTTCTCACACATGTAAGGAAAGCTGCAACAGATCTGAGATTCTATACAACCGGTGAATCCATCAAATTCTCAAATGGTATTTGAATTTCTCCAAAGCAACTTACTGATCCCTACTTTGATGTCCTGGATCAATCTGATTATTCAATTCAATATTTCTATTTGAAGGGATAATTTGCCTGAATCTCCTTTGAATCAAACCTTTACTTCAACATCTCACCCCATTCTACTGAATACCAAATCAAATTACTTGTCCTTCTAACTTTGTATTATTTGCTTTGATTGACGCATGTTTTCCGGGAAGAGACCTTGATTGTTTCGCTGCACATCCTTTCTTCTCCTCAGTCTGCAGAGGACAGGAGGGCAATTACTCAGGATACCTAGTGCTGCTAGCTGATCAGATCCCTATCACTTGCTAATATGCATTATACACATCACACACATGTGATGAAAAAAGCTAGTTAATTTGAACATGTTGTAGAGAAAAGTATATATGAGAAAGACATTACATAGAATCAAAAAAGCTGCAAAGGATCTCAGAGGTCATCTAGAATAATTCCTATGTTTTGCCTTGTTCCTTATTTTTTTCACACCACTAGTTTTCTATCCCTCAAAACAAAATAGCAATTTTGTTGCTGTACCATTTTCCATTCTTATTCTCTCTTCTTCTGATATGCCCCTTCAAGATGATTTGTGTGTGTTACCTACGCATAAACCTCTAGCTTGATTTATTATTAAATGTAGTTAAGTACAGTAAACAAAATTCATGATTCTACCCTTTCCCTTTCTTTTTTTAAAACAATTGCCTTCACTTGAATTCCTTGAATGAACATTCAGTACTGTGAAGTTTATTGAACATGACAAAACTTTTAAAAGGATTGTCTACGATTGCAAGGAAAATCAGATGCCAGCTCCCTCTTTGAAGGACTGCCAGAGGACAGTCTTTTAATTGAAGGGACGTCCAGTCCAATTTTGTTTTCTAAAAACAAAGAACCATAAAATGGAGAAACAGGAGACTCAGAGTTGACTATTTATAGTTAGCATTTGCACTGAAAATTGAGTAGGGAGAAATATTTCCTGCTCAGTGGTGCCCATCATGGTTGAGATTACTGTATTCCCAGGGCATGGGCACAATATTTTAATGCCTGCAAGGGAGCTGAAATGGAAAACTGGCCTCCATGCTTATCCAAAACTTTCAGAGTTCTGTCTTTCTGTTCTATTCTTAAAATTTACTTAGTTCATGAGCAAGAAAAGTAACTTTTCTAACTTTTCTTGCTTGCACAGCCACCACTTGGGTCTTTTGGCCATAAATTAAAAAAAATTATCATAACTACATCTATTTTAAATAGCAGGTCTATGGAGATTGTCAGTCATGGTTGTCCCAAAGGTGCTTCTTCAAGAGGCAACTGGACTTTCTGGTTTTTCTTTGAAGACGTTTAGCTTCTCCTCCAACAAGCTTCTACAGCTCTGAAGATGCTTCTTGGATAAGAAGCAAAACGTCTCCAAAGAAAAACCAGACAGTCCCGTTGCCTCTTGAAAAAGCACCTTTGGAACATTTTAAGCGGCACTTTCTCTAGACTTTTTGACTGCAAAGATGTGAAGTGCTTCCAGCAAACTCAAAAGTTGAAATAGTTGAAAGACATCCAGTCATGTCTACATCATTGTAGACATGATGTAGCGTTCCACATCATTGTGGAATATAGATATGTATTTACTAATTTCAGCTTGGTGAATAGCAAAAGTACATAGATGTATATTTATTTATTTCATGTATTTATATACCATCTTTCTCCCGAAGGACTCAGGGCGGCGAACACAAGTTAAAAAGCATGCAACAATAAAATCCCCTTAAAACCAAATAAGTAATAAATAATAAAATATTAAAACCCAGAATCATAGTCAGCCCATTTGTTTGAACAGCCAAGTCTTCAGGTCACGACGGAAGGAGCGGAGATCAGGAGCCATACGGAGCTTGGTAAGTAACTCATTCCAGAGTGGGGGAGTGCACGCAGAGAACACCCTTCCCCTAGATATCAACAGACGGCATTGGCTCGCTGATGGTACCCTGAGGAGAGCAACCCTATGTGAGTGAACAGGACAGTGGGAGGCAGGCAGTATATACTATCCCATAGTGCTTTATAGCATCCTCTGGAGGTTTGCAATGTCAGCATATTGCCCCCAACAAGCATTTTACCGACCTCGCAAGGATGGAAGGCTGAGTCAATCTTGAGAATATCAGGACTCAACTCCAGGCTGTGGGCAGAGTCAGCCTGCAGTATTGCATTCTAACTACTGTGTCACCAGTGATATGTTCTCAACTGGCAACTGTAAAGGAAAGTATAAGCAGATCAACAAAATACAAACATATATACATGCACATATATAACCCAAAGTTGATCCACAATTGATCCAAAATCTTGGATTTGGTGTAGTGATTAAGGTGCTAGCCTAGAAACTAGGAAACTGTCAGTTCTAGTCCTCACTTAGGCATGAAAGCCACTTGGCTGATTTTAGGCCATTTGCCAGGAGACTGTGAATTCTAGTCTCATCTTAAGCATGAAAGCAACTGGGTGACTTTGGGCCAATCACCAGGAGATGGTGAGTACTAATTCCACCTTAGGCATGAAAACCATCTAGGTGACTTTGGGCCAGTCATTCATTCTCATCCCAACCCACCTCACATAGTTGTTGTTATGGGGAAAATAGGGGGAAGAATATAATTATGTACAGTATATTTGCTGCCTTGAGTTACTTATAAAATAATAAAAACAGAATAAAAATAGTCTAATAATAATTTAATACTAATCCTGTTGAAATGTACCTTCAAAGGCATTTCAGTTTATCACCCAAATCACATGCATCAGTATTGTGCATGCCATCATGTGCTAACATTGCTAACAGTGCCTTTAGTCCCATGAATCGTTGGTATTGAGTTATTATGGAGCTAGGCAGCTTTACAAATTTTGATGAATAAATAAGCCTTTTTCAACTATAACCAGGAGTTTGGGAAAATCATATAAAAAACATATACTGCTGTGTTCCTTTAATTCTTTTTTCAGTTGACTGACTGAGTAATCAACCACACAGTCAAAGAATTCAGCTTAAATGTTTTCTTATATTTCTTATGTGATTACCCCAGGCCTACATAATCAAAATGTTTCCTTCTTTGGTGCCAGTTGTATTCCTGAATGAATGGGGAAATTGCTTCAATTTGAGATTTCTCTGCCAACTTTTGGGAACTTGGCAGAACATTTCCAAATCTTTCGGCTGACTGGTATAAATGTGGATATGACTGGCTTTCTTCAGATCTTCCATTGATAGAGTAGAGTAGAGTAGAGTAGAGTAGAGTAGAGTAGAGTAGAGTAGAGTAGAGTAGAATAGAATAGAATAGAATAGAATAGAATAGAATAGAATAGAATAGAATAGAATAGAATAGAATAGAATAGAATAGAACAGAACGGAATTCTTTATTGGCCAAGTGTGATTAGACACACAAGGAATTTGTCTTTGGTGCATATGCTCTCAGTGTTCATAAAAAGACAAGATATATTTGTCAAGAATCATAAGGTACAACATTTAATGATAGTCATAGGGTACAAATAAGCAGTACAAATAAGGGTACAAATAATGATCCTTCAATAGTTGATTTGGTAGGGCTATTATATTTCATTTTTTATGATCTTGATGGTTGTTATGATGAGTTGGGCAAGGGATGAAATTTAGAGTATAAATAAATATCAATCCTCAAAATTAGAAGTATATAACATACAAGAACTGTCTCTCATTGAATAGCCCTTTAAGTGTCCCACTGCAATGATGAGGCGAAGTGTAGCCAGCTGCCTGCTAAGTAGGTAGTATTTCTATTTGCTGAAAGTGTGACACCTACAATACTGAAGGAAGAATTCTTAAGTACAAAAGTGGATTATAGCTCATCCTTGGCATGAGGCTGGCCCCAGGTTGAATTCCTTGAACCTGTTGTTGAAAGAAGGAGATAAGAAGTATTTGGAGAGAATCAAGACCATTGCCTGGAGAGCTGCTATCAAATGTCAATCAAACAAGCAATATCAGGCTGAATGGGCAAATCAATGTATACATTTTGTGCACTATTTACCTTACTTCAGTTTTGTTGGATTATTTTATTCACCAAAGTACATCTTCCACCTAAGACTATAGACCAGTTCATGGTAAAGTGGTTTTCAAATAGGAGCCTTGATAGTACAGTGGTTTAGTGCACCCTGTTATTAACACAGCTGCCTGCAATTTCTGCTGGTTCGAATCTCTCCAAGGCTCAAGGTTGACTCAGCCTTCCATCCTTTCTAAGGTAGGTGAAATGAGGACCCAGTTTGTGGGGGCAATAAGCTGACTTTGTATAAAATATACAAAAGTATGAAGGCTATTGCTTAACGCATTGTAAGCCGCCCTGAGTCTCCGGAGAAGGGCGGCATATAAATCAAATTTATATATATATATTTATATATATCCGTGATTCTTTACAATCAATGCCAATTGGCATAAACTTTATTCCAAACCATATAACCATGCAAAACACATTGCCTCGCTAAATTTATTGGGATATTTTTGAAAGTACATGTGCATATTCAGAGCCTGCCATTTTTCTCCCCTATAAATGGTGATTTTAATTACTTATCATGGCTGTGGTTATGTCAGCCAGAGGTTATATGTCAGCTGCATTTTATGTTAGTGATGAATTATTTGAATCTCAGATGAACAATATTTTTGTGGTGTAGTATAATGCCAGCCTGAGGCGATATACAAGGAAATAGATAAATAAATTTTTAAAAATATATTATGGGGCAAATTGTTACAAGTACTGTCTCACAAATATTATGAGACAGCAATTAGCCAGCTTTATTTAAGGATAATGTGTTCCCAGTAACCAACCCTTGCAGTTAATATTTCAGTATGTCATGGTGATTTAGGGAGATTGGGTTAATTCAATAAATCATTGCTCATTTAACAGTAGCAAAGTAGGTTGTGTCACTACATGCTGAGTTACTTGTTCCTTCCTCACCAGAACTTGTAAGGGAGGTATTTTTAAAAAATAACAAAAAAAAAAAAAAAAAAAAAATCCCAGTCAAAATTTAACTTCAGAGTTTCAAAGTTGGTAGAATGATCTTGGAGAAAACACCTTTATAAGCACCAAGACCAAATAGTTAACTTATTTCCTTTAACAGCTAAAGACTAGACAATTTATTTAAATTGTTGCTCTTTTTTTTTTTATCCAACTGTTGTCCCAAGGAACTGAAGAGAATTTATACTAATATCTGTCCACTTTTTTTCCTCACAAAACCAACCCTGTGAGGTAGGCTGGAGTGAGAGAAAAGAGAATGATTGACCCCAAGGCACTCAGTGGGTTTCCATGACTTGTAGTTTGACTTGAACTTGGTTTCCAATACCTTAACTAGCATGTCACATTGCCTCGTGGACATATATCATTAACAAAAGGATCAGAGATACTGTAGTGGCCAAAATTGTGGAAACCTTTTGGGAAAAGTGTATTTTTGAGGTCTGATGGCTAATAACACCACTTTTTTGGAGTAGTACCATAAAATTATATATCAATGGAAAGATAAGAATGTAATGCAATAAAATTTGTTCAATTATCTGTATTCTGTGAAAAGTTATAGCCAAATAGCCAGAAAAAGGAAGCACAACTTGCTTAGGTCGATATCAGGTAGCTTTCCTTCATCTGATTGTAGCCAATGAGCATGAGTATTTAGAGAGCCAATCAGGTGTCATCTTGTTTTGGCCATGAGCCAATCAGATCACTGTAGGACTCAGTTATTGAAGTCATGCATTGAAGCTGGGACGAGGATATTTGTCAGTGTGTTATGTGATCGCTATCAAGTTCGTTGGGTTTTTTTGTGTTCTTTCATTTAGTGAGCTCGTAAAATGTAATAAAATTAAAGTAATGGTGCAAAGAGTTGACTGGTTGCCCAGAAAGTGATGTAAAATAGTATTATTAAGTGAACAAGGCTACAGTTATAAAGAAATTAGAATAAAAATTGGTGGAAACTTAACCAAAGGTGGCATTTCTAAGTTTTTGAAGAGGTAAAAGGAGACTCAGTCACTACAAAACCACACTGGTAAAAGCAGGAAAAGGTGCACAACAGCAGGTGATGATAGAAGAATTAAGAAACTGTGCCTACGTGACAGAAGAAAATCATCTGGGTCAGTGGTGGTTTGCTCCCGGTTCGCACCGGTTCACAAGAACCGATAGTAAAAATTTGTAGTAGTTCAGAGAACTGGTAATAACATTGGCTGGCCATGCCCCCAAACCAGTCCCAGGCCTAATCGCTGCTCGCTTATCCTGCCCACCTCATCAGAGGCTTTTTTTTTTTTTTTACTTTTAAAAGCATTTTTTCTATAACCTCTTCAGCCGAAAAATTGCTTTTAAAAGTAAAAGAAAAAAAGCCTCTGATGATCATGCGGCTCAGCTGGGATCATCAGAGGCTTTTAAAAGCATTTTTTCTACCTCTTCAGCCGAAGAGGTTATAGAAAAAAAAAATGCCTTTAAAAGCCTCTGGCGATCCCAGCTGAGTTGCCTGATCGTCAGAGGCTTCTAAAAGCATTTTTTTCTGCAACCTCTTAAGGTTGTAGAAAAAATGCTTTTAAAAGTAAAAAAAAAAAAAAGTTGGCCATGCCCACCCAGTCACATTACCCCCACCACCAAGCCACGCCCACAAAATAAGCCACGCCCACAGAACCGGTAGTAAAAAAATTAGAACCCACCCCTGATCTGGGTGTATACAAGATAAAATGGTGCAATGCAATGTGGAGTTGAATGCAAGGACTGTTCGGCGCAGACTGCAGGAATATGGCCTAAAATCCAGAATTCCATGAAAAAAGCCACTTTTATCTCTCAAACAAAGGTTGAAAAACATTGGATTCTTGATTAAATTATTTTTCCATTGATATATAATTTTATGGTACTACTCTGAAAAAAAATGGTGTTATTAGTCATCAAACCTCAAAAATACACTTTTCCCAAAAGGTTTCCACAATGTTGGCCATTACTGTAGACTATTTATTCTTTTTAATGGTTTGGCGAGATTGAGTTCTTGTCACTTTTTAAGTATATCTTGGGGTGAACACATTAATGGCTTTTTTTTTTTCATTTTGGCTTTTCACCACAAATGGGCAGGAAACAGCACTGCTATTTTCAGTGACAACATGTCACATGAGTCTCCAAAGAATACAAAACAGGAGCTTGGGAAGTATAATGAATGCCTAGCAACCCACCTGGACAAGTGATGTTGGAGCAAGGTTTTGTGGTTCTTTTTAACAAAAACAATGGTTGTCAACATGTCCTTGTTCTGAAATCATTCATTAGGTGTCATTTCAGATGTTTGTTGTGGCTTCTACTAGCTGAGATTACTACTACCAATTCCGCCGCAGCATTTATGTATTTGTCAGCTTTGGAAGCCATATAAGGCCGGAAGCTTCCATGCTGCCACCTTCTCGTGTGTGGGAAAGTAGGAGGAGGGATTTAGTAGAGAGGTTGTCTTTAGACATAATAGCATTCTTCCTGTCGGTCAAGGTCATGGCGATCCTGCATCTGAAGAAGGAGTGGTCGGAGTGCTAAATCGAGATGGGATGGATGGTGATTGGAGCATGTGATCGACTGAGGAGTGAGAGGATGGTTTTGGGGGTTTTGATTTACTGAGGGAAAAGCCGGATCTCTCAGATTCGGGTTTTCCTAGATGTGCCAGTTTACCTATTCTAGTAAATGGAACTTTGAAAAATGCTTGCTTCAGAGTTTTTACTTGGAGTTGGGTTTTTTTCTGGAACACTGACAGTATTTATAGATATGCATGCATTTATGGATTTGTATGCATTTATGCTTTGGCACCAGGTGACTAATGGACAAGTCCTAGCAGTTTTCTAAGCAACCCTAGGGTTGAAACAGAGGGACTTGCACAAAATCATCCAGCTTTTTTAGGCAACTTTTCTCTCATACGTCAACAAAAGATCTTCCTTTTTATCTCCCATTAACAATTTCCAGATGTTTAATGAAAAAAGCTGACTAAACATAAAAACATCACCTCAGTTCTAATATTAACCTCTGGAATATGTATTCCCATGTATATTTAATCGTTTCTTGAAGTTCATCTTAGCTTGAATGCAGCAAGGGCTGACTCTGGGCCAACAGCCCAAGGCCTTACTTAGAAAACTAGTAGGAAGGATCTCAACATAGAGAAGAACCAACCTCTAAAGAATGTGAAACAGGAAGAGCCTTTTTACAACACAATGAGGTTCATCAAGTCCTGAATGTAAAACCATTAAAGTTTTACATCCTGCAATTTCCTTTTTTTTTTTCTAATTTAGTAAATACTTTTTTTCTGTAGGCCTGTACCTAGTACCATTCATCTTCAGAGTTATTGGGAGTTGGGTGACATACAGGTTTATTCAACTCTTATTCTTGTTAAAGAAACCAGCAAACACTTCATAAGCATTTGTTAAAACAACAGAAAAAAGAACACCAGGACCTTCTGTCAAACTTACAAGGTAGACCTCACAAGAAACATTAACGGAATATTGCTATGTTTCAAGTTTCAAGTATGAAACTACTTCTCTTCCCTGCCCCTTTTACAGTGTAAGAAATGAGGGAGATCTCTCCTGGGTCTCTTGCCCCACCCATATTCCAGCTCTGGGCTAAGCTCCATTTTATTTGACTATTCCCTGGGTTGCACCTTGTTGCCCATCTCCAATGACGTTCCCACATACCATTACTCTTTCCTTATGAGCCTTGCAGGTGCACTGCAAGCTCTTAAAGACTGCTAGCTCTTGTTAGCTCTTAAGACTGCTTTAGAGTTGATCACAACTGCCCATAGCTGTCATGATTTCTGCTATTTTATGATTGATAATCCATGACTTTATCACTTTGTTGTTTGTATGTACACTGAGAGCTTATGCACCGGAGACAAATTCCTTGTGTGTCCAATCACACTTGGCCAATAAAGAATACAATCATATTGTATCGTATCGTATCGTATCGTATCGTATCGTATCGTATCGTATCGTATCCTATCCTATCCTATCCTATCCTATCCTATCCTATCCTATCCTATCCTATCCTATCCTACCCTACCCTACCCTACCCTACCCTACCCTACCCTACCCTATCCGTCAACTCGCAAAGCATCCCTGGTCTGCTCTCGAGTTGCCATAAGCAAGGGGGATGGGAAACCGATGGACAGCCAAAGACAGGAGCACATTCCAGATATATCTTTCTCAAGGCTGTCATCCAGGGTTACCCACAGCGGCCAGAGGGGAGTGATCTCTACAACCCACAAAATTGCTCCGTTGGTGAATGTGATTGATGACACACCCTGGGGGGAGGGGGGAAACAGGGTCATGATTAGGGCCGTAAATTATGTGGGGTCAGAGTTGGCTTCATTTGGGAACATGCCAACATGGAGCTCCTAATAAATAACTGGATTTCTTTTGAAGCTTGGCTCAAGACTAATGATTGAATTAGGGCATCCGTCGGAACCTTGATACTATTCTATTCCTGCACTCCTACACTGCAAAGGGGTTGATGGGTAAGCAGAAGTTGCATAAGGCTGCAGATGGGCCAAAGCACCTCCCAAATCCCAGCTACATGGTGCAGAGGTAGGGATCCCATGTGCTGGTTCCGACTTCCTGCTGGGAGATGGGGGAGGGCAAGGCACATTCAAGCAGGGAACATTACAATTTGCTCTTGTATTAAGAGAATGTCCTTGTAACTGTTCTCAAAACACAGATGTGCAGTGCAGCAGAAGTCTACCTATTCTAGCTTTTGCATGACACAGAATGCAGTAGAAGATAAAAAGTTTGGCCTAGTCAAGGAAGGTTGTTTTAATGCAACCCAAGCAAAAGCGAAAGATTTCCCATCTTGTCAGGAAGGAAGAAAAAATAGTTTGAAGTGTTTTATCTTGTGTGAATTTTCCCCTTCACTCCTCTAGCAATAATTAGAAGAAAGGCGTAAGGCACAAATGCTCTTTTTTACAGAAGTCTTCAGACCAATTAATGCTGGTTCTTAATGTAGGAGAAACTAATTCCAGAGAATCGTGGAACAAACTTACAGTATATAATCACCCAGCTTACAATGCCTGAAGTTCACACTGAGAGCTCAAAGTCAGTTCAAATCTCTGCTATCTTACTTCTAATAGTTATGATGCACTGAAGACATTAGAAAATTGCCATGAATTCTACAACCAGAGTCTTTTTAAAAATGAAGCTTTTAAACTACTAATTGAAGATTTGCTGTTCTAACGCCTGGGTTTTGATTTAAACTTATTTCAAGGATATATGCTTTTACTGCATAAAGACCGCTTTGTAACACATACAACATGTTTTCTTCATTAGTATATTAGTATAGCAATTAGTATATGAGATGGAAATATAAATAAATACACACACACACACACACACACACACACACACTTTGGAGTATAAATGTCAATGAAGGCAAGGCACACAGACATTAAAGAATTATGACAGTTCCTAATAGCACTAATGGTTAATAGTTTGAGCAATGCTAGGATGATCCATACATTAAGACCAGTTATCTGTCACGGAGCAAATCTTGCCTCTCAAACGTGAACTCTGTGTATTTTGAAGCCGCTGTCCTAAAGTGCAACAGCATCTTGTTGAAAACAAGCTCCTTCCACCTGAGCAGAAAGGAAACTGCCCAAACAGAAGAGGAACAATTGCTCCAACTGTGGTTAGAGTGCAGTACTGCAGGCTGACTGCTGGCTGCCTGCAATTTTGCAGTTCAAATCCCACCAGGCTCAAGGCTGACTCAGCTTTCCATCCTTCCGAGGTGGGTAAAATGAGGACCCAGATTGTTGGGGCGAATTGTTGTGACCTCGGCTTCCTGGGTCATTAAAATACACGAGTAGTCCCAAAAACCTCTTTAATTGCAACAGCTGTGAATTATGTTCATTCACAGCTGAGTCCCAATTAGTTGCAAAAAGTCCTTCGGGAGAAGTCCTTTGGGATAATCACCAACCTTAATCTCCCTTGATACGCTGCCAAAGACCTACTTGGCAAAGCCACACAGAGTCCAGAATCAAACAGAGATGCCGACTGGGAACAGAATTAACAACTTTGCTTTCCTGCAAAGGGCCCATGTGCCTTTGCTCCTCTTTTAAGCCTTATGGGAGGGGCCAATCATCTCCAGGCCTTACTCCTGAGCCATCCCTTTAGTTTTAACTGTTCTTGCCTTCTGGCAGCTCTGCGCATGCGTGCACTAGGAACAGGCTCCTCCTGTTCCTCTGCCTCTCTGATGTCTGACTCTGGAAGCTCCAGAGTCTGTGCATAACTCCCAGATGGCCCTGGCCCCATCTCTGCCTCTGATGCAGAGCCCTTGTCCGAGCCTTCCCCAGACTCCAGGACTGGCCCATGTTCCTCCCCAGCCTCATCACTGTCCGACTCCACTACCAGCTCCGCAGGCTGCTGGTGGACCACAACAGGAATATTCTGACTCTGTGAACTGCTTAGAGAGGGCTATAAAGCACTGTAAAGCGGTATATCAGTCTAAATCAGAGGTCTTCAAACTTGGCAGCTTTAAGACTTGTGGACTTCAACTCCCAGCTATGCTGGCTGGAGAATTCTGGGAGCTGAAGTCCACAAGTCTTAAAGCTGCCAAGTTTGAAGACCTCTGGTCTAAGTGCTATTGCTAGCCACTGTACCAAACTGCCAGGTGCATGTAATCAGGACCGTCTTAGATTGCGGCATAGAAGATGTACTCAAGCCTATGCACAAGATTCTGGTAAACTAAAGTGCAACATTAAATTGGCCCCAGATAAGGATCAGTGGAATTCAGGAGGAGTTGAATTTGGACTGCTTATGGAAAAGTAACAACTCTAAGCTGATGACAGGCTTAATTCTGCCCCCCCTCAGCTCTGCCTGCTCTTCTCTTATACAAACAGACTATCTATTCTCATGACAAAATATTGTCAAAATATTCAATATATCCTCAGGGCAGCTAATGATAGTTTTTTTTGTTTTGTCTTTTAATGACCCCATAATCTCTTGTGGGGTGAAGTCGAGGCAACTGAATGGAACTGAGTGTTTATGGCCGGATGCCCTTCCTATCACCAATGCAGAGCTTGCAGCTGATATTTCCTCATTGTGCTGAGAGAGAGAAATATCTGCTCGTACCTAGGATCGAACTCACAGCCTCCTAATTATGAGATGAGAGCTCCACCTCTACGCCACTGCCCCACTCATGGCAGTTAGTGATAATGCTGTGACATTTTTACTAGTGCCTTACCAGAAAGATTGCCAAACTCCTTGTTACCCATTACTCATGTTTTTTAGCCATAGCTAATGATGCCTCTCTTTATAAGTTCCTGGCACAGATGAGAAAATGTATTAATTTTGTGCAATCTATTTTCTGCTATACCAAGCCGTTTCCCTAGATCCATTCAGTACAAACTTTCAAAATGTGCCTCCTTTCTTTTTTTCATAAAAAAAAAAAAAAGCTGCTAACTTGGGGGTGAGATGAAGTCCTCAAAAAGCAAACCATCTCGGTAAAATAATAATGACATCCACACGAATAATGGACAACCCTTCTTCAATGGAAGGTCATCTTTGCAATATAACATCCTCAAAAATGTTGGCTTTGGAAAAAAAGTGTATCCTACACATTTATGTTTAATATAGTAGATACACTGCAACTACTGATGCTTCAGCTAAAGTCTACCAATTATACTATTCATCCTAAATGGTAGATACATGGATTCTTGGTTATATTTAACTTACTTCTCAATATTGTTGACCAATTTTGAATTCTTTCAAAATGAGGATTTTTTCCCCCAAAGAAAACTCTGTAAATGAGTTCAACTGTATTTCAAGATTACTACACTTCTGCAAATACACAGAGGCATCTTATTTGTAATTTTATGGTATCCTGGTTGGAAAATTGCCTTAGGTATTAAGCTGGGTTTACGCTTAGGGTATTCCCAGTCAGGTGATCCAATTACAGAAACTACCAGGGGAAGTTTTCCAGAGGAGATACATAAACCTGGTTTTCATCTGTATATAAACTGATAATTCATATCACAAAGGGGAAAAAAAAGATGGAGACTACACCAAATTTAGTATGTTAGAAGTTTCAGTACCAGAATCAACTGCTTCAGGAAAGATGGAATTATAGCATGAGGGAAGATGTAACATGGAGGAGTAAAGGCAACAGTCTTTAGCTCAACCTGGTACGAAGCAATTTATTTATTTATTTTGAAGAAAACAATTATTAGCAACAAACGAAAGCTCATGATTTATGATAAGAGTTGTACTTTTGCCACCACTCTGAGCAAGCCTACGAAAATCTGAGCAAATCATAAATGAGCGCAGTCAAGACAATAGCAGTCTTAATTAAACCAACTGTTTTGTTGAAATCTCTTGACCTATTTCATTTTTAAAAGGAGCATTTTTTAATCAACTTCTCAGTAAAAAAAAAATAGACATATAAATGATAACAAAGTTGTTTGGGTTTTTGGGAAAAAAAATTAACAGATAGGAAGAATTTAAGCATAAAGACTTTGAGCAGTTGTATGCTTAAAGACAAGGTTTGTGTGTTTATTTGAGAGAAGATGTGTGGTCATTGGTTTGTTTAACCATGAAGGATCACAACTGTCTAGGTTCACACAATACACTAAGCCAGAATTTGCAACCTCTACAGCCATAATTGCACCACAGGCAAAGTTAAATGTCCTTAATGCTGAAATGTATTATTCCAGTTTGTGCACATAAGTGTACAATGTAGAGCAGAGGTCTTCAAATGTGGCAGCTTTAAGACTTGTGGACTTCAACTCCATTCAGCATAACTTCAGCTATGCTGTCTGGAGAATTCTGGGAGTCGAAGTCCACAAGTCTTAAAGCTGCCAGGTTTGGGGACCCCTGATCTAGAGTCTTGAAAATGGAGTCTAGAGTCCTCTTATCTTCTCCAAGCTCCACCACACTGCCACTCATTTCTACTGCAGCTGACAAACCACATCACTTCCTTCTTTCTTTCCTGATTTCTAACCTCCTTCTCCCTGACTTCAGCTTGGGCCTGTGGGAGAATCTACCAGCATGCTCTGCCTTTCTCAAAAATCAGCCAAGCAGCCAAGCAAATAAAATCAATGATTTTATGGGAATGGAACAATTTACTTAAAAGGTAGATTGGAGGAGGGCAAAACAATTTATTCTAAAGGTGGACTTGAAGAGCAAATCAATCGATTTAAAAGAAGGACTATTGGGAGCAATTTGTTTTAAAGATGGATTGTAAAGATGTGGGCAGTAGTATGAGCATTTGTGTGTTTTGACTGCAGGAGTATATTTAACACACACAAGTGTATACCTCTTTCACTTTGACCCTATTAAGTTTCTTTTTAAATCCACCATATTGCTTGAACATGTTGTTGTTGTTTTTTACCTAGAAACAACTGCACACCCTGATATGCAATTTAAGAAATCATATTACCTCTCAAGCAATGCAAAGAATATATTGTATAACCTAATGGAGATTATGCATTTTATTAAAAGAATATGCAGTGAAACAATAGATTAGGAATAGTCTATTCTCATCTCTCTGTCTCTCTCTCTTTCTTTGTAATCATAATTACAAATAGTAAAAACTGGAAAGAGAATAGAATAGAAAGAGTAGAAAGTACAGAAAAGAAAGAAAAGGGAGAAAATGGAAACAGAAATAGAAAAGAAAGAAAAATAAGACTGTAATAAAGAAAAAAAATATAAAAAAGTGACCTCCCACTTTCAACACAATTTCAACACAACACAAGCATAAACAATTTTAGTAAACTTCTTTCTCTCTTAAAATACAACAAATAATCTCTTTTTCCCACCTCCATCTTCTGTCTATAAACCAATTCCTGAAGCCATTTCAATCTTGGTGTCAACCCAAGTCCATTAAAGGGTACCAAAGATAACAACGTATCTATTTCAACCTTGATCAAATAAACCAAATTTATATTCCTTCCTTTTACCTCTATTAATCTTAATCTTTGTCCATTCAAATAGTGTTATATAACTTGATTTCTTTTCATTCTTTCCTTATTTCTTTTGACAAAATTCTTCAGAACCATAAGTTGTTTTTTACAAGTCCAAAATAGGAAAATTATCTAAACTACTTTATTAGTTGTTTGTATGTCATTTATAATTAAGACACCAGCTGCTTTCTTTTCAGTATAACATCTTTTATCATATCAGTCTCACTCTTGTTTCTATTCTATAACATCTTTTAGACACACTCTATCTATAGAGGTTGTGATGGACTAAGTGAAGCAGCAGTTTCCCAAGAAGGATGGAACACATTTCAAGGAGGGAGTGAGGCAAGAGGCAACACAGCCCAAAGCTAAATAGGAAATAGAGGAAGAGAGTTAGGACAGCCACTGCCTAGAATTTCCCAGAGTATATCCATTGGGATGATAGTAGTAAAGGTTTAGTCTGGCAAGATTCTGTCTATCATATATAAGCAAATAAAGAACTGAACTTTGTCTGGATTGTTCTATGCCTTTCTTGGGCTGATAAAGGTCAGCCACTTTTAAAATTAACTTCTGGATTTACTGATCAAAAATATCCTTTAATATGTTCAGTCTTAAATTATTTTGTTTCATTCTGTCATTCTGTCATTATAAGTTGAATTTAAGTGTTCTTCATTAACTGTAATCTTTACTTCCTTTTCTAGTCCCCTCTACTATCTAATATTAAAAACCTATATTTAACTAAATACTAAGGGTGAGAGGTACGTTCAGGTAAAAAAAAAAAGTATGCATATTTCTTTAAAAATAAAAAACCCCGCCGCAGGGAGGCGGAACCGACCAGGTGGTTCCGCCCCAGGCGCCTGATGGATCCTGAGAGATTCCAGATGGAGCTTGGGCCATTTCCTGAGGTTCTAGCACACGACTCGGCTGAGGACTTAGTGGCCGCCTGGGATAGGACGGCGGCTGATGCTTTAGACCGAGTCGTGCCTTTGCGGCCTCTGACCCGGCGCCGGTCTCACCTGGCTCCTTGGTATACTGAGGAGCTGAGGGAGATGAAGCGCCGGAAAAGATGCCTAGAGAGCAGTTGGAGGGCTAGTCGTTCTCAATCCGACCGAACACTGGTAAGATCTCATATTAAGAATTACCTAGTGGCGATAAGAGTAGAGAAGAGTAACTACTTTTCTACTCTTATTGCGTCATCAGATAATCGCCCAGCCGCCCTGTTTAGGGTGACCCGCTCTCTGCTCCATCAAGAGACGCGGGAAGACCCCTTGGAGGGTAGAGCTGAGGATTTTGTACAATATCTGTATGACAAAATTGCTCAGATTCGTGAACAGCTAGACTCTGACTGGATTGATCCAGAGGAGATGACAGGGGCAGGTCCTGAGAATATTATTTGGGAAGAGTTTGATCCTGTGACTCCTGAAAGCGTGGACAGGATACTGAACAGACTAAATGCGACCACATGTTTATTGGACCCATGTCCATCCTGGTTGGTACTGGCCTCCCGGGAGGTGACGCGAGGCTGGCTCCAGGAGATTATAAATGCTTCTTTGAGTGAGGGTGTCTTTCCCACTGTCTTGAAAGAGGCGGTCGTGAGGCCCCTCCTCAAGAAGCCCTCCCTGGATCCAGCTGTATTAGCAAATTATCGTCCTGTCTCCAACCTTCGCTTTGTTGCAAAGGTTGTTGAGAGTGTGGTTGCACGACAACTGCCTCAGTACCTGGATGAATCGAATTATCTAGATCCGTTCCAGTCGGGATTCAGGCCTGGGTACAGCACAGAGACAGCATTGGTCGCATTGGTTGATGATCTCTGGAGGGCTCGGGACAGGGGTTGCTCCTCTGTCCTGGTCCTACTAGACCTCTCAGTGGCTTTTGATACCATCGATCATGATATCATGCTGCACCGGTTGGAAGGGTTGGGGGTGGGGGGCACTGTTCTACAGTGGTTCTCCTCCTTTCTCTCTGACCGGTCGCAGTCTGTGTTGACAGGAGGGCAGAGGTCGACCCCGAGGCCCCTTATATGTGGGGTGCCACAAGGATCGGTCCTCTCGCCCCTTCTATTCAACATTTATGTGAAGCCGCTGGGTGAGATCATCCGTGGTTTTGGGGTGAAGTACCATCAGTATGCTGATGACACCCAGCTGTACATCTCCACCCCAGACCACCCCAATGATGCCCTCGAGGTGATGTCCCGGTGCCTGGAGGCCGTACGGATCTGGATGAGGAGGAACAAACTCAGACTCAACCCATCCAAGACCGAGTGGCTGTGGTTTCCGTCGTCCCAATATAGTCAGTTGGCGCCATCTCTGACTATTGGGGGCGAGTCGTTGGCCCCCACAGATGGGGTTCGCAACTTGGGCATCCTCCTGGACTCACGGCTGTCTTTTGAAGAGCATATGACGGCCGTAGCCAGGAGGACTTTTTATCAGGTTCGCCTGATTCGCCAGTTGCATCCCTTTCTGGATCGGGACTCATTACGCACGGTCACTCACACCCTTGTCACCTCACGCCTGGATTATTGTAATGCTCTCTACATGGGGCTCCCCTTGAGAAGCACCCGAAGGCTCCAACTGGTCCAGAATACGGCCGCGCGGGTGGTGATGGGAGCAATGTGGTGCTCTCATGTAACCCCCCTCCTGTGCGAGCTGCACTGGCTCCCAGTGGTCTTCCGGGTGCGCTTCAAGGTTTTGGTTACTATCTTTAGAGTGCTCCATGGCTCAGGACCAGGATACTTACGAGACCGCCTCCTGCCACCAATAGCCTCTCACCGACCAGTTCGCTCCCATAGAGAGGGACTCCTCAGGGTGTTGTCGGCCAAACAATGTCGACTGACGGCCCCCAGGGGGAGAGCCTTTTCTGTGGGGGCACCTACCATCTGGAACGGGCTTCCCCCGGAGTTACGAAACATCCAAGACTTACGCATATTCCGCCGTGCCCTGAAAACATTTCTATTCCAACAAGCTGGTCTGGCCTAACTCTCCCTTTTTAATTGGCTTTTAAACTGGCTTTTAAATTGGGTTTTAAACCTCTTTAGATAAATTTGGATGTTTTTAATCTTTGAGCCTAAATTACTTAATCTGTTTCTTAATAGTTTTTAACTTCTATATGTATTTGTATTTATTATGGCTGTTCACCGCCCTGAGTCCTTCGGGAGTAGGGCGGTATACAAATATGAAAAATAAATAAATAAATAAATAAAGTTTTCCATGAGGACCCAGATTGTTGGGGCCAATATGCTGACTCTGTAAACTGCTTAGAGAAGGCTGTAAAGCACTGTGAAGCAGTATATAAGTCTAAGTGCTATTGCTATTGCGCCTTCAAGACAGTTTTTGACTTCTGCAACTGCCTGGACAAATTCCTTGGTTTACCATTGCCTCTTTCCTAGAGCTTAGAAAGAATGACTAGTTCAGGATCACCCAGTTAATTTGTGCCTAAGGAAGGACCACAACTCTCAGTCTCCCAGTTTCAAGCTAGTGCCTTAACCACTACATAAAAGTGGTTCTCCTCCCCTACATTTTTTACAATAGGAAGTATATTAAAACAATATCTGTAAAAGAACCTAAGCAAATGAACAACTCAAGATTCTTCAGCTGTAACCAAAGGGATGGAAGCAGGGGTAAAATCCAGCAGGTTCTGACAGGTTCTGGAGAAACGGTCGCAGAAATTTTGAGTAGTTTGGCGAATCGGCAATACCACCTCTGGCTGGGCCCAGAGCGAGGTGGGAATTAGAGATTTTGCAATATCCTTCCCCTGGAGTGGGGTGGGAATGGAGATTTTGCAGTATCCTTCCCCTGCCACACCTACCAAGCCATGCCCACCAAGCCACACCACGCCCACCAAGCCATGCCCACAGAACAGGTAGTAAAAATATTTGGATTTCACTATTGGATGGAAGTAAGAAAGTTTGGGCAACATCCACATTCAAGTCACAGCTAGACTCCCTTTTCTACCCTATCCTAACCACTCACCATCCTAAATCATGTTAAATCATGTTAAGCCATCACCAGGAATGGCCTATTTTTGGTTTGCAATGCACCCTATGACAAAATTCTAAGGATTTTATATCATTTCTGCAATATATTCATCTGGCAACTCAAGTTTGGTGAAGGGCTTGTGCGTACTCCACATTACCAAATACCTGCCCTCAGCACTCCAGCAGCCAACATTTTAAGGGAGGGAAGGAGGGAGAGAAAGAATTACTGTTACATCAGTGCTAAATTTGTAGGCTAGATTTGCCCTCGTTGTTAATTTATTATCTCTGCTGGAAGCAAGCACTAGCAAGTTTAGTGTTTGAGAAAAGGGCATGGACTTCTTGACTAGGCAGTCCCTTCCTGTGAAAATAGCCTTTCTCAAATAAGTTGGGGTTGCAATAGCAGTCATAATTACCAGAATTATTAAGAGCATAAGCTATAATATGAAGTGGCTGTAGACTGAAATGACCCTTCAGAAAAAGAAGAGATGGATTATAAAAGGAGTAAAAAAAAAAAAAAAAGCAACCACTTTAAGACAGTGAACAACCATTGAAGCCCACTTCCATGCAAGCAAAGAAAAATCAATGACATTGAAACAGCCTTTTGATCTTTAAATAAACTAGTTTTGTTGTAAACTAGCAGATTGTGATTCTACTCCATTCACATTCAAATGCTACCGGAAACATATGTTTTTTTCTCTTCACAAATCAATGTTTTAGTCCTGATTAGTTTTAGGGACTTTTCTCTGGATGCAACAGCTAGAAGAATTTAACAGTAGATAACAGGGTGTCCCTATGGCAGCCTTTATGGGTTGGCTGACTCATAGATGGTATATCTGAGTATGTGGAAGTTGATGCTTTAATCCTTTCTATATATTGTCCAAGGAGCGGGGGACACACAACTGTAATCTCAGATTTCACAAGTCCTACAAATGCTCTGTACTACCCCTCCACAAACTTTTACAGGAGCTACTGTAATTGGATCAACATTTAATGCATTAGAGGCAATATTTGCTAAACCATGCCAATATCATATGCTTCCACAAAAGCCAATAATGGAACCTGTTGCTTAGTGACTAAAATTATGACAGACTCTGCAAAAGCTACTTACGACTCAATTTTGAACTTGCAATGTCTCCCCATACACAAACAGTGAGATGATCCCATTGTGGTTGCTTGGTGACTGGTTCACATTTATGGCTGTTTGCAACATCCAATGGTCAATGCTCTCTCCCTCTCTCTCTCCCCCCCTCCCCCCCGCTCTCTTTTGGCTGCCTTCCAGCTTTTACTCTCAATTTCACCCATTGGGTGAAATGGATTCATTTAATGACTATGGCATTTACTTAACAGCCACCACAAAATCATGGTACCATCAAACAATGCCTCAACTTATGATAGCAACCATCATTCTAGCCTTAATTATAGTCATAAATTGAGGAATGGGTGCTCTAAGACCAACCCAAAGCAGTTACGTTTCTTGAAACAGTAACATGGAAGGACATCACAGCAAGATTTTAGAAGGAAGTCCACTAGAAGGATATAATAGCCTGCAGTCTGGGCTGAATATTTTCAAGCTGTTGGCCAAGTAACTAGAGTCTGGACATAGGTAAAGGTAAAGGTTCCCCTCGCACATATGTGTTAGTCATTCCCGACTCTAGGGGGCAGTGCTCATCTCCGTTTCAAAGCCAAAGAGCCAGCGCTGTCCGAAGACGTCTCTATGGTCAGGTGGCCAGCATGACTAAATGCCAAAGGCGCATGGAATGCTGTTACCTTCCCACCAAAGGTGGTCCCTATTTTTCTACTTGCATTTTTTACGTGCTTTCGAACTGCTAGGTTGGCAGAAGCTGGGACAAGTAACGGGAGCTCACCCCGTTACGTGGCACTAGGGATTCGAACCACTGAACTGCTGACCTTTCAATCGACAAGCTCAGCATCTTAACAGCTGATCCACCATGTCCCTGGTGTCTGGATATAATTCCTCTTAAATCCATTTGATTTTGGCCGATAAATAGAAGTAGTTTAAATAGTAAGATAGCTATGTCCTGAGTCTGAGATATTGTTCCAGAACTCATCTGTTGTAACATGAAATTTATTAAGACCTACTCAGAGGTACCCAATCTTGACACAGCTGGTAGCATTTAGTATTAAAGCTCCACATAAGGCACCTCAGAAGTAAAAGTTACTCCGCTATGTATCCTGGGTAATCTCAAGAAGCTTTTATTACGAGTGCAATCTACCCACACCATTGCTCGCATTAATAGAGAACCAGGCTGGATTTAATTAAAGGTTCAACCAAAGTAAAAATAAGTGTGTTCTTCAAATTTACCAAGCCAGGTGAAAAAAAAAAAAAGGGGGGGGGAAACCAGCGCTGGTAATTAAAACGAGAATACATTTTCACTAGGACTCCAACCCACAAAAATGAATATGGAATGAAATCTGCTGCATTTGTCTTTGATATGTCCTTGTATGAACAAGGAATGGAAAAAAAAAAAGGAAGGAAAAGAAGAGGGAAACACTGACCTATAAAACTTTGGTCCCTTAAACATATGCAGAAGGAATTGCTGGAGGAATTAAAGGTCATTTTCAGATTGTTTCTATAAATTTTGCCCAAGGGGAGGGGGGTAACCACAAATTTCACAAGTCCTGCAAATTCTCTATACTACCCCTCCTCCACAAATTTTTACAAAAGCTGTTGTAGTTGGATCAACATTTAATACGTTAGAGGCAATATTTGCTAAGCCAAGCCAAAGTCATACGCTTCTACAAAACCCAATAATGTTTTCGAATGTTTGGTTCACCTGTAACCTGGCCGGACTAATGGGAATAAAAAGAGCAGAAAAATCCTTTAGAAAGAACAATAAGGGTTTTTTTTGTTTTTTTTTTTGTTATTTTATTGACTCGGCTACATAGGTTTCAATATTGCCAAGTTCTTGTGCTTCTTAGAGCAGACTGTAGATTAAAGATCACAATGGATTAGTCACAGGTAAAAAATGTAAGGTGAATGATGGCACCAACTTTAAGACAGTTAAACCTGTGTTGGATAATGGTCATTTCCCAATCCTGCAGTCAGTTGGACAAGTAAGATCACAGTTCAGTGCATAGTTATATCAGAGTTCTTTAAATGAAGGAAGAGGTTAAAAATATTGCTACATTTAAAAAAAACAGCAGATGCAAAATAAAATTGGAGTTAAAAAATCAGACATGAAGCCAAATGGTTGCTTAGTAGAATAACAGAAAGATTGAGTTGAAAAATGTCAGAAAGAGGCAGTGTAGACTTTTTATAATACTTACGATAATTGCTTAACACAAAAAACGAGTAGAAACAGATGCGGATTTACAATTAAAGGCAGTTCTTAAATTTACATCCACAATTGGAATTGGAATTTCCACCACTAAGTGATGCACTATTAAGTGAGTTGTACCTAATTTTACAACCTTTTTGCTGATCATATCTCACTTAATGATGACATCTGAGAACTTTAAATGAAGGAAGAGACAGATATTCTAGTCCAGGGCTGTCAAACTCCCGGCCTGTGGGCCAGATGCGTCACGCACTGGCCACGCCCACACCCGGTTTAGCGAAGGGGGGAAAAGTCCTGACATTTCACGTGCCACCGCCATGACGATCTGAGTTTGACATCCCTGTTCTAGTCCCATCGTCGTTAATAAGCAAATCACCATGAAAGTTAAGCGAATCCCACAGTAATTAAGTGGATTTAGCTTCCCCCTTATCAGAAGCCCCGGAGAAAATTGAAAATGGTGATCATATGACACGGAAACCATCTTTAGTATTTGTCAAGCACCTGAATCATGACCACATGATGTCCATAGATATGCTGCATGGTTATAAGTGCATCATAAATCATTCCTTTCTGCACTGCAGCTTTGAAGAGTCATTAAACAAAGAGTCATAATTCAAGAACTACCTGTACCATTCTCTTTCTAAAAAGTAACATACTTAGCTGTGCTCAGTGGTGGGTTTCAAATTTTTTTACTACCGGTTCTGTGGCTGTGGCTTGGTGGGCGTGGCATGCCTTGGTGGGCGTGGCTTTGTGGGCGTGGCAGGGGAAGGATACTGTAAAATCTCAATTCCCACCCCATTCCAGGGGAAAGTTACTGCAAAATCCATCTCCTCTGGATCAGCTGGGACTTGGGAGGCAGAGAATAGATGGGGGCAGGGCCAGTCAGAATTTTTACTACCGGTTCTCTGAACTACTCAAAAGTTCCGCTACCGGTTCTCCAGAACTGGTCAGAACCTGCTGAAACCCATCTCTGGCTGTGCTCTCACCATCCCCCTCATGATATCTGATCAACCCACAATGATTTCTACTCACTAACAGCCATGATAATTTTTGTACTATGTTCAACCTTCTCCTTAATGATGTTTAGCCAATAGGGCATAGGCTAAAACATGTAGCCATCTCTTCACCATTTAGCTGCCGTCTCAAATTTCCCAATTCCCTCTCCAACCACAGCTGTATCTTTTAAATTTAAATCCAGTCCTCCAATATCATAACAGCTGTCAACATTTGTTGCAGAGATATTGTATGCTTGAGCAAAATCCTTTTACAACCTTCTAATGATGTACTTATCTCTCATGAGTATACCAAAATTTTATTCTACTTTTCATTATTTAATAACATATCAGGGGTTAAACTCAAGGCCCATGGGCCGGATCCGGCCCAGGGGGTGCTTAAATCTGGCCTGCGGGGTTGGCCTGGAAATATCAAAGGACCAGCCCATGGTGCCTCTGCTGGCCAAAATGGGCCACAGGAGGGCTGCATTCTACCTCCGGTGCGGCCTGTTTTTGGCATCTACGGCCTCCAGCAGCACTCTGCTGGCCAAAAACGGGCCTCATAGAGGCCTTGTGGGGTCTCCATGGTCCATTTTTGGGTGGCAAAGTGTTTCTGGAGGTCAAGGAGGCCAAAAATGGGCCATGTGGGGTTCTTGCGGGGCCTCCGTGCACCCATTTATGGCCAGCAGAGTGCTTCTGGAGGAGCACCCCTGATCTATATCTACAGTCAGGTCCAGAAATATTGGGACATCGACACAATTTTAACATCTTTGGCTCTATACACCACCACAATGGAGTTGGAATGAAACAAATACAATGTGCGTTAACTGCAGACTGTCAGCTTTAATTTGAGGGTATGTACATTCAACTCAGGTGAACGGTGTAGGACTTACAGCAGTTTGCATATGTGCCTCCCACTTGTTAAGGGACCAAAAGTAATGGGACAGAATAATAATCATAAATAAAACTTTCCCTTCTTAATACTTGGTTGCAAATCCTTTGCAGTCAATCACAGCCTGAAGTCTGGAACGCATAGACATCACCAGACGCTGGGTTTCATCCCTGGTGATGCTCTGCCAGGCCTCTACTGCAACTGTCTTCAGTTCCTGCTTGTTCTTGGGGCATTTTCCCTTCAGTTTTGTCTTCAGCAAGTGAAATGCATGCTCAATGGGATTCAGGTCAGGTGATTGACTTGGCCATTGCATAACATTCCACTTCTGTCCGTTCAAAAACTCTTTGGTTGCTTTTGCAGTATGCTTTGGGTCATTGTCCATCTGCACTGTGAAGCACCGTCCAATGAGTTCTGCAGCATTTGGCTGAATGTGAGCAGATAATATTGCCCAAAACACTTCAGAATTCATCCTGCTGCTTTTGTAAGCAGTCACATCATCAATAAATACAAGAGAACCAGTTCCACTGGCAGCCATACATGCCCACGCCATGACACTACCACCACCATGCTTCACTGATGAGGTGGTATGCTTAGGATCATGAGCAATTCCTTTCCTTCTCCATACTCTTCTCTTCCCATCACTCTGGTACAAGTTGATCTTGGTCTCATCTGTCCATAGGATCTTGTTCCAGAACTGTGAAGGCTTTGTTAGATGTTGTTTGGCAAACTCTAATCTGGCCTTCCTGTTTTTGAAGCTCACCAATGGTTTACATCTTGTGGTGAACCCTCTGTATTCATTCTGGTGAAGTCTTCTCTTGATTGTTGACTTTGACACACATTCACCTACCTCCTGGAGAGTGTTCTTGATCTGGCCAACTGTTGTGAAGGGTGTTTTCTTCACCAGGGAAAGAATTTTTCGGTCATCCACCACATTTGTTTTCCATGGTCTCCCAGGTCTTTTGGTGTTGCTGAGCTCACCGGTGCATTCCTTCTTTTTGAGAATGTTTCAAATAGTTGTTTTGGCCATGCCTAATGTTCTTGCTATCTCTCTGATGGGTTTGTTTTGTTTCTTCAGCCTAATGATGGCTTGCTTCACTGATAGTGACAGCTCTTTGGATCTCATCTTGAGAGTTGACAGCAACAGATTCCAAATGCAAATAGCACACTTGAAATGAACTCTGGGCCTTTTATCTGCATATTGTAATTGGGGTAATGAGGGAATATCACACACCTGGCCATGGAACAGCTGAGAAGCCAATTGTCCCATTACTTTTGGTCCCTTAACAAGTGGGAGGCACATATACAAACTGCTGTAAGTCCTACACCGTTCACCTGAGTTGGATGTACATACCCTCAAATTAAAGCTGACAGTCTGCAGTTAACGCACATTGTGTTTGTTTCATTCCAACTCCATTGTGGTGGTGTATAGAGCCAAAGATGTTAGAATTGTGTCGATGTCCCAATATTTCTGGACCTGACTGTATATCTATCTCTATCTCTATATTTTTATATCTATATATCTATCTTAATAAAAATTCCAATCGTGTAAGGAACATGTAAACAGCTAAAATCCATTTCTGGGATACTATTGAATTGTTTATATAAATACTATAAACTGAAAATCACTGAAAATCTACTTCAGAACTGATAGTAATTAATGAGTGTTAGATGCTGGTAAAATTAATATGGGTCAAATTTGAAATCAAGAGATAATTGATTATGCTACCATTGTTTGCAATTTTAGGCTTTGCCTAAAACTGCAAACAATGACACTGCTTGAAATAAGAAGATCTATAATATTAATACCACCACTTGTCCATGATTTGCAAACAATTTTCAAACTGGAATTGTCCCTTTTGGGCACAGTATATCTATAAGTCTATAAGAAAAACAGGTGAAATTAATCCAAAAATTATGCTTCTATTAACCCTTTCCACGCTGTTTTTTTCAAGCTTAATATAAGAAATATAATGGAGCAATAGATAATACATAGCCCCAAACTCTGTCTTGAAGTCAAGGGAATCATACAGTAACTTTCTTATTATGTCCATAATTGAAACTGAAGTAAAAATGTATGCCTTCTAATAAAGCTGAAAGTCAGATAAGTTAAAACTCATCACTCTCATCACAATCAATTTAATCTATAGCCATAATTTAAATTGTAAAAAAATCATATTTTCCATTAAAATCTTAATATCCTATCAATCTACTTGGAATAACTTAAAAATATTAGCATAGGAATCTCTCTGTATAAGTATCAGCTCTAAAGTAATTCTGATTTTACTCCCAAACTCAGTGGGATTTTAAATTATATTCTGTTAAGTCTATTTCATTTTATTTGTTCTATACTTATACTGTGGCTCAGTGGCTAAGACGCTGAGCTTGCCAGTCGAAAGTTGGCAGTTCAGCTGTTCGAATCCTAGTGCCGCATAACGGGGTGAGTTCCCATTACTTGTCCCAGCTTCTGCCAACCTAGCAGTTCAAAAGCACATAAAAAATGCAAGTAAAAAAATAGGGACCACCTTTGGTGGGAAGGTAACAGCGTTCCGTGCACCTTTGGCGTTTAGTCATGTCGGCCACGGAGACGTCTTCAGATTGCACTGACTCTTTGGCTTTGAAACGGAGATGAGCACCACCCCTAGAGTCGGGAATGACTAGCACATATGTGCGAGGGGAACCTTTACCTTTTATACTGTAGGTTTTGTAAACCGCTCCAGAGAAACCAACCCTGAGCAATTTTTATCATCACATATGAAGGAAGTTTGCTTGCTATAACTAATTCCAGGTATTTAAAAGTATTCAGACAACAAAACTTACCTGAGACTCATTTTAATGAACTGGACAACTTGAACTCATTCTTGTAGGAAGCTTGAGAGGTATTTGACAGAGTCAAATGAACCATATCATATGCAAACAAATTTAAAAGATATTTCTTGTCCAAGTTTATGTCACAATTCTCATTATTGTATCGAAGTGCTATTGCCAATGCTTCTATAGTTAGCTTGAATAATGAAGGTGATAGTAGATCTGTTAATATTCTTAAGTCATAATAGAATAAAGGAGAATATTTGTAACTCAGGGTTGATATGAAGAGTTCCTTGGTGCTCTCTGAGCATGCTTGTTTTCTTGCAGATGTTTCATTACCCAAACTAGGTAATATCATCACTGCAAGTAAGGAGTGCTGTTTGCTTTCCGTTTTTTTATTCTGGTAGCTTGTCTGTCAGTGTTGGTAGGGACGGTCGTAGAGATTCTTTGGGCCGCTTGCTGTTGGCTTCTTTGGCAGTTTCTTGATTGGGGTATTGTTTACTTGATTGTTGGTCTGATGCAGCGGTGAAATCTGGCTGGATCTATCTGGCTCGCACGAACTGATAGCGCTGGTGGTGGGAGGCTCTGCCCACCTGCCGGGACATTATTACGTCCCATTTTTGACCCTCTGCGCATGCACAGAAGAGGCACACACACTCACACTCCCGAGAGTGAGTGTGAGAACCGGTAGCGAAGGTAAGTGCATTTCACCGCTGGTCTGATGTTAACCTTGGAGTCAATCTATGCTGATCTGGGTGCTGATTGCTGGTGCAGAGGTGCTTGGGACTTTGTGTTCCTTTTTGAGCTGGGTGATAGTCTCTTTTGCATAGTCTACAGATGTTGTTAATGTCTATGTGGTTATTGATGGATGATTTGTCAGACTGCCAGGCTTCTAGAAATTCCCTGGCATTTTTTGGACTTGGCTTGATCTAGGATGGTCACGTTTTCCCAGATGAATCTCTGGTTAAATCTGTCTATATGTTGTGAAATCAAAGAATGTTCATCATGTTTTCGGACTTCTAGTTAATGTTTGTGGATGCGTTCTGACAGTCTTCTGCTTGTTTGTCCTCCATAGTGGTTGTTGCAGTCCTTACATTGTATGTTGTAGATGACTCTTGTTTTTCTTCTCGGGTTGTTGGGTCTTTTGGCCTGCTTAGGATGTTTTGAAGGGCTTTAGTTGGCTTGTGTGTCCTAAGCTGATTCCATGTGGTTGTAATAGTCTGTTGGTGGTGATCTGTCCCCGTACCCACACACACACCCACACAGCCAGTCGAGGGTTAAGGAAACACTTTGGAACGCACCCAGGTCTTATCTCCAACTTGGCAGCGATAGACACACCGTCTGCCAAGTGACTTTATTTTCAAAGTAAAACAGAAAGATAAATACTCAAGAGTCCAAATGTCCGACACTTTAAATCTTTCTCTCAGCAGCTCCGGACGAGGCTTTAGTGACTATTCAAGGTTTGCTTTGTTCATCACAAGGATCCTTTGACCACTACCCTCTATTATATAGTCTCTGGGGTGTGGTCCAGTGACTCAGTTCTAATCCCTAGCACGCCTCCTAAGCTGCTGCAAACGTTTATCACGCCTTCGGAGGCGTGCGTCCAGGAATGATGTTTCCTCATCACTCTGATTTGAATCAGCTGTCTCTTCTCCCTCGGCCGGCACTTGAGACAATGCCAGAGGGGAGGGGCCTGGAGAGGGAGGCCTGGCTGACTCCTCTTCCTCATGCTCGGAGCTTTCTTCCTCCGATGGGACAGGCTCAGAGGGCGGGGCCACAACAGGTGGTTTCTGAGATATTCTTGATGTTTGGCAGTGTAATTCTCTTTAGGGTTTGGGTTGGTTGTGCTACATTGGGTTGAGTGATCAGGAATTTTTTGATAAAGTTGCATGGATATCCATTTTGTTGGAATATGTTGTAGAGATGCTCCATTTTCTTTTTCTGCTGTTCTGGGTTTAAAGATAAATGTAAAGGTTCCCCTCACACATATGTGCTAGTCGCTCCTGACTCTAGGGGGCAGTGCTCATCTCCGTTTCAAAGCCAAAGAGCCAGTACTGTCTGAAGATGTCTCCATGGTCATGTGGCCAGCATGACTAAATGCCTAAGGCGCACGGAACGCTGTTACCTTCCCACCAAAGGTAGTCCCTATTTTTCTACTTGCATTTTTTATGTGCTTTTGAACTGCTAGGTTGGCAGAAGCTGGGACAAGTAACAGGAGCTCACCCCATTATGTGGCCCTAGGGATTCAAACAGCTGAACTGCTGACCTTTCAATTGACAAGCTCAGCGTATTAGCCATTGAGCCACTGCATCAGTGGTGTGTTTGGCCTCATCTAAATAAAGTCCTTGCACAGCTTCTCTTGTGGAAGTTGGGTTGTTGCTTTGATAGTGGAGCTCCTGGTTAGTATGGGTGGTTTTATTGTAAACTTGCACTTCTAGTTTGCCATTGTGGTCTCTGCTGATCAGGATGTCCAGGAAGGGTAGCGAGTTCTTGTTTTCTTCTTTTCTAGTAAACTAGATTCCTTTTGAAATGTTATTGATGGTTTCTTTTTTATTATGGTGAAGGTGTCGTCCTCATATCTGATCCATATTTTCAGTTGTATTTGGGGAAATGCTATGGCTTCTAGATGTTGCGTGACGACCTCTGCTAGAAGTCCCGAAAGTGGTGATCCCATAAGTGTCCCTATGGGATCACCACTTTCATAATAGAAACTTTTACTCACACCTTTTATCTGAGTTTTAATTATTCCTAAGTGTCTTTCAAAATCATATTTCAAAAGCCAGTACAAATTTAGATTTCCTTAGTACTTGTTTTAAAAATAGTAATTCCAGAGAATCAAACGCTTTAACTACTGTATTTTTCAGAGTATAAGACGCACCTTAGTTTTTGGGGAGGAAAATAAGAAAAAAGCTGATTGGCGGGTGGATCGGCCTCCAGGAATATCCCCAATCAGCTGTTCCCAGAGGTGAATTTTAGCAACAGTTTCCTTGGTTGTGAACTTTGTGCCTTGCTTTTTTTATTTTATTTTTTTGCTTTTTTTCCTGCCTCTGAAACTTCTGAAACTCCGTTTCAGAAAAAACTTTTTTTCCTGCCTCTGAAAGTCTCTGAAACAGAGCTTCAGAAAAAAAGCCTCTGAAGCTCTGTTTGGGGGCTTCTCTTCTGAAGCTTTTTTTCAGCCTCTGAAACCTCCATTTGAGAAGCTGGGTGGGGCTACATTCGGAGTATAAGACCCACCCAGATTTTCACCCTCTTTTTTGGGGGAAAAAGGTGTGTCTTATACTCCGAAAAATATGGTATTCCTAAGGAACGTATTTGAAATAGACAAAATGGTTAGTTTGCTGATTTGTATAATAAATAGTTTCCTAATAGGGTAAATGTATTTTATATTGGAATTAAAGTGTATGAATCACTGGACAGTTTCCATTATTGTTCCTCACCTACAGACAGAATCTTGCCAAATTAAAGTAAGCAATTTACACCATTAAGGGTATGCTCTGAGAACTCCTTGGGAGGAGCGGCCTTAACAATCTTACTGCCAAGCAAACTATCTAAACTTCACTATTTCTTGCTCCATTGGAATGCACTCCCTCTCAGCTGGGAATCTGGACTACCTTCCACAACTTTCAGGAAATCTATAAAAAAGTGCTCCCATTAAAAACATTTTTAAAAATAATGTATTCCTTAGTTGTTGTCTTAGGTACTGGGGAAATCTCTGTGCTTCAAATTAAAAGTGAATTTGTGATGTTGTTGAAGAGTTTGCCTCTCTGCAATCTAGCAATGGAATTTCCTTCCATAATGCAATCATACAATCCATTTAATAAGGTAAAAATCTACTTAAGCTGCAGGAACTCCAGAAGTACTTATTTTAGACTGACAGCTATTTATAAGCGACATCTTCCTACTTGAGTCCATTGTCATGAACACGTTTCCAGGAAAGCTCCAAGATGATCCTTTGAAAAATTACTCACTCTTCTTAAAAAGGAATAGAAATTAGGCAGGTGTCAGCATTTTACAGGAAACTGACAGGATTAATCTTCTTGTGAAGCTCTGTTGGTATTGTTTAATGACTAAAAGTGCATAGGATTACAATTAAGGATATTTCCAGAAAGGCAAGTAAAAGACAATAGAAAGTTTGGAAAGAAGAAAATGGGAAGTTTGTGAAATGTTGTAATTCCTTGAGATCTCTGGAGCCATTCTCCATATATCTACCTCGGTGGGGAAAAAGGCTACACTCAAAATTTTACTACTTAAATTAAGTGCTGATGCTATTGCTCTTTTTTTTAGAAAAAGTACATTAATTTATTTCACTTAACTATTCTTAACTAGTGTAAGATTCTATATATACATATTTAGCTCCTGCGATGTCTAATTAAACGCCCAAAGGTAACAGGACAACATAAGGACATCTGCTGAAATGCTTTGGGATGCTCCTGCTGCTAAGTTTAAAGTCTACAAAGTACAAACGCAATTTCATGTGTTCAGCTTCACATTTTTTACCACCGCTCAGCACAATCAATCCAGGTTTATGGCAGCTTCTATGAAGAAGCCTAGAACTCTGTTGAGTCCATAGAGGCTTTTTATTTATGACCTCGGGTTCCCAAGTAGGTCATTAGGCAAATTTGGAGAACAGCAATGAAGAGGCTTATGGGACTCTAAACTTAGTTTATGAAGAGATACTAAATGAGTTAGACATCTTTACCCTTGAGAAGATAAATTAGTGGCAGGATAAAATAGTACTTTGCAAGTATTTGGGAAGATGCCACACATCTCAAGATCTTATTTATGTCACTCCAGAACAAGAGAGATGGAACAGTGGACTTAAGTTTCAGGAAAGCAGGTTCCATTTTAATGTTAGAAAAACAATGTCCTGAAATTATGTAGCATTTCAATGATGAAACCAATTCCAGAGGCAAGAGAGATGCTTATCTTTTATAGGAATGGAAAGGAAAGGGTAGAGGATTAGGAAAGCTGATCTCTTACAATTCTAGATTTCACAACTTTTAATACATCAAAGTTGAAGGTCTTGAAGTTAGGTGGATTGTAAAGATCATCAATATAATTTTGTTTTCATCAATATTGTTTCATCAATACGGCCTCAATCTTTTTCGATTCTCAGAAGCATTAGAGCAGGAAAAAAACATGGATATACAATAAATATGGAGTAAATTGTTGAACTTCATCCATCTGCTCGCTATTCCAGTTTCAATGGTTTAGTTTAATTGCAATACTTCTACCTATGGTTAATCGATTTGATGTATTAAAAGTTGTGAAATCTAGAATTGTAAGAGATAATCTTGCCTAATCCTCTACCCTTTCCTTTCCATTCCTATAAAAGGAGCACTCTGCAGACCTCCCAAACCCTCTGCGCATCCTGTTTTTGCGAAAAAGTGGCCCATTTTTTTGCAAAAACAGGATGTGCAGAGGTCTTTGTAATTTCTTCCTTTTTATCCTTTCATATTGTATTAAAGTAACCTACCTTCCTTCCTTCCTTCCTTCCTTCCTTCCTTCCTTCCTCCCTCCCTCCCTCCCTCCCTCCCTCCCTCCCTCCCCCCTCTCTCCCTCCCTTCAAATGGCACCAGCATTATATACCGTACTTTTTGGAGTATAAGATATACTTCCCCCCCCTAAAAGAGGGTGGAAATGTTGGTACATCTTATACACTGAATACAATCATTTTTGGCCTCCCGAAACCCCACCCCACGTGTCCCATTTTCACCAAAAACAGGCCCATTTTTCGCAAAAACAGGGCACACAGAGGGCTTGGGAGGCCTGCAGAGTGCTCCTGGGGACTGGGGAGGGCAAAACACGACATGTGGGGGGTTTGAGAGGCCAAAAATGTGCCTATTTTTTGCCTCCCAAACCCCCCATGTGTCGTGTTTTGCCCTCCCCAGCCCCCAGGAGCACTCTGCAGGCCTCCAAACCCTCTGCACATCCCGTTTTTGAAAAAATGGGCCAATTTTTCACAAAAACAGGACGTGCAGAGGGTTTGGGAGGCCTGCAGAGTGCTCCTGGGGGCCGGGGAGGACAAAAACACGACACATGGAGGCCAAAAACTATTTTTTTTCTTGTTTTCCTCTTTGAAATCTTGGTGTGTCTTATACTCTGGTGCATCTTATAGTCCGAAAAATATGGTAGTAACAAAACAAGAAGGCCTTTGACTCCATGCCACATGATCCAATAATTAAGAGCCTACAAATAACAGGAGTTGATAGAAACATCAGAAGCTTTATGAAAAGATCAGTGACCCAATAGAAAACACAGATACTGGTCAATGGTGATAAACTGGGAGAGGTTAATATCAAGAGAGGAATCTTTCAGGGAGTCTCACTTTCATCACTACTGTTTCTCATTGCATCAATTCTTCTGACAATAACACTGAACAAATCAGACCACGGCTATCAACACCCCCAAAAATCTTCCAAGCTAACTCACATCATATACAGGGATGATCTAAAGCTGTATGAAAATACATCACATGAAATAGAATTGCTGCTCAACACTGTGCATATACTGCATACAGTTAAAATATTGCAGTGGAGTTTAGACATCTTAAATATGTCGTCCTTACCATAAACACAGGAAAAATAGGGGAAACTGAAGGAATCAAGATGCCCTAAGAAGATTATAATAAATGTGGGGAATCCCTGAAGCTGACAACATTGAGCAACATTGAAGTCATAAAGAAGGTTGGTAGCAAATATGTCACAACCTTTGAAGGAGCTGGGCAATTTAGAAATGTGAAATATAAACAAACAAACAAACCATAGTGAAGAAGAAAGAGCTCAAAATCCAAATTCAGTGGAGAAAATATTATCAATCCCATTCTAGTCATTAGATACACAGCTGGAGTAGTGAACAAGATGTCCTGATAGGAAGACCAGATAATAGACTTTGTACGACCTTGAGACAGCAGAATAGAAGACAAAGCACTGGGGGGGGGCGGGGGAGTCACAAAAACGAAATATCTGCAAACAGTAGTCAGTTGTATCAAAAGAAAATAAAGATAGTACCAATAATAATAGGCGACTTGGCATCCCAAAACATCTGGGCCATCTGCATCACCTCAGTCAATTGCAAAAGGCAGCTTTACTTGGAACAGCTTACATCCTGCAATAATACCTTTGATACTACCAACAATAACATTTGTCTATTCTAGGTCCTTGGAAGGACTCAATATGTGGATAAAAATGCCAATCCCAGTCTAAATATCTGGCTGACTATACGACCATCTATAAAAAAATATATTTTAAAAATAGGAAAAGTCAAAGTTAGGGGTTCACAGTCATTTATTTAAGACAGCTAAGGCTCTCCCAACAACAGCACATCAGTGGTTTTTTTTAAAATTTATTTATTTATTATTATTATTATTAAAATTTGATTTATATGCCGCCCTTCTCTGGAGACTCAGGGCAGCTTAGAGTGCGTTAAGCAATAGCCTTCATACTTTTGTATATTTTATACAAAGTCAGCTTATTGCCCCCACAAACTGGGTCCTCAATTTACCTACCTTAGAAAGGATGGAAGGCTGAGTCTGGCAAGATTCGAACTTACTTTAATTGCAGACAGCTGCTGTTAAATTACAGTGCTTTTAGTCTGCAGAGCTATCCATTTTTGTTTTGTTTTTTTCTCAATAAAGTTCCATCTTTCCTTAGTTTTGCTAAGGGAATAGTCTAAAATTTAAGAATGAAAAAAATAATGTTTCACTAATAATCGGATATAGATCTATTCATAAGATGCATATTAATGTCTCCATCTTATTTATCGGCAGAGAAACCAGGAGGTCATTTCCCTGAATTTATTCAAAGGGAGGGAAAAAAAAAACACAGCAGTTTCTTTAAATCAGGTATCATCATTAACCATGGCAATACCACAGTGTCCTCTTCATTTTCCTTGTTTTGCTTATTAACAGGATTTATGATCCACTTCAATCCCAAAGGATTCTGGACCATGTACAACAATAAGAAAAAAAGGGGGAAATCATAATAATATATATTGGTAAATCAGAATAATATCAAAACATTCCAAAATGGTCACAAAAAAAAGGAAAGTTCAGCCACCAATAAAACCTCAGAAATAGTACTCTTAGTGATCTGGGACCTAAAAAGAATTATTTGAAATAAAACAATTTCAACCTCTTTAAGGAATTGAAGCAGAGTGGAAACCAGCAGTGAAATCCAGCAGGTTCTGACAGGTTCTGGAGAACCGGTAGTGGAAATTTTGAGTAGTTTGGAGAACCAGCATATACCACCTCTGGCTGGCCCCAGAGTGGGGTGGGAATAGATATTTTGCAATATCCTTCCCCCAGGAGTGGGGAGGGAATGGGGATGTTGCAGTATTCTTTCCCTGCCACGCTTACCAAGCCACACCATGCCCACCAAACCACGCCCACAGAACCAGTATTTTACTACTTATTTGATTTCACAACTGGTGGAAACTCTGATATAACTTGGGATGGGATGAGACTAATCCATACACTGGGGACTGTCACAGAGAAGAGTGGTGGTTTTACCCAGGCCCTACAGACTTCATGAAGGGTGGAAACTTTCAACAAACCATTTCTTGCAAGATCCAATCTGGGTCGGTCACCAAGACCAGAGGTTTAGTCTTGCAAGCTTTCAGACTCGTGCTGAAGCTCATCCCCAGGGAACTTCTCTCTAATAGAATGTGTGCTTTGGGCTATTCTATGTGTAATATTTTAATACCACACATATTAAATAAAGGTAAAGGTTCCCCTCGCACATATGTGCTAGTCGTTCCCGACTCTAGGGGATGGTGCTCATCTCCATTTCTAAGCCGAAGAACCAGCACTATCTGAAGATGTCTCCATAGTCATATGGCCGGCATGACTCAATGCCAAAGGTGCACGGAGCGCTGTTACCTTCCCACCAAAGGTGGTCCCTATTTTTTTACTTGTATTTTTTACATGCTTTTGAACTGCTAGGTTGGCAGAAGCTGGGACAAGTAACGGGAGCTCTCCCCGTTACGCAGCACTAGGGATTCGAACCGCTTAACTGACGACCTTCTGATTGACAAGCTCAGCATCTTAGCCACCAAGCCACCGTGTCCCTCTCACATATTAAATACTACACATTTAATTAATATTAAATATTACACATAGAATAGCCCAAAGCACACATTCTGCTAGAGAGAAGGTCCCCGAGGATGGGCTCCAGCAAAAGTCTGAAAGTTTGCAAGACTAAACCTCTGGTCTCAGTGACTGACCCAGATTGGATCCTGCAACATTATTCTGGGACATATATATTCTTCATTTGTGAGGCCATTTCTTGGTGATCAGTTCTTATAGGTACATTCAATTCTGGGAAGACTTTGGCTGGTGTCCCCTGGAGCTGCACCATTTAGGTTTTAAAGGTAATGACCAAAACTTTGTATGATCAGATGCCAACTGGCAACCAATATCCGTATTGACGGTCTCCCATCAATAATCCTGCTGTTGCATTTTGTACTTGCACCTGCAACTTCTAGGTGGCCTCCAAAGGCAACTCCTTGTACAGTAGTGGCCAAAATTGTGGAAACCTTTTGGGAAAAAGTGTATTTTTAAGGTTTGATGGCTAATAACACCACTTTTTGGGGGGAGTTTCAAGATAATCATATTCCACTGCTGGAATGGCCTGGAAATAGGCCAAACCTTAACCCAATTGAAAATCTATGGAGCCGACTAAAGAAACTTATTAGTCAGAAGCAACCCAGCAATAAAATCCAGTTAATAGAAGCAATCCTTCAATTTTGGTTTCACATGTAACAGCTGCAGAACTAAAAGACTTGGTTCACTTCATGGGAAGACATTGTAAGGCCGTAATTCATGCTAAAGGTTACCCAACTAAGTATTAACTGACCTGATAATTTTTGTATATCTCTTGTTTTTTCTATGGTGATAATTTTTATATATCTCATAATTTCTACGTGTTTCACTTTTCTTCTTTATACTGTAACTGCTATTCTAAAAGCAAATCCTTCATAAAAGTTATTGTGTTATATTCTTGATTAAATTATCTTTCCATTGATATATAATTTTATGGTACTACTCCAAAAAAAGTGGTGTTATTAGCTAGGTTTAGAAAATACCCTTTTCTCAAAAGGTTTCCACAATTTTGGCCACTACTGTAGAGTGAATTGCAGAAATCCAATTGAGTGGTGATGAATGCACAAATTATGTTGATGACATTGAAAAGAACAGCCACCTTAGGGGAAAGAAAAATCTTATGATGGCTGCCATTTTACATTGTTTCACATTCTGCAGTTTTAGTAGCATTCCATAGCTCTGCACAGAAAATAATAAATACAACTTCTTTTTTTAGGAAGGGGTAAATGTGCAAATTCTGAAAAAATTTCTGAGAAGTTTCCGCTTGGCTCCGAACGGGTCAAGTGGCAAAAAGTCTGTGAAATATTTTTTTTTTATTTTCCTTCTCTAGGAATTTGGGGCAATGCCCAATTTTTAAGATCTTTTTTGTTTTGTTTTGGTCATTAAGCAAATTACCTCAGTTGTTAAGCAAATCACAGTTTTTAAGTGAATCTGGCTTCCCCCATTGACCTTGCTTGTTGAATTCCCCCTGGCAAGCATGCAAATGGAAATCACACAACACCGCAGACATTGTAAATACATGCCAGCTGCCAATTTCCCTCATTTTGAACCTGGGATGCTGTGATGGTTATAAGTGTGAGAATTAGCCATCACTTTTTCAGCACCATCATAACTTGTAATGGTCGTTAAATGAATAGTTGTAAATTGAGGACTATCTGTACTTTCACTCAGGCAAAATGAATTAATCTGATACACTTACTTCACGTATATTTCACAATTTGCCAGTGCTATCACTGCTAGAATAGGGTGTCAAACTCGCAGCCCATGGGCTGGATGTGTCACGAGCTGGCCAAGCCCACGATATGTCACGTGATGACACCATAACGACGCAAATTTTATTAAAGAGATATAATTCACTATGGGGATGCATAGTGAATTAAGACTGGCAGTATTTGCAAATCCCACTTAACTATCTCGGGGTCAATATAATAATGTAAACTACAACATAACAATTTGTTGGTGATGACAACTTAGTATTCTCCTCTGACCCTCCAGCATTTCTGCATGGTGGCTACTGTAAAAAGCCAATGATGACATTCTCAGTGTAACTGGCTGTGCCTGGAATTGCAGCATGTAGGTAGATTCTTAAAGACTTCAGAAGTAGTAAAAAAAAATGCATTGATAAGAGTAATAGATTGACTTTTCTCCTTGGTTTTCTTAGCTAATCTAATTCATTGCCTTGATTTTCCTCTCTTGTCTATTCCTACTTACACAGTCCCCCTCCTCCCCAAAGCCAACTTGTGATCAGAATTGCTTTTCAGATCAAGATTCCAACCCATTTAACAAATAACCATGATGCTTTGTTTATGTGGGCTTCATGCCGTTCCATAAATGTTTATCTTCCCCCTTTTATAAGCAAATGCAGTTTATAAGTAAGAGCAGTTTATAAGTAAGACTGGATAACTGGAAAATATTTCAGCCCTTAAGATAAAATGCTACGTATGGGAGAGTATCTTGGTAAGAGTGAGCATATAGATTATACAGAGACTTTCAAACCGCCTTAGTAATATCTTTAATAGGTCTAGCAGAGATGTGCAAATTAACCCCGATCTACTCTCAGTTGAAGAACTGAAAGTTGAAGGTGGCACAATTTAATTTTGCCTTTCCAGATTGATTTGGAGGTGGTAAGATGTGATTTAGCTTGCTTGGAGTTTCAATTTGGAAACATCTTCAGCCACAGAAGATAATGAGAAAACAGAATACCTAAAAATGTTCTTTCTTTCTTTCTTTCTTTCTTTCTTTCTTTCTTTCTTTCTTTCTCTCTCTCTCTCTCTCTCTCTCCTTTCCTTCCTTCCTTTTCCTTTCTTCCTTTCTTCTTCTCTCTCTTTTCTTTTTCTCTTTTTTCTTTCTGTTTGTTTCTGTTTCTTTTTCTTTCTTTCTTTTTCTTTCTCTTTCTTTCTCCTTTTCTTTTTCTGTCTTTCTCTTTCTTTCTTTCTCTTTCTTCCTTCCTTCCTTCCTTTCTTTTCTTCCTTTCTTTCTTTCCTTCTTTCTTTCTTTCCTTTCTCTCTCTCTTTCTTTCTTTCTTTTATTTATTTATTTATTTATTTATTTATTTATTTATTGGTTCGATTTATATGCCGCCCTTCTCAGGAGACTCAGGGCGGCTTACAATGTGTTAAGCAATAGTCTTCATACTTTTGTATATAACTGCTTAGTAGGGCTTTCGCCCCCCCCCAAAGCGGTGTTCTTTTTTATACAAAGTCAGCTTATTGCCCCCACAATCCGGATCTTCATTTTACCTACCTCGAAAGGATGGAAGGCTGAGTCAACCTTGAGCCTGGTGAGATTTGAACTTGCAGTAATTGCAGGCAGCTGGTGCTACTTAATAACACTTTAGTCTGCTGCACCACCAAGGCTCTTTCTTTTTCTTTTTCTCCTTTGTTTCTCTTTCTCTTTCTTTCTTTCTTAATTTCTTTCCATCAACAAAGTGAAAATACTGAATCAGAGATGTAGGTCCTAGCCCTACAAAGTTTCGTCCATATACAATGGCTTTAAGAGTTTCATAGATTTCACTGAAGTAGTTACCCTTTTAAGACAGAAGTTGAAAAGGATGACACAGCAGGGTTAGAATTGCAACAGTGAAGTTACACTGAACTGGTGCAGGAACTATGCCATTACAGCTTAAAATAATTTTCACTTTTAAGTACCATTTTCTTTAACTGTTCTGTTAGCTTCTGTGGGTAGACTGGCTTGACATAGTTCAACAAAAAGTTTTACTTCTTCTAGGAAGGCCACCAAAAAATTACAAACGCCACATCTTAAACAGTACACTCTCTGGGTTTCCAAGAACTTACATTGCCTATCCCTCGGTCAAGTAGCATTCTTAGCTTCCAAGCTCAATAGGCCTACTTTAGTCTTGGAACACATATACACTATCCTTTTTTAGGAATATCAAAGGATGCCCAAGTTCCAGATGTATATTCTGAAGATGTTCTGAAGTCCATGTTAAAGATTAGAAAAGTTAACATTTTAAGAGAAATATGTCCTCCCAACCATATTGGAGATAGATTTTGGATGGGTTGATTAGCCCAGCTATGCTGCAGGAAAAGCTCTGAATGGACTGATTACCAGAAACAGACTGTAGCAGAAGTATTCTGAAAGCTGGCCACAAGAGAAGCAAAAAATTACACTCTCACAATTTTTCCATAGATAATTGCAGTTAAGAGCTCAGTTTGGCTCTTATGGCACAGTTTGGCACAGAGAGTGAGCCACTTATTGGAAAAAGAATGTGAAGAGAAAGATGGGATTGAAGGCTAATGTGTATGATGAATATGCTGGATATTACTATGGATGCAGAACTGGATAGGAGTAGAATAATGAGGAGAAGGCCTAGGGATGACATGATAGCAGTCTCACAATATTTGAGGGGCTGTCACAGAGATGAAGGAGTCCACCTATTTTCCAAAGAACTGAGGGACAGGACAAGAAGTAATGGACAGAATCCTACCAAAGAGATTCAACCTAGAATTAAGGAGAAATTACAATGATTCAGTGCAACTTCTTATCTCCAGAAGTTGTGAGTCCTCCATCACTGGAGGTTTTTAAGAAGAGATTTGTCCAGAATGGTAGATGGTCTGCTGTTTGACAAATACTCAATCCTAAGTAAAAGATAGGGAGGGAGTAGAATGAGCGGGGAGTGGGGTAAGTGAGCTCTTCTTATTCTGTCAATCTCCCCCAATGTGAGGACCTTTCTTTGCAGCTCTAAGCCAACTGGCAGAGCCAGATCTTTAAGCTCTTGAAGAAAGTCAGGATGGTTGTAACTGACTTCACCCTAAGGGTTGATATGTTCCAAATGGCAGGTGTAATGGCCTAGAAGGCTCTTCTCCAGAACCAACCACCAACATACTCTAATGAGGCCCATAGCATGCCTCTTGTGCCAGCATGGTTGGGGCAGGCCAATCTCATTGGGATGAGATGGTCCTGCTAGCAGACTGGACTTATGCCATGAAGGGCTCTAAAGGTGAACACTAACACTTGAATTGTACCCAGAAACAAACCATCAGCCAGTGCAGCTCACAGAACAGTAGTGTTACATGGGCCACCCTTGAAGCCCCAAAAACTATCTCATCACAATGCTGGAAACAGTAAAAACATCAATGGCCTAATACCGTGATGGCGAACCTCTAGACTCCTAGAGAGGCTATGGAGGCTGGGGACAGCAAAAAAGTCACTTCCTGTCCCACTGGGAGTTGGGAAATGGGCCCTTTCAGGCCTCCGGAGGGCCTCCGAGGGAGTGGGAAAGGCTGTTTTCGCCCTTCCCAGATGCATAGAGAGGATCTGGAGCCAGGTGAGAAAGAAAAATGGGCCTACCAGGCCATCATGTGCCAGGAGTGGGGGGAGGGGGGTTGCACATGCATGTGCAGGGCAGGGCACATAGAATCATGGGTGTGGGCACGCACACGCGTGAACCTCCCCCACCCCACCCCTCTCCTGGCATGCGATGGCAAAAAGGTTAGCCATCACTGGCCTAATATAATAAGAGAGATTAATATTTTACAAATAGAGAGATCAATATTTTTACTTACATATTTTGCAAGTGATAATCCCAGAGGGACAGATAAAAACTGAGACTTTCATTGGATACTATTCTTCTGCAAAGCCCTCTATGTGGACCCATCTGTGAAACCACTGATTCAAAATATAAGGATCATGTAATTCTAGTATCTGTGTAGATTGTCAATAGCATATTGAACACAATATAAACTACTGCATTGATGTTTAAAGCAGGGCCACATATCTGGCATGAAAAATTCTAGACAACTATTGACTGACAAAGGCCACTGTTGTCATCTAGTTGTTTGCAGTTCAGATAAAGGTAAAGGTAAAGGTGAAGGTTCCCCTCGCACATATGTGCTAGTCGTTCCTGACTTTAGAGGGTGGTGCTCATCTCCGTTTCAAAGCCAAAGCGCCTGCGCTGTCCGAAGACATCTCTGTGGTCATGTGGCCGGCATGACTAAATGCCAAAGGCACACGGAACGCTGTTACCTTCCCACCAAAGGTGGTCCCTATTTTTCTACTTGCATTTTTTACGTGCTTTCGAACTGCTAGGTTGGCAGAAGCTGGAACAAATAACGGGAGCTCACCCCATTATGTGGCACTAGGGATTTGAACTGCTGAACTCCCAGCCTTTTGATTGACAAGCTCAGCATCTTAGCCACTGAGCCACTGTGTCCCTCCACTGTTCACATATGGTGATCCTAGTTTAAAAATCTAAAAGTCTTAGACCTAACTATCTGAAGGAATGCCTCTCTTGTTATAAATCTTGTTCTTAATGTCTGCAGGAGGGCCCCTTTGAAGCTGCCCAAACTTCAGCCCCCTCCTTCAGGATTTCTACATTTTTCATAAGCTATTACATGTACTTTCGCATTTGGTCTCAGCTTGTAAGGGCTGAAGCTGGTGAGATAGCAACCAGGGCTGCTGAGATGATTGTGTAAATATGAAGCAGGTTTCTCTGTCTGTTAATTCCATCTATCCCATTACAGAAGTCTAACACCTGCAGTATCTCATCTCTCTTTGAGAAATAAAGTTAGTATCATCTGTCTTTGGATGACATTCAGTCCTGGACTAACCAGTGAGGCTGACAATCTATTCTCACAAAGGGAGTCAGCTCTTCCATTTGAAAAAAAAAAAAAGAAGACACACATGTTACTCTCCTTAGGCTTCAAGGAATATTTGTGGCAAATAAAAGTCAACTTTCTGGTTTGTAGGCATTCCTTTCTGAACCTGCTGTTTCTTAATGCACAATGGGGTTATCCTTCCTCTCTCCTGCCCCCACCCTTTTGCTGGTTTCCAGAATTCATGGAATGGTTGACCCAAACTTCCTTTAGGAGGGACATTGCTGGATAATAGAACAGAACAGAATAACAGAGTTGGAAGGGATCTTGGAAGTCTTCTAGTTCAACATTCTCAAGCAGGAGGCCATACTCCATTTCAGACAAGTAGCTGTCCAGTCTCTTCTTAAAAGGCTTCAATGATGAAGCACTCACAGCTTCTGAAGGCAAGCCGTTCCACTGATTAATTGTCCTAGCTGTCAGGAAATTTCTCCTTAGTTCTAAGGTTGCTTCTGTCTTTGACTAGTTTTCCATCCATTCTTCTTGCCTTGCCTTCTGGTGCTTTGGAAAATAGGTTAAACCTCCTCCCCCCACTTTGTGGCAGCCTCTCAAATATTGGAATAATATTGAATAATAATATTGGAATAATATAATAATGACAAAAAAGATGATTAGGGGACTGGAGGCTAAAACATATGAAGAACGGTTGCAGAAAGTGGGTATGTCTAGTTTAATGAAAAGAAGGACTAGGAGAGACATGATAGCAGTGTTCCAATATCTCAGGGGCTGTCACAAAGAAGAGGGAGTCAAGCTATTCTCCAAAGTACCTGAGGAGAGGACAAGAAGGAATGGGTGGAAACTAATCAAGGAGAGAAGCAACTTAGAACTAAGGAGAAATTTCCTGACAGTTAGAACAATTAATCAGTGGAACAACTTGCCTCCAGAAGTTGTGAATTCTCCAACATTGGAAGTTTTAAAGATGTTGGATAACCATTTGTCTGAAGTGATATAGGGTTTCCTGCCTAAGCAGGGGGTTGGACTAGAAGACCTCCAAGGTCCCTTCCAATTCTGTTATTCTATTCTATTGGATATGCTTAGCTCCTTTACAATTTGGGAGATTTGACATGTTAACTCTGGTCCATTACTGCATATTTAATGTGGAATGACAAGAAATCAAAAAGCAGAAAGAGCAACATTCTTGGTGTAGGACAGGCTCAGGACTAGACTAGGCATCAACTGGCATGCAAGTGGTGGAACTAGGATGCAATTGGTGAGAACAAGACAAAAATGAAGTGTTGCCTATTATAAATCTTTACTTAATTAAAAATAAATTGAATTAATCGAGTTACACAATTATTTCCATATACTTAATCTTCCCTCCTCTGTCTCATCATAAGTTATAATTTGACAGTAACTTTAGGCTGCAACCATATTTCTGGGGCTTTGAAATTGAGAGTAAGCAAATTACTATATAGAAAAAGTTATAGAAACACATCAAATAGAAAAATGCAGATACTTAGGCTAAGCTTCTAATTCAAAGTTTGTCCATATGGATTTTGTGGAAATGGATATCACAATGTAGCATCATGGCTGATTTTTATTTATTTATTTTTTAAAAAAGCTTCTTTCCCCCTTTTGTTTGAATTAGCCAGGATCACAGGATAACCCACCTGAATTCTTTGGGATCTGGTATATGTTGCCCAAGTGTTTTTCTCTATATTCAATTGCCAAACAGACAATGCAGAGATTATTATTGTTCCTGCTTTTGGAACTTCTCATTTCCCAATCCTTCAAAAACCGGGATAGAAATTATTAAAGTCTTCTGCATTGTCAAGAGGTCCTTCCGATAACCGTTCATATGACTATGCCCAGAAGAAGAAGAAAAAGTCATGCTAAATATCCCACTGTAGATATTTAAAGGTTGGTGTACATCAGTCAATGTATTAGGATTCACCCAGTGATGGGATTCAGCCAGTTTGTACCACTTCGGGGGAACCAGTTGTTAACTTTCTGAGCAGTTTGGCGAACCAGTTGTTGGAAGAAATCATTAGGACAGAGAACCAGTTGTTAAATTATTTGAATCCCACCACTGGATTCACCCCCATATGATTTTTCCCCATCAGGGTCTATTCAAAAGAATTTGTATTTTAATCCAATTCTTTTATGTTATCCAATCATTTTTAATTAGCACTTAACTGTTGATGCCTACATGAAACATGGTATTAACAAAGGCTACAGAATTCATTAAAACTGAGAGATCTACCTAGAGATCTATTCATTAACTTGACTACTATCCCGCAATTGAAATGAAAGACTGAAGGACTGCAATCATGCAATCATATGCATTTTATTTTATTTTTTCCCGATATAAATCAAACTTACATTGCTGACTCTACACAACAGTCCAGTCATCCTGGGAAGAACCGTGGCTTCATGTCTGTTGTTCGCAGAGTATTTTATAATCACATTCTACAGTTGCTGTTATCACTGCTTTTATTATGATAATTATCCTAATTGTTTTACAACTGCAGATCTGAAGCAGCAAGATTTCAATTTGTTTGAACAAACTATTATAATGTAATATTAACTAACCCATTCGCCAGCTTTCATGCATTTTACATTTTGGCTAATACATTTCAGAGTTTTGCATACTTCCTGCCTTTTAGCAGGGAAACTCATAATTCAGCCAATTATACAGTAGAATATTTGTCTACCATTATGGCCACCATCTTGATCTTCTTTTGAAATCACATTCTGTTTCTTTTCATCGCTATTAACATTCAGATAACTTATTCAGTAACATTGTTGGTCCTCTCTGAACTCAGCTTGTTTAGCATGAATTAACATTTGCCTAATTGTTTGTGTGTGTTCATTAAAATGCCTACCATAACTCTCCCAACATCAATTTCCCAATTACCGACATTAACTTTTGTTTATATTTATTTGAATATTTTAAAAGACCAAAATAAATGCAGCTTCTGGGAGGAAAAAAAAAAGTAAATGATAGGAAATCGAAAGGTCAGAATCGAAGAGTTATGCCACAATCATAAAAGAGAGTATCTTACTTATGAAGATCAAGGCAGTCGCAGTGGCGCACATAGAAAGCTGCCAATTGCAAAATCTGCTTTAAGCAAACAGTTTTCCCCCACCGTAAATTATTTAGTGTGAATCTGACTTAATAGTTATCGGGAACATTTTTAAGGGAATGAACTAAATGTTAATTTCCTCAAAGGGATTGAAATTTTCTTTCTTTTTTAATAAGGGGGATCATTAACATTTAAAGGAGCGAGAGAGGGGGGAGAATTAAAAGTTTAGAATTTGAGGGTAGCAACACTGCATGAAAGGAAAGGTGACATAGTTTGTGTCAAACATGCACTTCATTATAGGTAGCAATATTGTGGAATCTGATTTTTTTTCTTTAGAAACTGCTTTTTTTTTTCATTGCAAGTAATATACAGGGGAGATTCTAATCAGGATCTCACTGAGAGTATACGCTAACTTTGAGCCTACCATATAGGCTACAATGAATAGGTAACATGCCAGCCAGTGATAAGAAGACTCAAATTTAAATGAGTAAATAAATCACCATGAATACACAACTCAAAGCTCCAACCATTACTTTCAGCTCCACCTACTGTTCACTGTCCTGTTTTCCATCATATTGGCCCAATGGCCCAGCTGTCTTTAATCAGTGGAACTTGTCTCCAGAAGATTTGGGTGTTCCAACACTGGAGTTTTTAAGAAGAGATTGGACAAACATTTGGACAAAACATTTGGACAAAAATAACAGAATAACAGATATGGAGGTCTTCTACTCCAACCCCTTACTCAAGAAGGAGACTTCTTGAGTAAGGGGTTGGAGTAGAAGACCTCCATATCTGTTATTCTGTTATTAATTCTGTGTAACATAGTATCCTGTGTCTATGGAGATTCTCAGTCATCCAGGTCATGGTTGTCCCAAAGATGTTTTATCAAGAGGCAACTGGACTTTCTGGTTTTTCTTTCAACACATTTCAGTTCTCCTCCAAGGAGCTTCTTCAGTGTTGAAGGAACTTCTTGGATTGGATGAGAAGCGAAACATCTTCAAAGAAAAACCAGAAAGTTCAGTTGCCTCTTGAAAAAGCACCTTTGCGACACAGTATCCTGTGTTTGCAGTTCAAAGTTAAAAAAAAAAAAAGAATTATTCTGTAGAAGACGGTAATGATAAACTTAGACAAGATAATAAAGCTAAGAATATTTCTGTAACAACGCTTGGAACAATTAAACGAAAGGTTTTCAGAGTGATTAATGAACAGCTATGAAAGTTAGACTTTGAGAAACAGTGAACTGTAAGAAGGACCAATCTTTGTTCTTGGTCAAATAAAGACTAAACACTGTCTTGAAATGGTGACCAGCAAGCAGAAACACATACAGGTGCATATGGTGGTAGTCACTAGAGAAACAAATGGTAAACTTGAAGGAGACTTATTTATAAAATGTATAGGCTACTTCAATTATAGGAAATTTAAGAGCCCCGCAGCCAGTGTAGAACAATACAATAAAATACAGTTGTCTGATTTCAGGCAATACTAGACAATGTATGATCTTTTGGATCATCCTTTGAGATAAAAGTAGTGCAGTCTGATGTGGCCAGAATGAACATTAAATTTTAGGCTGACCATATTATTTTACTCCAATGTTGGACGGTCCTGTGATCATTTAAGAAGAGTGTGTATTATAAACAGTAAAATAAATGCAGAGGCAAACAAATAGGAGTAATAAGTCAATATTTACTTAAGTAAACATAAACAAGATGAACACAGGTGGGCAAAAAAGTGGGAGGGGGAGCAACTTCCAACTTCCTGCCAGTTTCCCCATTGACTCAGCTTATAAAACACTGGCAGGGAGCAGCAGAAATCATTACCATGTGACTGCAGGGATGCTGAAGCTGCCACAACTTTGCAAATGAAAGTGTCTGAAGATCTTTGAAATTTTAGTTCTACCGAAGTAATGGCTCCTTGATTTTTTTTTTATTTTTTTTTGGTGCATTTTTTAAGTTAGGGTATTTGAGGTGCTTTGATTCAAAAATTGTTGTGCTGTGATGCGCTCTGATCTGGGCTAATTGAAGGGTACCAACAAACAATAGACAGCAGTAGTATGTAGACAGAACAGTACAATAAAATCTAACTGCCTTAAAAGAACAGGGATGATGACAGACATCTCAGGATTCAATAGCTCTAAAAAAATGAGAATTCAGTTTTTTATGAAGAAGAAGAAGAAATCATCTTTGTAGGGCAAGCTACATTATTAGAGAAATGAAGAATTTCACAGAAATACCTGATTTGAGACCTTCTCTTTCGTTCTCACCATAGGTGGGAAGTTTTAGCCATCTTACTCCTTTCACTCAGATTGGGCAGAAGAATCTGTCTGAGATAAATGGACAGGTATTGTTAGATACCTGAAAAAGACAATATTTTTCTTACCAATAATAGTATGATATCAAAAATGAATAACCTGAAATACATTTTCATCACTCAAGATTGAAGTAGGAAAAAGTCCCGTCTCTCTATTCCCTCTCTCTCTCTCTCTGTCTCTCTCTCTGTCTCTCTCTCTCCCTCCCTCTCTCTGTCTGTCTCTCTGTCTCTGTCTCTCTGTGTGTGTGTGTGTCTGTCTGTCCGTCTCTCTCCCGCTCCCTCTCCCTCTCCCTTCCTTCCTTCCTTCCTGGAAACATTTTAAAAAATTGCAAGACAGATTTCAGTGAATTATAATTCTGTTAGCTCAGCCAGGAGTTTCATCTACAGTTGAAAAAAAGAAGAAACATGGTAGAGACCTTAGTTACTTTATCTTCTCTTGTATTATAATTTTAAGCATTTACTTCTCTTTTGTTTGATAGAAATGGTAATAAGAAAGAGGTAGCCTGCAAGAAAATGGTGATTGTAACTGTTCAATTTGTGACTGCATTATGCCCACACTCTTAAAACACCCACCTACTGATATGTAAAATTTCAATTCAAACCAGTACATATGAGTAAATTGCCCAGCCTCAAATTAGTTGGAATTGAACACTAAAAGCAGAGCAGAAGATAAAACACCTGATAACTTATTTTTCAGAACTTAATAAGAAGTCTTAACAACTTCCCCATAACAGGATACTCCAGCTTGTACTATACTAAATGCTCATTTCTGATGTTATTTCATACCTATTGCAACACATTTTCTGTTATTACACCTCGAAATTATATTTTGTCTTTGGCCAAATCCATTCCATTACTTTAAAATGAATAAAAATCAACCAGACCCTACTATAATTTATGCAGATAGAAAAATATATTACTCATATTACACCAATATTTGTATTAGATCAATGTTCTATACTCTAAATTCTAATGCAAATACATGATAGATAGATAGATAGATAGATAGATAGATAGATAGATAGATAGATAGATAGATGATAGAGAGAAGAGAAGAGAAGAGAAGAGAAGAGAAGAGAAGAGAAGAGAAGAGAAGAGAAGAGAAGAGAAGATGAAACAAGCTAACAAACCAAGATAAACACAAAGAAATAAACAAAGGGAACTGAAGCTGAAGTCACTCATTTGACATTTGTCATAGTTCTAAATAGAATGTAGGAGGAATTGCAGTCATTTAAGGTAAATTCAAGGAAAATTTTGGAGAGCAGGAAAACTTGGATGCAACGTTATGATCTCTGCATTGAACCTAATGTAGATATAGTAAACCCTCAATTTTTGTTTATTATAAAATAATTACTCAATAAAATGGACAAAGTTCATTGTTTCTAAAGGAGCCTGGACAATTGAAGTTCTTTATCTTATATGTACAAACTTATAGCATTATGTAATTTTGTAACTGATGCAAATTAATAATTTGCAGTTATATATCTCAGTCATATACTTTCTTGGTTATTCTGATTTTTTGTTGTTGTTGTTGTTAAGGACACAGTGGTTTCCTTTACTGAATATATTCTGAAGAATTAAAGTATTTCAACAAAATATATTATATTATATTATATTATATTATATTATATTATATTATATTATATTATATTATATTACATTACATTACATTACATTACATTACATTATATTATTTGATATCTATCCAACTGCTTTTGCTAAAAAATAATCTCAAAGCTCCTTGCACTCTTAGTAAAATATTTATTTATTTATTTATTTATTTATTTATTTATTTATTTATTTATTTATTTTGTATACCGCCCTTCTCCCAGAAGGGACTCAGGGCGGTGAACAGCCAAAATTAAAATACATACAATACAAAAGTTAAGATAATTAAAAAGAATTAAATCATTGGCTTCCCAATTTAAAGCCCCCAAGTCTATAAAATTTAAAATCCCAATTAAGAACCATTTAGGCTAGGCCTAATAGCCTTAACTGGTGAAAAAGCTTGCCTTCAAAAGTTCTGGGTGCCATCACTGGAGGCATTTAAAAAGAGACTGTACAGCCAGACATTTGTCTGGAATGGTATAGGGCAGTGATGGCGAAACTTTTCGGCACCAAGAGCCCAAAATGGAACACACATGTGTCCCGGAGCACCAAAAACCTGAAAACCAGCTGGCCAGTGCGCATGTGCACACCGCAGTGGTGAAATCTAATTTTTTTTTACTACCGGTTCTGTGGGTGTGGCTTGATGGGCATGGTGTGGCTTGGTGGGTGTGGCTTGGTGGGCGTGGCAGGGGAAGGGTATTTATTTATTTATTTATTTATTTATTTATTTATTTATTTATTTATTTATTTATTTATTTATTTGATTTGTATACCGCCCTACTCCCGAAGGACTCAGGGCGGTGAACAGCCAAACAATAAAATACATAGATACAAGAAATTTAAAAAACAGATAAAATCGAATTAAATAGTTTTGGCCCTGACAAATTAAAACACCCCAATAATTTAAAACAGATTAAAATTTACATATTAAAAAAGAGGGAAAGGATTAGGCCAAGCCCGCCTGGTAGAATAAAAAGGTCTTCACAGCGCAGCGGAAGGTGCGCAGGTCTGGGATTCTTCGTATCTCCGGGGGGAGCTCATTCCAGACAGTAGGTGCCCCCACAGAGAAGGCCCTCCCCCTAGGGCCCGCCAGTCGACATTGTTTGGCTGACGGCACCCGGAGGAGTCCCTCTCTATGAGAGCGTACCCGCCGGTGGGAGGCTGTTTGTGGTAGTAAATTGGTAGTAATATTGCAAAATCTCCATTCTCACCCCAGTCCAGGGGAAGGATATTGCAAAATCCCCATTCCCACCACACTCTGGGGCCAGCCAGAGGTGGTATTTGCCGGTTCTACGAACTACTGAAAATTTCCGCTATCAGTTCTCCAGAACCTGTAAGAATCTGCTGGATTTCACCCCTGGCACGCCGGCCAGCTGGTCTTCAGGTTTCCGATGCACACATGTGCACTAGCCAGCTGGTCTTCACATGCCCTGGAGCGCTGGAAATCCGAAGACCAGGTCATCGAGCTGGCCATGCCCATCCTGATCATGCCCATCTAGTCCCCAATGTCAAACACAACCCTGATGCAGCCCTCAATGAAACCAAGTTTGACACCCCTGATTTAAAACATAATAAGAATACAAACAAATGTAAGGAATGTTGACATCATCATACCCTTTTCTTCAAAAAGGAAGCTCTGATTTTTCACATGTTCCTTAAATTCTTCTAATATGTTTGAATTAATGTGATGAGAAAAAGGCAATCTTTTTATGCCATATGTGGAAGATCAATAGCTAGTGCCCCGAGTTTATAGCATAATTAAAATGTGGGAACAGGAATAATTTTCTTTTCAGTGCTTCGGGCTAAGGATAGCATTATCAACAAGTCGAAAGAATATGATAGAACATTTTTACTGTTTATGAATGACGCAAAAGGCTTTATGGGTTTTACAAGTAATTTCACAAGTTGAGAAAGAACAAGGGAGAATAAGCTACAACATTGGCAAAATTACTACTTTGCTTTCCGATCTGCAAATGTGTGAATGTGTATAAGAATAACTCATAGCATCTAATTTACGACTCTTTTTGCAAAGCTGTGTGATGCATGCACTATGTGCTGGCCAGTTGGGATATATGTTGTTGGGTATAGTATGCTAGAGTAAACTCTATACATCAAAGTGAGTGGGCCAAATAAGCAGAGGATAACAGACAGAATAACAGAGTTGGAAGGTACCTGGGAGGTCTTCTAGATCTCCTCCCTTCTCAAACAGGTGTTGTGGCCCCGCCCTCTGAGCCTGTCTCATCGGAGGAAGAAAGCTCCGAGCATGAGGAAGAGGAGTCAGCCAGGCCTCCCTCTCCAGGCCCCTCCCCTCTGGCACTGTCTCAGGTACCAGCCGAGGGAGAGGAGATTAGCAAGGAGACAGGTGGCTCGAATGAGAGCGAGGGAGAGACATCATTCCTGGACGCACACCTCCGAAGGCGTGATAAACGATTGCAGCAGCTCAGGAGGCGTGCTAGGGATTAGAACTGAGTCACTGGACCACACCCCAGAGACTATATAATAGAGGGTGGTGGCCAGCGATCCCTGTGACGAACAAAAGTAAACCTTGGATAGTCACTAAAGCCTCGTCCGGAAACTGCTGAGAGGAATATTATTCTGATTGGACTTTTGTGCGCTAAGTATTTTATCTTTCTGTTTTGTGGAAATAAATGCATTTGGCAGACGGTGTGTAAATCGCTGTCAAGTTGGAGATAAAGACCTGGGTGTGTGCCAAAGTGTTTCCTTAACCCTCGGCTGGCTGTGTTTGTGTGTGTGTGTGGACGGGGACAGATCAACAGGAGACTACATACCATTTCAGACAAATGACTGTCCACTCTCTTCTTAAAAACCTCCGGTGTTGGGGCACCCACAACTTCAGGAGGCAAATTGCTCCACTGATTAATTGTGCTAACTATAGGAAAAGTTCTCCTTAGTTCTAGGTTGCTTTTCTCCTTGATTAGTTTCCATCATTTCTTGTCTTGCCTTCTGATGCTTTGGAGAATAGGTTAACAACCCCCCCCTTCTTTGTGGCAGCCCCTCAAATATTAGAACAGTTCTATTATGTCGCCCCTAATCCTTCTTTTCACTAGACAAACCCATTTCCTGCAATCAATCTTCATATGTTTTAGCCTCCAGCCCCCTAATCATCCTTGTTGCTCTTTTCTGCACTCTTTCCAAAGTCTCTACATCTTTTTTATAATATGGTGAATAAAACTGGATGCAGTATTCTAAGTGTGGTCTTACTTTATAAAGCGGTAATAATACTTCTGCTTTAAAAAGTCAAATGCTTCCAGATTTTGCTCCCATCACCCTTAGGGATAGCCCATGTTGTAATTCAATTCCACTCTGGACATGCTGGATAACTACACTGACCATAGGTAATTTATTATCAAGGACAGTCCTTTATTTCAGAAAGCTTTAGATTGAAGTAAAACTTTTAAATTTATTTGTTTTTCAAAAACTCATTTTTGTCCCTTATTTGGGTCATTTAGCTTTTACCATGCAAATAATCCCACTTAATTCACAATCTTTCACGTTGCATGAAAAATATGAAAATTGAATTGTCTTTTTAAAAATAAATTTACATATACTGTTTGGTATTTTAGATATTTTTATCAGAATATGTGTGGCGTTGCATTTTTTATTCTTGCTGTTGTTTTGAACTTCAATCTATCTTTGTCAAAGTTAAAACATAAACAATTGTTTTTATCCTTATCAACTTTCTTCAGATATGCCCCTTTTTTGATTATTTTTTTTCCCATGGAAATATGGTCACCATATGCATAACATAATATCCACAATGTATTTCTTGAAGTTTTCATTCCATGTAAGAATGCAGTCCAGAGTAATTTCAGGGAAATTCCATGAAATTCCATGTTATGGATTGACACGTTTTGTATTTTTATAAGGGATTTATTTGACTTTGTTTTTTAAATGTATTAATCTCTCTATATGCTTGTGTGTATATATGTGTATGTATATATCAGTAGTGGGTTGCCCCCGGTTCACACTGGTTCTATAGAACCAGTAGTAAAACCGGTCGGAGGCTCCGCCCACCGACCCTGATGTCACTAAAATGCTTCTGCGCATGCGCAGAAGAGTGCGCGCACGACCCCGCTGCAAACCGGTAGTAAAGGTAAGTAAAACCCACCCCTGGTATGTATGTGTATGTGCTGAGAGAGAGAAAGAGAGACGTTTGTGTGTGATAGACACTCACATATATACACAGATACATACAGATACTGATACACATATGCATACAGTGATGGGCTGCTGCCGGTTTGGATCGGTTCTAGCGAACCGGTAGTTCCAATGATCAGCTGGCCCCGCCTACCCACACCCGCCCTATCTTGTCCTATATTTCCTTCTTTCTGGCTCAGCTGATTCATGCGGCACAGCTGATTTTCGCGCCTCCACTGTTCTACTTACCAGGGCTGCCATAGAACATAAGCAGTTGAGCTTCAAATTGCTGTATTTTGAATGCTGTGCACACATGCGTTAGATGCACTCACAGAACCGGTTGTTAAACCGGTTGTGTTCTGCCCCAGCTACGGACCCCAACGAACACAGCACACACAAAGTCTGTACAAAACTTACATTTACTAAAATAACTCAGTCTTTTCCAAACAAAGGCTGTTAATAAACTTTCTTAACAGCCTACAAGAAACCAAAGATAAAGTAATCACAATTTTACTAAGGTTGGCAGAAAGCCCAGAAGCAATTCGCAGAGAATCCAGACATGAAGGAGAATGAACTAAAGTTGTTCCCTACAATTTGCTTCAGTCGGCGTTCCTCCTTAAATAGGCTAAGGAAGTGGCCAATTAGCCCCAAGCCTTACTCTCAAGGAGACCTTCTCCTGAGAAGCCACTCCTGCCTTTTGGCAGCTCTGCGCGCCCATGCATCGAGAAGAGGCTCCTCCTCTTCTTCCTCTTCACTTATATGAGCTTCTGGAGGTTCTGAAGACCTTGGCTCAATCCCCGCCTCTGGCACCACATCTTCTCCAGCCTCCTCATTGTTCTGACTCGAGTGCCAGCTGCACAGGCTGCTGATGCAGCACCACACCAGCCTCCTCACTGTCAGAATCAGCTACAATTCGCACAGGCCGCTGACGGGCCACAACAGGTTGCAGCCCACCACTGTATGCAAATACATACACATACACACACATACACCACAAAATATTGGAAAACTAAGCTGCAAAAAATTGATGATGGGCTCAAAGAAATCTTTGAGGATGATAAAAAAAAAGCTGTATATCAATTCTTTGATATAAGATCACACTTTTGTTACTTGCCATATATCACAAAGAAAGATGATAGAAAATATTCTTCCAGTAAAGCTCAACCTCTGGTAATTTCATTACAGGGTTTTTATATTTTTGTCAACAGTACAAAAGAGGCACAACATTTCCTTCTTCCAGGATATGACTGAATGTCCAATGTTAAACAAAAGATGTTCCTTCGCAGAAACAACTACAAGAGTCAGGAAGAAGGGAGTGAAGGAAGGAAGAACCATGTTAAATTGCCAATTTAATGAGTAAGCAAACATTTTTGCCAATTCTTTGCAATTGGTTGTGAAATGTTAACAGACCTGTAAGGATTAGACTTTCTAGGCCCTTGGATGTCTCAGGATGGTTTTAAGGAATAGAATAGAATTCTTTATTGGCCAAGTGTGATTGGACACACAAGGAATTTGTCTTTGGTGCATAAGCTCTCAGTGTACATAAAAAGACAAGATACATATATTGTATTATTTTATTATTGCTGTTTTAATTGTTGATTTCTGGGAGATACCTAGAGTTTGACACAAGGTGGCTGGCTATACTAAATAGATACTATGATATAAATTTAAGGTTTTTTTAAAAAATATTTGAAATTCTACTTCACCTTCATCTACCCTGCAAGTTACTAAAGCATGTTCCCCATTTTCTATCTTTATCAGGGGAAATAGTATATAGAGAGAATCACTTTGGTGTCATGGGTAAGATATCAGGCTAGAAATCAGGAGATTGTGAGTTCTAGTCTCGCTTTATGCATAGAGTCAACTGTGCAGTCCCTTTCTCTCAGCCCTAGGAGGCCAGTCCCTTTCTCTCAGCCCTAGGAGGGAGGCAATGACATCCCCCCCCCTTTCTAAAAATCCTTGCCAAGAAAAATGCAGGTATCTGTCCAGACAATCTTCAAGAATCAGATACTCATATCAGAACAAAAGTAACAGAAGAATTTGAACAGAAGAAAAGTGAAAAGTATGGAGAAGAAAACAAAAGCCTAGGAATTAAAGCCTACCATTATCAATTCCTGAACTGGATCTTCTCAGGATGGGGCTGCTATTATCTTTTTTTTTTCTACTTCCAATTTTTTTTCACTGGCCATTTCCAAAGAGGCCATCCTACTAATGGAGGGAAATTGGCTTGGTGAGACAGAAGGAGAGCGAAACTCAGAGATGGAATTGTTATTGTTGTTGTTAGTTGCGAAGTCATGTCCGACCCATCACCACCCCATGGACAACGTTCTTCCAGGCCTTCCTGTCCTCTACCATCCTCTGGAGTCCATTTAAGCTCATGCCTACTGCTTCAGTGACTCCATCCAACCATCTCATTCTCTGTCGTCCCTTTCTTCTTTTGCCCTCAATCTTTCCCAGCATTAGGCTCTTCTCCAGTGAGTCCTTCCTTCTCATTAGGTGGCCAAAGTATTTGAATTTCATCTTCAGGATCTGGCCTTCTAAAGAGCAGTCAGGGTTGATCTCCTCTAGGACTGACTAGTTTGATCGCCTTGCAGTCCAAGGGACTCACAGGAGCCTTCTCCAGCACCATAGATCAAAGGCCTCAATTCTTTGGCGCTCAGTCCTTCTTATGGTCCAACTTTCACAGCCATACATTGCAACTGGGAAACCTATAGCCTTGAATATACGCAGATGGAATACCCCCTCTGAAACCCCTCATTTTTAGGATATTTCCTGAAGGTTGACCAATGCAATGGATAGGAAGTTCAAAGCTATTTCTCAGAACATTTAGATTTATTCAGTTTATGATCACCATGATATTAAAAAGATGTTGAGTCTCTCGAAAGAGTGCAGAGAAGACCAACAAAGATGATTATGGGGTGGGAGGCTAAAACATATGAAGAATGTTGCAGGAATTGGGGATGTCTAGTCTAGTGAAAAGAAGGACATGATAGGGGTGACATGATAGCAGTGTTTCAATATTTGAGGGGCTGCCACAAGGAAGAGGGAGTCAATCAAGGAGACAACCAACCTAGAACTAAAGAGAAATTTTTACTGCAGTTAGAACAATTAATCAGTGGAGCAACTTGCCTTCTGAAGTTGTGGGCGCCCAAACACTGGAGATGTTTGGAGAACCATTTGTGTGAAATGGTGTAGAGTTTCCTGCTTGAGCAGGGGGTTAGATTAGAAGATCTCCAAGGTCCTTTCCAACTCTGTAATTCCAGTCATACCAAAATACAGTAGTGTCGCAATAGCAATAGCTCTTAGACTTATATACCGCTTCACGGTGCTTTACATCCCTCTCTAAGTGGTTTGTAAAGTCAGCATGTTGCTTCCAACAATCTGGCTTCTCTTTTTACAGGCCTGAGAAGGATGGAAGGCTGAGTCAACCTTGAACCTGGTGAGATTCGATCTGCCAAAGTGCTGGCAGCCGGTGATCAGCAGAAGTAGCCTGCAGTACTGCACTCTAACCACTGCGCCACCGTGGCTCAATAAAGATAGACGATCTCTTTCAGCCTAGGGACCATACAGTACTTCTTCCCTGCCTGAAGGCTTTAGGAGCCATGGCTGATAATATTAATATATCATGAGTGAAAAGGGCTAACATTTTAGGATCCTTTTTAACTCTGGGGTATTAGTGGTGTAGAGATAATGCTCTAATAGCATGTTTGCTGAGACAAGGCATCCATAACATTCTTTCAAAACCACAAGCCCATTTTTTTTTAAAATTACACTTACTCAGACTTACTCAGCCCTTGGGAAACTTCACACCTTTAAAAGATTTCACTCTGCCCTCAAAACTCTGCCTTCACTCTGCCCTTCTTCCCTTCTCTCAAAGGAAACAAACAATGTTTCTGAATGTTCAAAATATGTTTGAATGTTCAGGAGCCACATGTGGTCTATTGATGGTACACATGGAACATCAATATGGTTTGTAAATCCCAACATTAGAGGGACATAGGAGAAGAAATGGCGTCTTTGCTGTTTCTAACACACAGTTTGGTCCAGTTGTGATTGCTTTTGATCTTGAACGAAGTGACATTTTAGGAATGCTCGCTCCAAATCAGTTATGGGAATAGAAAGAAACTTATGGTACATTGGTGTCTGGATTCAGTGGAATATTTATAAAATGACGCATAGAGGCTTCATGCTACCAAATACTTCTTAGTAGAGAAGTATTTGGTTTGAGAATTGACATTCTTTATGATGCCAGCTCAAGCAAGTCTCTTTTTATCTTCCTTGATCAACTGGAGAATAATGTATAAATGAGCCAAGCACTGATTTAAACTCTACAGCTTTCTGTGTAACTGCTGAGAGAAGGAGCAGGAAAGTTTTTCAATAGTTTTAATAGCAGGACTATCTGCATGCCAGCATCTTATTATTTAACACTTTGCTCAAATGTCAGGTGGATATTAATTTGCATAGACACATATTGACTCTAAAGAGAAAGGAAAAGGAAAAAAAATAGGTGAAAGAAAAATACAGCAACAGAGGAAAAATGAAGGAGGAAGCAGAAATTAGAGGCTTGCACAAAGCAAGCTAAAATTGGTTTGACTCTACAATAAATTTCATTCTGTTATTTTTTTGTGTTTATCATTCAGTGACATGTATCAAATTATCCTGTACATGAGCAAGGAAGATTGTTTCTTTTGGCCCAAACATGTAGATTTCCCATTTCCCAGCCTCGTTTTCTGAAGTCAAATCATAAATAATTGCCAGCACTCAAGAGTGGGGCATATCGGTGCATTAGTTTTATGCTTTCTGATGTACCAGCTCATTTTAGCCTCAGTTACAACTATTATAGTCATTTCAAAAGGTCTGAGTCATGTAATAGTTCTTTCAGCTGCAACAGGAGGCTCGTAGTATTATAAACCCCTTTGGGAAAATACAGGATGGTACGCAATATTCTTTAAATCTGGACACAAGCCATCTCTACCTATTTCTGTTCACAACACATTTTTCATTCTGCATGAAAAATGAGGCCCACATAGGCCTTGCGCTAGGATGACAGTGATAGTGATAACAACTGCCAACAGGGTGGGTGGGTGGGTGTCACAGTTCAGTGTAACTGGGGAGCCCAGCAAAAGTTCAAAGTACAACTGGATGCAAGTTTGAAATTTTCCAGTAAATGTGGGAGTGGAGATATTTGCATTGTTTTTCAAATATATCTAATGGAGGAAGAACTCTTCCAATAAGTTCTCAAAGGCAACCTGTGGTAGAGTCTCCCGCTAGAGTAAAGGGTGGAGTAAAGAGACTGGTGAGCTTTGAATCCTTCCAGGTGTGGTACCCTGCTCACACAGGTATACATAAAGGTAAAGGTAAAGGTTCCCCTTGCACATATGTGCTAGTTGTTCCTGACTCTAGGGGGTGGTGCTCATCTCCGTTTCAAAGCCAAAGAGCCAGCGTTGTCCGAAGATGTCTCCATGGTCATGTGGCTGCCATGACTAAACGCCAAAGGCGCACGGAACGCTGTTAGCTTCCCACCAACGGTGGTCCCTATTTTTCTACTTGCATTTTTTATGCGGTTTCGAACTGCTAGAAGCTGGGACAAGTAACGGGAGCTCACCCTGTTATGCGGCACTAGGGATTCAAACCACTGAACTGCCCACCTTTCGATCGACAAGCTCAGTGTCTTAGCCACTGAGCCGCCATGTCCCTATGTATACATAGAGATAGGTTAAAAATTTTTATTGAGTTGCCTGAGCCCAAATATACAGCAGCAGTTCTTGAATAACAAAAGCCCACACATCCCCTATGAGTCCCACCTGAGGTTCTAATGAGCTGGCAAGAGGAGAGGTTTTGATCCCCGAAGCTAGGCAGAAGCCAGAACAAAGGCAGTTGACGAGGCAAGAGTTCCAAAGTCTTGAATTAGTCACTGGGCAAGGCACGAGGTCAAGGCACAAACCAGAGGTCCATATCACTAGTCCAAAACAAAAAAACACAACAAGGCAGGAATACAAAGCAAGACAATTGGACAACACCCTTCTCTTTGGGCAGGCTTAAATATTTAATACTGGATGCTGCATTGCGAGTAGCCTTGCTAACTGGCATTGTTCCTGTCTCCTCTCTGCCCTGAACACCCTTGAATTGGGGGGAGGGGGTAGCTCCTCATCCACACTGGCTGCGGGCAGCTGTGCTCGGTCCCCATCTGGAGTCTCAAGGCTATTTTGCTGCAGCTGCGACTCCCTCTGCCCAAGCTCAGCTGCTGCCCATCCAGTCATTCCAGCTGCAGTTGCTTCATCAAGCTGGAGCCTTCCTGTTCCACATCTCCAGCAGTCCCTGGGCTCACTGCCCTGCCTCCCTTGGAGGTGCCAGGGACTGGCTTATCCACCTTCTCTGAACTAGCATCCAGAGAGCAGATCAGAGGCGTATCCAAAGATGCTCCTTGTGAGTCAGTCACCACAGGCAAGGAAGAGACAGAGGCAAGAACCTCCTTAAGTTCCTTGAAGACTTTATCTGCCTGTTCCCAAGATAATGCAGTGAGTCTGGCAAGATTAATGCCAGGCATAAGGAATCAGAACCACACATGAACTGATCAGAGTAATTTATTTATTGTTGCTATCCTGTTTACAAGAATTTCACCAGAATAACTTCATAACCAACAGATAAATGATTTCAAGGATCTTATGGGGGGGGGGGAGCAAATCTGGTCTCCGTCACTTCCTCCCTGGAGGGTTTGCCAATTTCTTACCCCATGCCTACTTGATTTATTTAGCATATGGTTTACAATGTCAAGTAAACCTACAAATGCTAGACACAATGCAATCCTGACAGCCTAAATTGCTAGTTCATTTTATTTGGTGCTTGCGTGCCTATACTTGCGTGCCTAAACCACTACAGGGAGCGGTTCACACCATGTTGTGATCTAGGTTCCTGAGTCATTAAAATACACGAGTAGTCCCAAAAACCTATTTTATTGCAAAAGCTGTGAATTACGTTCATTCACAGCTGAGTCTCAATTAGTTGCAAAAATTCCTTCGGAATAAGTCCTTCAGGATAATCACCAACCTTTATCTCCCTTGACACTCTGCCAAAGACCTACTTGGCAAAGCCACATGGAGTTCAGAATCAAACAGAGATGCTGACTGGGAACAGAATTAACAAAGTTGCTTTCCTGCAAAGTGCCCATGTGCCTTTGCTCCTCTTTTTTTTTAAGCCTTATGGGAGGGGCCAATCATCTCCAGGCCTTACTCCCGAGTCATCCTTTTTGTTTTAACTGTTTGTGCCTTCTGGCAGCTCTGTGCATACGCGAACTAGGAACAGGCTCCTCCTGTTCCTCTGCCTCTCTGCTGTCCAACTCCGGAGGCTCTGAAGTCCGTGCATCACTCCCAGATGGCCCTGGCCCCATCTCTGCCTCTGACGCAGAGCCCTCGTCCGAGCCTTCCCCAGACTCCAGGACTGGCCCATGTTCCTCCCCAGCCTCCTCACTGTCCGACTCTGCTGCCAACTCTGCAGGCTGCTGGAGGACCACAACACACCAGTTGACTAGTGGTGCTTGGGTTGCAGGCTCTTTCAGGCTCCTCTCACCTTGCCTTGCCCTGTGTTGTGTTGCCTTGCCTTGTGGTCATCCAGGTCCAGCACCATCTTCCGCTCTCTGCACTCACGAACACAGCTACCCATTTATCTACACACAATATTGCATGCTTCCTAACTGCTGGGTGGGCAGTAGCCAGGGAATGAGCGGTGTGAGTTTACCCCATCAAGCCATTGGAGTGCAGACTATTTCTGGCTAGCAGTTCCAGTGTCATTAAACCACTGCGCCATTGCGTCCCCCTATTCCAGCTGGTGAGTCCACCATACAACCTGCACTGCACCAGCACTAATGGTACAGATGCTGCAGAGAAAGCCCAGTAGAAGGATTACCCTCATAAGGGATCCCTTGAGATGTAATTGACTCATGGGAAGCCTGGTGGTTTCCCAACTGCTAGAAAAAGAATTATACAGTAAAAAAACAACAACAAGTTACACACTATTTAGTTCTTTTGCAAAGGACTAGATATAAGGAAGTCACAATCTTCTGTTTTAAAACAATTTCAGAAGGAAATTCTCTTTCATGTAAGGAGGGCAGATAAGGGGAAAAAAGTGTAGGAGAATATCTCTGCCAAGCATTAATAATAATAAATTCTACCTGTGACAGCAATTTGAGACATTGGAAATCTTGCAACTATGCCATTTTGAATTATTCACCACTTGGGAAATGCACTGATATTTCATTTGGCGGCTATGCAAGCATCTTAGGCGACACTCAAGTGCACAGTACAAGACAAGTTACCAACTAGGATGAGTCCATCAAATAGATTCTGACACCTTGGACAAGTACATTTCCCTGGGATTTATGTGCTAGCAATATTCTGGATGATAAAAAGCAGGGAGGGAGGGAGATGCGGGACCTTGCTAAAATACCATCCCTACCACAGTGAGGTTAACTTTGGGAAAAGAGAAAACAGTGCTGGATAGAGAGAGGTTCCCCTTCTTTATCAAACTGCAATCCAAGCCAGTTATGAAATCTTGGATGTTTGCCTTGGGTTAAAAGGGGAACATTGAGAGACATTAACCTTCATGTTCAGGAGGAAGAAAATAAGAAAATAACTGCTCTAAACTATTGCAAGATAATAATAATAATCCCCAAACTCCAACATTTTCCTGCTAGTATCCTGCTGGAAGGCATCTCTCAACTGGACATGCCTCCCAGTCACACCACTCCAGATGCAGGGCTGGATGTCCTTGACTATCAGAGGAAAGAATGTTATTATGGCTAGATATCTCTCCAGCTCCATACAATCCCCCCTGCCAGTTTCCCACAGCACTAATGTGGCAGCCCTGAATATCCAAAGTAAAAGATGGCTTCCAAGACTGACATGAGCAGGGAAAAAAGACTCAGCAGGATGCCAGAAGACACAGCCATAGAGTTTCAGGCAGCTTCCTTGGCCTAATTAAGAGGGAGCTGAAAGTAATAATAATAATCTGGAAAGGAAGAAAACGTTTCACTATTTTTCAGCTACTTTACATCCCCTTTGTATGAATGCAACTATGTAAGTCATGTTTTTCCTCTCCTCTCTTGTGCTCTTGTCAATGTCTTCTTGGCCTTCAGCATCCAAAGCCCTCAATTATTTTCAGATGACTAATTCATCATATAACCTTGGTAGTACAGTGGTCTAAGGCACCCTGTTATTAAGCTGGTTATTAAGACCAGCTGCCTGCAATTACTGCAGGTTCAAATCTCGCCAAGGCTCAAGGTTGACTCAGCCTTCCATCCTTTCTAAGGTAGGTAAATTGAGGACCCAGTTTGTGGGGGCAATAAGCTGACTTTGTATAAATATACAAAAGGATGAAGGCTATTGCTGAGCGCATTGTAAGCTGCCCTGAGTCTCCGGAGAAGGGCGGCATATAAATCAAATTAAAAAACAAAACAAAAACCTGTTATGGCATAGAACAGGGGTGGCGACTCCCGAGCGTTACGCATAGGCCATGCCCATCCTGGCTCCGCAAAGGCAGAAAACATCACAATACGTCACGATACATCACGTGATGCGATCGAGTTTGACACCCGTGGCTTAGAAGAAGGTGATTTTTGTACTAAGGACCATTCAAAGTGACCACTTGCATTGACCATTCAAAGTTACAACAGCACTGTAAAAATTGACTTATGATCATTTTTCACAAGGTCAAATAATCAAAATTCAGACGCTTGGCAACTGACTCATATTTAAGAAGGTTACAGTGTCCTGGAGTTGTGCGATCACCTTTTGCAACTTTCTGGGAAGCAAAGTCAATGAGGAAGCCAGGTTCACATTACTGTAACAAACCAAGTTACCAACATCACAATTGCAGTGATTCACTTAACCACTGTGGCAAGAAAGGTCATAAAATGGGGCAAAACTGACGTCACAACTGCCTGGCTTAGCAACCAAAATGTTGGGCTCAATTATGGTTGTAAATCAAGGACTACCTGTATTTGGACACTGAGTGGTATGCTGAGATTGAAGCTAAGTAGGCTGAGATGGGGAAGATAAAACCAAGATGGATAAATGAAGGAAACATTTCTGTTGGGAGGGAAAAAAAAGTCTGCATCAATTTACATTGAGGAAAAGCCAAGGAAAACCATCAAAACCACAAAAAAACAAAAGTTAGAATATTTTGGACATGTGATGCGACACCCAGAAAAATGCGGCATACTTCACTTAATTCTCCAGGGAAAGATTGAAGGCAAGCGAGGTCCAGGCAGAAGATATTTAACAGTAACAGAGTTGGAAGGGACCTTGGAGGTCATCTAGTCCAACCCCCTGCTCACACAGGAGACCTGTACTAGGGATTCGAACCGCCGAACTGCCAACCTTTCTGATTGATAAGCTCAGTGTCTTAGCCACTGAGCCACCAAGTCAGGCTCAGAAGAAGAACATCATGGCTTCAAAACCTAAGGGACTGGTCTGGACAAAACTCAACAGCACTTTTTTGTGCGGCTGTTGATGAAAATAGGATTGCCAACATGATCACCAACATCCGATGATGGATATGACACAAAAAGAAGAAGAAGAATCAATTTACAACAGAAAAATACCAGTAGTCGTCAACTTACAACAGTTTGTTTAGTTATTGTTCGATGTGACAATGCCAATGAAACATAGTCATGTTATCAAAATTCAAACACTTATGTTGGGGTCATGTGATCATCTTTTGCAACCTTCGACCAAGCAAAGACAATGGGAAAGCCAGATTCACTTAACAACCATGTTCCTCACTCAACAACTGCAGTGCTTCACAACAACTGTCACAAGAAAGAACGTAAAATGATGCAAAACTCACTTAACAACGACCTAGTTTAGCAGTAAAAAAATTGCACTCAATTGTGGTTGCAAATTGAGGACTACCTATAGATCAAGGACCCTAATGCAACACTTTGTTGAGCTAAAACACCTAGGAATGGATTAATCAGACCTTTAGAGGTTTCTTACTACAATTCATCGCAGATTAGGTATATCAGTTGATAGGTTTTCAGTTTTTAAAAAATGGCAAAAGTATTAGTTATAAAAAATGTTTAAAAAACAGCAAATTGTTCCCCATGAACCCTGTAAACCAGGGGTCTGCAACTTTAAACACTCAAAGAGCAATTTGGACCAGTTTCCCACATAAAAGAAAACACCGGGAGCCACAAAGCCTGGGTGGGTGTGGCCAACGTCACTCCCACCCAGTCACATGACCCAATAAGCCATGCCTTCCCCGGTTTTGTGGCTCCTGGTGTTTTCTGTGGGAAATGGGTCTCTTGCTCCCTCCCTCCCCCCCTCCCCTTCTCTCTTTCATTTGTTTCCCTTTCCTTCCCTCTCTCTTATTCTCTCCCTCCAGCTCTTTCTCATTTCTCTCACCCTCTCTCCCCTTCTCTCTCTCTCTTTCTCTCATTTGTTTCTCTCTCTTTTTCCTCTCTCTCATTCTCTCCTTTCATCATTTTCTCATTTCTCTCTCTTTCTCCCCTTTTCCCCCCCTCTCTCTCTGGGTTGGCAGGGAGCCGCAGGAGAGGAGTAAAAGAGCCACATGCGGCTCCGGAGCCACAGGTTGCCAACACCCACTGTAAACCAATAGAAATGAACTAAAAAGGCAAATCTCTCAGATTCAGCAACTTTGCTAAATCTGGATTTTGCAACTTTTTGCTGCAATCTTGTATTTTATTGCTTAGTTTAAAATTATTCTAAGTTGTTTAAATTGGACAGTACCTGGATAGAAGAATGTGAATAGGAGTTATTCACATAAGGAATATAAGGTTGCCTAATTGCCAGGCTATTCAAACTAGCATAAAATTTAACACTGGAAGAAGAACCTCATAGTAAATTGCTGCCAAGGAATACAAAATTTAAAACTTTCGAGTCATTCTACTGGGTTTTTAAAAAACCCACTGGGAATCCTCTCAGTTAAATAAAAGAAATCCTTAAAATTAAGCAGAAACTAAGAAATGCTTGCAGTTGAAATTAAGAGGATGTACAAGCTGCCTCAATCAATTCATGCCATCCTTGAAGATTTTTTGCAACACAATAAACCCAAATTTTCTTTCAAGGGTTGTTCTAGGAAAACCGGATTGCCTTGCTTTGGGAAGCATGAATTAGATTTCAAAACTGGATCAAATCCAAATCCTTGCATATGCTTCAAATACTGGCCTATCGTTTTACCCCTTTTGGCATAAAATTAATTCAAAATTGCTGTAGATCAAAAATGAGGTAATGCCTGAATAGGTAATGGAAACGACTCTTTGGTGTTTAAAAAAAAAGTTGTATCGGCACACAGAAATTCATGACTGGCTACACTCCAGTGATCCAAGCAAAACATGTTTCATCATTCTGCTAGTTGGTTTAAACTGTCAGGATTGACAGGCATTACTTTGAACAACTAAAATATGTGCTGTCATGCAGAGCTGCGTCTTTCATAATTATGGACCGTGTATGTCTGCCCAAGCCCACCAGTGTTCAGAATATATGAACAAAAGGGCATAGCTATTTCAGATGACCCTCTCTATTCCTTTCTAGCATGCCTCTGCCTGTAGGCTTTTGATTGAACTCCAAAGACCTTCAAGAATTTGAAAAGCTGTTAGACACAGAGAGGAAAGACCTGTTCTAGGTTCTCACAAGGATAGTTTTGCATTTAATGAGTGTAAGGCAGGGGTGCTATTCAGCAGGTTCCGGAGAACCGGTAGCGGAAATTTTGAGTAGTTCGGAGAACCGGCAAATGCCACCTCTGGCTGGCCCCAGAGTGGGATGGGAATGGAGATTTTGCAATATTCTTCTGTGGAGTGGGGTGGGAATGGAGATTTTGCAGTATTCTTCTGTGGAGTCGGGTGGGAATGGAGATTTTGCAGTATCCTTCCCCTGCCATGCCCACCAAATCACGCCCACCAAGCTACGCTCACAGAACGGGTAGTAAAAAAAATTTGGATTTCACCACTGTATCAGACCATTTATGAATATATAAGGATAAAAGTTTTAGTTTTTGAAAAAAATATAACACCCAATGTTCTCTTCCAAATAATGACAAACCAACATGCATGTAATGATCGTCAAGCAGACAGTGCAATTATGTACTTGACTTATGTCAATTATGTGGGGTGGGAATGGAGATTTTGCAATATCCTTCCCGTGGAGTGGGGTGGGAATGGAGATTTTGCAGTATCCTTCCCCTGGAGTGGGGTGGGAATGAGATTTTGCAATATCCTTCCCCAGGAGTGACGTGGGAATGGAAATTTGGCAGTATCCTTCCCCTGCCATGCCCACCAAGTCATGCCCACAGAACTGGTAGTAAAAATATTTGAATACCACCACTGGTATAAGGTGTAAGAAAAAGAGGTCTGGCTAAACATTAAAAGAAAGGCCTTGGCAATGAGAACAATTAAAGTAGTGATGTCTTGTGTCTCTAGAAAGAGTGAATTGACAAATTAACTATCAGCACTATGCCAGTCCTGACTTTCTTACACTGAGGATTGGACACAGATTCATTCAGTCTCAGAATTCTAACATTCACACAATTTAGTTTGCTAATGTACCATTTTAGAACAAAATGATAGGAGAAAAAAAATATCTAGTAATATTTTATCTGGCACTTGTACAAAGCCAATATTCACGTGGGAATGCTAGAACTGATAATGGATTGGAAGAACTCATTCCAGATTTGTTGAATTCCTAGCATCCCTCATCTTCGGATAGTTGTTGAGCAATGTCTTCTAAATGCCAGGCCAAAGAGATGTAATGTAGGGGAAAATATTTTGTGCACTTTGGGGGTGGGGGAACAGTTATAGAAGTATGATGTATGATGATTGAATAATTTTAAATTGGATTTGCAAAAAATCTATGTAGCAATACATAATATATATAAATATTATGAGGTTCTCTTGTCTCATCCATGTATGATTTGTTCCAGTATCCTGCTTATCAAATTGTCCCACATCTGATGGGGACGTTGTTAATCTAGGTGACATCTGAGTTTATATGATTCTCCTAGATTATATCACTCTCATAAGAGCCGCGGTGGCGCAGTGGTTAGAGTGCAGTACTGCAGGCTATTTCTGCTGACTGCTGGTTGCCTGCAATTTGGCAGTTCGAATCGCACCAGGCTCAAGGTTGACTCAGCCTTCCATCCTTCCGAGGTGGGTAAAATGAGGACCCAAATTGTTGGGGGCAATATGTTGACTCTGTAAACTGCTTAGAGAGAACAATAAAGCACTGTAAAGCAGTATATAAGTTAAGTATTGCTATTGCTATCTGCAGTGAGCAAATGAAATTTTAGGGGTCTTTGTCTAAGGAATCCTCCTGGTAACGTAGGTCCCAGCTGAAACTTGAATCCTGGTCTCCTGCATCAAACGCCAGTGCCCAAAACACATCTAGATCATTCAGCCATTCTACAGGGAGGCCTAGAGACAGAAAGGCCTCAACAACAATATAACTTTTACTGGCAAGATGCAGACAAGAACAGCTTATAATTGCACAGCACACCAAGTAGCTGGCCCTTTTTCAAGAATGTTTGTTATGGACTAGATCTTCCCAACGTGAGAGATTCCATAGAAAGTCATGGAGAATAGGAAGGCTGAGAACCTGCGAGACTTCCAGATCCAGACCAACAGGCAGGAACTGGCCAGTCAACCAGACATTTTGGTAGAAGACAAAACAAGATTGATATAGGGTCCCAAATGATGGCAACATCAGGAAGAAAGCATATGAGAAGCTGGAGAAGTGCCAGGGCCTGAAAGGGGAACTAAAGAGGATGTAGGAAGTAAAGACCAAACAGATCCTGGTGGTAGAATTGGGGCTGGGACTCCTAAGCTCCAACAGATCCAGAAATAGCATCAGAACGTTCTATCCAGAAGAGTTTGATACTAAGAACAGCTAAGATACTGTGCAGAACCTGAAACTCCTGGACCTCTGGTAGAGGACCTGAGATTGAGGAAGTCACATACCACCCATAAGGCTGAGAAGGAATTTTGTTTAATTAACAAAACTGCAGATATAATTGATAATATATACCGTATTTGTATAGAAGAGAATAGAATTCTTTATTGGCCAAGTGTGATTGGACACACAAGGAATTTGTCTTGGTGCATATGCTCTCAGTGTACATAAAAGAAAAGATACATTCATCAAGAATCATAATATGCACTCATGTGCATACACTGTAGAAATAACTGTTCCTCCTTGTTTACTTCCTGCTTCCAAAATTGCTAGTGGTTAATCATTAGCTACTTCTGCTCCAGTTCCAACGTCATGTTGATGCCTTTATCAGGAGCTAAGCAATGAGAAAGCAAATAGAGAAATTGTTTCCTACTAGAACATAGTATCATGGCTTTAAAAACCCAAGGCTGACATGTACCATGAGCAATCAATGGATAATTTCAGTTTAAACCATGACGTGCATTTAAAATCACTGTTGTTTAAATTATGTCCTTTGACAAAGCCCAAGCTTATTTCTCTATAAACTGTTGGTCTTCCAATTTCTGTTATATTGCCTTATAAAGGGCAATGTCCCTTCAAACTGCAGGCCAGACCAATGGCTGTTGACTAGATCAGTCTTCCAAACCTGTTGCTTTTTTGTCCCAAAGGTGCTTTTTCAAGAGGCAATTGGACTTTATTTTTCTTTGAAGACATTTCGCTTCTCATCCAAGAAGCTTCTTCAACTCTGACTGGATGGTGGGGAACAGAAGGATTTATACTCCTTGCAGACAGCTGGTTATTTGCATTCTTTTAGAGACTTGTTGAGGCCACTTGAAGATTTATCTGTGTTGTCAAGGTCACCTGAGTAGTGCAAATTGGTGTAGAGCCTTCTTGGAACTGTTGAAAGGATTGTGTTGTAGACTGGAGATAGATGATGTCATATCCTCTCTAAAATAATGCAAATGACCAGCTGTCTGCAAGTATAAAGCCATCCTTTCCCCACCATGCAATCAGAGCTGAAGAAGCTTCTTGCATGAGAAGCAAAACATCTTCAAAGAAAAACCAGAAAGTCTGGGTTGCCTCTTGAAAAAGCACCTTTGGGACAACCATGACCTGGATGACTGAGAATCTCTGTACATACTGTTGCTTCCTATATGTTTTGCAATTATATTTCTTGGAATTTTATACAGCTTAATCTATATCAAAAGGGTCTAAGCAGTAGTGGGTTCCACTGACCTTCGCTACCAGTTCGGAACTGTGAGTGCACGCGTGTGCAGAACATCCATGATGACATCCGGGCAGGTGGACGGAGACTCCCAACGCCGCCACTACCGGTTTGCCTGAACTGGGGCGAACCAGTAGAAACCTACCACTGTGTCTAAGTCATCAAATCATGCTGAGTTGTAACCCAGAGCTATCTGTCTTTTAGAGTTCCCATTCATGAACTTTTCACTAAAACTTACAGAACTCCTAAGTTTCCTTGGAGTACAATTTTGAAACCATCTTATGGAATCTGCTATGAAGAAGAAAAAAAATCTTCATGGGTGACTAGTTCCCAATCCTTTGTTTTTCACATAAATGCCTCCTTTGAAATCATCACGGAAAAACTTCAGAGGTTGAAATTGTCCCTATTGCATCTTTTTTTAATCTGAGTTATGAAATATTTAATTCAGAATGGAGGAAAAAATAATAGAAAAGACTGGGTTTTATTCATGCAAGCCCCCCCCCCCAAATAAATAAATAGTAGTAGCAGTCATATTTGGGCAGAGAGACAAACGAGAAAGAAATTAGATGCAGACAACTGATTGTTTGTAAGGAACTCTTGAGACAAAGCAAACACCCTGAGTTAAGAATAGTGAGAATGTTATTTGTTAATTGTGTGTTTCAACAAGAGGCCTTGAAAAAAGTTTAATAGTTTTGTAGTTTCTGCTTTTCCCTTGACAAATATTCACTTTGGGGATGGAAAAACCCTCATCGCTTTATTGAGTAGGGCAACCAACTTCAGAAAACTATTAGGAATATGGGACAACTTCAGTGAAATGAAATGAAATGAAGCAAAGTGCCATTCACAATTATCAGAGTGGAATATTGCACCTGTCCAACCAACCAACTGGTTTTATTCATATGATATATATATATGAGAGCCAATGGGGTCTAGTGTTAAGGCACCAATCTAGAAATTAGGGGGTCATGAGTTTTAGTCCCACCTTAGCCATGAAAACTTGGCTGGGTAATTTTGGGCCAATCACCAGGAGACTGTAAATTCTAATCTTGCTTTAGGCATGAAGGTGTGTTGGGCCAATCTTTTGTTTGCTGTCTTATTTGAAAAAGAGTAATTAAGATGGGATAGAGAGAGTGGGGAGGGAGAGGGAGAGGAATAGATAGATAGATAGATAGATAGATAGATAGATAGATAGATAGATAGACAGACAGACAGACAGACAGACAGACAGACAGACAGACAGACAGATAGACAGATAGACAGATATAGACAGAAAGACAGACAGACATAGAGAGATATAGGAGTAAATAGATAGATAGATAGATAGATAGATAGATAGATAGATAGACAGACAGACAGACAGACAGATATAGAGATAAAGATATAGAGGTAGGTAGGTAGGTAGGCAGGCAGGCAGGCAGGCAGGCAGGCAGGCAGGCAGACAGGCAGACAGACAGACAGACAGATATAGAGAGATAGATATAGGAATAGATAGATAGATAGATAGATAGATAGATAGATAGATAGATAGATAGATAGATAGATAGATGATAGATGATATAGATATAGATATCTATAGATATAGATACAGATACACACAGATACAGACACACACACAGAGAGACACATATAAATTTTGTAAAATAAAACTGATTAGTTTCCATTACCCTTTGTATAGGTTTTCATTGTAAAGGAGAAATACAAGAGAAAATAATGAAAACACAAAATTAGTTTATGCGGTAAGTGCATAAACAATGCAATCCATCTGTGGTAATTGAATTCCTAAGGGCAGTTCCTTAGATTGAGAAACCACTCTATCACTTCCCTATGCTTTGATGAGATTGGAGATATATAACACATTGACATATAAGGAGGAGTGCCTGGTTGGAGTAACGCTGTTGGCGTTATCTTAAAAGTTATATACCACTAAAACATTAGAAATGCGCAGATTTAACAGGATGGTTTTTCTTAATTCAGGAATGAGCAGAAAAGAGGAGATTTGCAATGAATTAAATCCAGTTGTGTACCAATAATGGAAATCACCATGTATTCAGAGAAGAAGAATACTCCTGGTAAAAAAAAAATGTTCAGGAAAAATTAAGACTGGGCTTGCAAGCTTGGTTTGATAATTCCAAAGCATGTTCATGCCATCTCTTAAATTTTACCATATATTCATTCACCAGTGTGTGGCTCCTGAATTTTGGCTAACTAAGTTCTATCATTCCTGGTATGTCTATGTTTATTCTTATTTTTAGCTGTTATGTTGGGTCATCCTTTTGCCTGTATTTTTCCACCGAATTGCCTAGCTACCTCAGGCTATTTACATCTTCATGCTCCTTAGCTGAAGCTACACCCTTGTTTGTATTTGTAAGAGAGAGAGAGTTGAGAATGCTGTGGCTGAATATATTTCATAACTCAAGAAATCGGATCTGTTATTCCAGACTTGTGTGCCTGCAGCCTTGGCACTTACCAGGACTTCTAATTTTTTTGTTGTTTCAATTTTAAATAAACTAATAAGCAAGTAGTCAGAAAGTTGGAAAGCTAAGCACCATCCAACGACATCTCCTCTGTATATTTCCTACAGTGCCTCTGGGCTGCCCTTATCAATTCAGAAGACATAATTCAAAAATAATGACTATAGCGGGCTACAAGCCAACACTTTGCTTGGAACTATGTCTTCCTTTGGAGAAAAAGAACTTTTGGGATCAGGATGCCAAGAATCTCCGAGAATTTTAGAAAGAAGGATGAGGAGCAACTTTGTTAAATTGCTTTTTAGTAAACATAGCATTGCCAAAAAGGCATTAAGAATTGTTAACCTAATTTTGTGAAACTTCTTCTCCGGTAAAATTGTATTGCTAACTAGGGCATACAAAACCTTTACCAGACCAGTTCTCGAATACAGCTCGTCTGCCTGGAATCCACACTGTATATCAGACATTAATACGATTGAGTGGGTCCAGAGGTATTTCACGAGAAGAGTACTCCACTCCTCTACTCACAATAGAATCCCTTATGCCACCAGTCTTGAAATTTTGGGCTTGGACAATCTGGAACTGTGCCGCCTGGAGTCTAATCTAAGCATAGTACACAAAATTGTCTGCTACAATGTCTTACCTATCAACGACTTCTTCAGCTTCAACTACAGTAATACATGGACAAACAATCAATACAAACTCAAGGTAAACTGCTCCAAACTCGATTGCAGAAAATACGACTTCCGCAACAGAGTGGTCAACACCTGGAATGCTCTACCCGACTCCATTGTAAAATCCTCAAATCCTCACAGCTTCAACCTTAAACTGTCTACCTTGGACCTCACCCCATTCTTAAGTGGTCCATAAAGGGGGTGTGCATAAGCAAACCAATGTGCCTACCATCCCTGCCCTACTGTATCCATTTGTTTGTATTCATTTCCTTTGTTCATGTCCATGTTCATATTCATACCTGCTATCTTGTACATGTTTGACAAACTAATAAATAAATAAATAAACCATGTATGGACTCATGCCACAATAGCTGCTATTTTATGAATCAATGAACCCCAATCCATATAACTTACAACTAGTTATGTTGGAGTACCCCAAGGCTACTTACAACCATGATTCTAAATTCCAACAACCACGCCTTTCCTGTGATCACGTGATTGCATTTTGGGCCATTGACAACTGCCCTGCATTTACAACCACTTGCAACATTCCATACTCACATGACTGCAATTTATGTTGGGCTTGTTTGTTTTTGCCAGAAATTGGTGTTTACTTCCAGTTTCTGGACAAAAAAAAATGTCCAAATAAATTTATTTAACCACCATGGTGAGTCACTTTACTGTAAAAAAAAGTTTACTTTGTAAAAAAAAGTTTGTAAAATCGAGCTTGGCCACAAGGGTATCTGTTTAGCAATTGGCAAGTCTTATGACCATAATTCTGGGCTTAAGTAAGGTATGGTTCTAAGTCGGGAACTATCTGTAGTAGTTGAGAAAGGGCTTAATATGGCCTGTTCTCAATCTTCCAAATATGCCTGGATCTCCAAAAGAATTTGAATATAAAGATTTATTATTATTATTATTATTATTATTATTATTATTATTATTATTATATAATAGTTCCATCTTCCATTAAACACTGTGTCATCTGGGTACATGTATCTTTGTGCAGTAATAATCAAAATTTACAACAGTATTCATTACATTAATATTACTTCTCTAATTTTACAATACTAATATTGAACATTATAAACATATTCACTTCTCCCTCTTAACATATCTTCTACTAAGAATATAATAGTAATATTAAACATAATAACCCTAATAGTCATAATAATCATAATCTTAGTGTTTATGTCTCTCTTAACATATTTTCTATATTTCGCTGATCTTCTTTTATTTCCCTATTTTTAACTTCCATTTTTATTCCTTAACCATCGATAAAATAGTTCCCCTGTCATATAATATTCAGTTTCTTCTTTCTCCTTAACTGAAAGTGTTAATCTATTCATTTATTTCTGCACATTCTAATATTTTCCTAATTATATTCTCATCAGTAGGGATCTCTTCACTTTTCCAGTTTTGTGCGAATACAATTCTAGCTGCAGTTAATACATAAATAATTAGATATGCATTCCCCTTACTATAGGTTTCAGGTAAAACTCCCAACAAAAAATATTTCTGGTTTGAATATAAAGATTTCTTAAGGTTTCATCCTTATCTATGTCTCCATGGGAGAACAGAAGCAAGGAAGACATTTTTGAAGCCCTGGTTCAACATTGCAAATGTATTTTATTTCCATATGTTGCTTGACCTTTCTAGAAGGCACGACTACAAATCTGAACAAAATAAAAGAATAAAAATCAGCCCTCAGACCCACTCAGCTGGCTGCCTCTTTTTCTATTGTGCTTTGCAGGAAAATAGAGACTTTCAGCTCCTGCTGTATTAGCTAGGCTGCAACAATCAGGCAGGTGCACCTGGAAAAATTTAGAAAAATCTCCTAAATATGAGTGAGTCGAAAGCCCGGAGATGGGAATTTGGAATTCTCCTCTTCCGTTTCCAATTGAAAGGGTGTACTGTTTCGAGGAAAAAAGTTTTAACCCTGCCTCCATTTTAGTTCTCTTGCCTGCAAAAAAAATCAACATTTCCAGGTTTCTGTGTGATTCATCCATTAAATTGAGTTTGCTTCAGCCAGGCTGAAAGCATAGTCCACTCATTTGAAATTTGGGAATAGCAGATAATCCATTTGCCATTCTATCCATAAAAAAAAAAGATAATCCATTTGCCATTCTATCCATTTGAAAAAAACAAACAAACAAAAAAAAAAACAAAGTTCCACAGTCGGAAACTATATGTTAAGGTTTGCTTTGCAAGTTTTTGCAAAGAATAAACACGTCTTGGCTTTGCAGGCAATGTGAGGCTTACTCAAAGAAGGAAAGGCCTTCCTGTTAATTTTCAAAAAGATGTTTTCTTTGTTCATTTAAAGGACTTGTTTCCCTCCTTATAATTTTGGGAATGAACAATGAAAATCAATCCAGAGCAACCCAAACACCACTGCATTAAGTGAGCACGGCACCCCCCAAATGCAGAAAATAATCATTAATCATACGCCCAGTCAATATTACCGATTTGTTTAGAGAATAGAATAAATCCCATCCTTGCAGGGAAAAAAATGGCCTTATTAGGCAACAAGAGAAGGAAAACAATATCTACTGTAGAAGAGGCCCTAAAATATCTGAGAATGAGTTAAGAATAAAACAAAAGCCTCTTTCATTGAGAAGGATTTTTTTTTTTTTTTGGCAGAAGATTATATACCTAAGTAAGAATCATTGCTGTGAAAAGATTTTGCTGTGCTGTTTTGTGATCGTATTCTCTCCTTGTGTTGTGGCCCGCCAGTGGCCTGCGTGGATCGTGGCTGATCCCGATGAAGAGGAGGCTGGTGTGGTGTCGTGCCAGCAGCCTGCGCAGCTAGCGCTCGCGTCAGACAGCAAGGAGGCTGAAGAGGATGTGGTACCAGAGGCAGAGACTCAGCCAGGGCCTTCAGAACCTCCAGAGGTTCCTTCAAGTGGAGAGAGCGAAGTGGAGGAGCCTCTCCTCAATGCTCGAGCACGCAGGGCTGCCAAAAGGCAGGAGTGGCTACTCAGGAGGAGGAGGTTTACTCGAGAGTAAGGCTTGAGGATAATTGGCCACTCCCTTAGCCTATTTAAGTCGCACGCAGCTAGTGCTTTCTTGCTGGAAACAACTCATATTTATTATCAGAGTATTTTGGTTTATCGTATCTTGTTTTCTGGGCTGGTTGCCAACCTTTGCCAGTCTTGTTTATTCTTGCTACTTCATAAATTTGATAAGGACCATTGGTGTGTGTCAATATCCTCGGAAATCTGGAGCTGGGGAAGGACACCTTGCCCACCGCTGAATCCCACTGTGCATGTACAGGGTGACCATGTTTGTGATTCTATCTCACCTCTTCTAATACCAGTCTTAACAGAAGACCTTCTGGCTGTGATTTCTCAGCCTTATTGCTTTTCCATAATGTTTATTTATTTATCAACAAGTACAAGGAAAGAAGTAACAGTATAGACATAGACATGGACACATGAAAAAAAATGGCACAAATAAAAGGATATAAATAGGCAAAACATAGCCATAAACACATAGAATGATTACATATAAATGGAGACAGTAAGACAGGGACGGTAGGCACGCTGGTGCGCTTATGCAGCCCCCTTAGGGACCTCTTAAGAAACATGAAAGGTCCACGGTAGACAGTTTAAGGTAAAAGGTATGGGGGTTAGAGAAACTAACAACAGGATCAGATAGAGTGTTCCAGACATTTACTACTCTATTGCAGAAGTCGTATTTCCTACAATCAAGAGTAGAGCGATTTACATTGAGTTTGAATCTGTTGATAGCCCTTGTGTTATTACAGTTGAAATTAAAGTATTCATTTACAGGTAGGACATTTTGGTAAATAATCTTATGGACTAAGTTTAGGTTGGAACATAGACAGTGTAGTTCAAGGCTATCCAGACCTAAAATTTCAAACCTGGTGGGATAGGGAATTTTATTTCGAGCAGAAGATTTGAATACTCTTCTAGTAAAATCCCTCTGGACCCTCTCTAATGTATTGATGTCTGAAATACAGTGAGGGTTCCAGGCAGGTGAACAGTATTGAAATATAGGTCTGGCAAAGGTTTTATATGCCCTAGTTTGAAGTTGTTCCTATCAATTAACTGATTCATGAGGAAGGTAGGCTATTTCTGTCTTGTTGTGTTTGTATATAAAAAAAATTCACCGAAATAGGAAAAAGCAATTAATTAAGACTTTGTGGCAGGCCCTTGGTTAGCTTTATTCTCAGTCCATGTGCAAATAAATAGCAATAGCACTTAGACTTATGTACCACTTCAAAGTGCTTTACAGCCCTCTCTAATCCGTTTACAAAGTCAGCCTATTGCCCCCAACAACTCGGGTCCTCATTTTAGTATAAGTATAAGTATAATTTTATTTCTATACCGCCCTTCTCCCGAAGGACTCAGGACGGTGTACAGCCTATTTAAAAACACAAGACAAACATCAATTAAAAATTTAAAATTATTAAATAAATTTGGCTCAATTTAAAACCCCAGAAATTTAAAATACCCCAATTTAAAATTATTATGTTGATAGCCCAGCCTGGCGGAACAACAGGGTCTTCAGTGCACAGCGAAACACCCGGAGGTTGGAGATCTTACGTATTTCCGGGGGCAGTTCATTCCACAGGGCTGGGGCTCCCACAGAGAAGGCCCTCCCCCTGGGTGTCGCCAGCCGACATAACTTGGCCAATGGCACCCTGAGGAGACCCTCTCTGTGGGAGCGAACTGGCCGGTGGGAGGCTATTGGTGGCAGAAGTCGGTCTCGAAGGTACCTGGGTCCTATTTTACCCACAAGGATGGAAGGATGAGTCAACCTTGAGCCTAGTGAGATTTGAACTGCCAAATTGCAGGCAGCCAGCAGCCAGCAGAAGTAGCTTGCGGTACTGCATTCTAACCACTGCGCCACCAAAGCTCAGTATGACAAGTTTCAAGTTTCAATTTATATGATTTATATGCCGCCCTATCTCCAATGGACTCAGGGCAGCTCACAACAGTGAAATACACAATAACATTAATACACTATTAAATTAAAAAATCTGAATTAAACAATTTGATGCATAAAGCATGGATAATGTTGTTGCTAGTATCTGCTAGAACACATTTCTAAACCCTCTTTATGTATTCAATACTGACAAGTAAACCCAATGATGAAATTATCCAAAGAGAAAGAAAGAGGGAGAAAGAAAAGGAGGAGGAGGAGGAAGAGGAGGAGAGAGGAGGAGTGGGAGAGGTAGAGGGACAGAGAAAGGGAGAGGAAAAGGGAGGGAGAGAAAGAGAGGCTGAATATGTTGTTGAAAAACTGATTTTCTAACAGTTTGGTGCACCTTTATTGCTTATGCATAAGAGTTACCAATTTATATACTGTTCACAATGCATATTATAATCTATGATGAGATAGTTATTAGTTTAAAAAGAGCCACAGAGCATTGTGGTATTCCGTACTAAGATTTAGAAGTATATTTAACATACTTGGAAGTTCTACTCTACAACATAATCTCCTTGTAGAGTAAACAAAGAGATTAAATTTAAATCTCCTTAAATTTAATGAATACACAAACCTTTCCGCAATGACAATTTGGCATAATATTCTGGATTGGGCTGTCTTTAAGGAAGATTTTGTTGTATTGTTTTGATTTTATATATATAGAAAGAAGTTTTTCATGGAACCCCGGTGATTTACCCCAGATTTAACTGGACATGGACTATATGCTTAACCATCAATATGTTCATCCTTCTGTAGTGCACTACTTAGTGGAAAACAAAATTGATGATGAAGAGAAATAGTTGCTTTATATTTTTCTTTTCCTAAAAATGTGCTGGTCCTACACCATTGAACGTAAGATCTTATTTCCCTATGAAATGGTTAGTAAGCCCAAAAAGCCCTAGAGCTCAATAAGGAATTTATCCATTTTGTTCAAAGATGGTTGTAAAAGTAGCTCAGAACAAGTATGCAACCTGCCAACATTTCATATGTGAATATTAGAATGTGTATCACACCACGAGAGAATCCCTGAATTCTATTACTTGTGGTTGAAAACCATGTAGTCATTGATTCCAAGACTATGTGCCTGCCATTTCCAACTATTTAATTCAGCTACTTGTCATGGCCCACATGAGATTCTCTCATAGCACACATCTTGAAATTCATGTTCTGTTGCATTGGTGCGTGCACAGCAGCTGCTCTAATACATCACGTTTCCTCTGGGTAGTAAAATAACCCACTTTCTGATTTGCACAAGACATTAAGCCATCAATGATGTAAATTGGCTGGGTTGGCCGCACACTAAACCACCCAAAAACAAAAAAACAACACACACAAAAAAAATCAAGGTTAAAAGGAACCAAGCTTTGTGTACTCTGCACATGGAGTCATTAGGTATTTAACAGCCTTGGTTAGATGCGTTGTATGGGCACAGTATGTGGAAGAATGCTTGGTGTTAAAAGGACTTTGCAAATTCTGGTACAAAATGATCTGACTCCTAAATTAATGTGGCATTCAACCATTAATTAAGTCACACTCTCCATATTTCCCAAGAGTGCTACAATGAAAAAGAATGTCAAGATGCCTGGAAAGGAAATATTTTCTGGAGGTATTTGATTCAAAATGCATAATTTGATGCAACTTTTACATGACCATTTTCAAAAAGGAATTGGGGGAACAAAATAGACTAGACTTACTGGTGGACGCATAAAAAGATGTGATGAACCACAAATTTGGGGACCTGAATTTGTTCCATCAGGCAGCTCCACAGCCAGTTCCTGAGAATTCCCAGAACTGCATGCAGAGCCCATCCCCCTGATTTCTAGATACTTGTGAAAAAGTCACAAGATTTCCCACCCTGGAAAACATTATAACTGTAGTGGAAATACCACTATAGATTTAATATCAAATCAACAACCACAAAAAGTCAACTAACCATCACTTAACCCTGCTCCCAATCCCAAAATACAAAAAAGACCCACAAAAAAAATTCTGATCCAGTCCAGGTATAGTTAATATGACCTCATCTATTTTGCATTATAATGTCTTACAGCTGCATCAATTGCCAGTTCCCAAATGCTTTCAAATGGGATGAAAGTGCTTAGTACAATCCCATCTATTTTTCCATCATACCTGCACCTGCCAGGCCCTTCATTTCAAATAGGCCAATGCTAGAGATCGGACACAACCTAATGGCTAATAAGTAATAAATCTAAACTACAAAAATTCAGTTGGTCACTTGATAGAAGTACATCTTTGCTGCCATCTCATAGTCCTTTATATCTTCGCAGCCCAGATCCTGATTACTAGCAATTAGTAAAGGGAAGGCAGGCTCTCTTTGAACTGAATCAGGTAGCCAAAGTCTACACACTTTCTCCTTGTCCCAAATTACACCATGCAGGCTAAACCAAGGCAACTCTATGAATATCAAAAATCCAGAAAGTTATATGACTACATTGTTTCATAAATTCTGGAGGAGACAGAGAAAGAGAGAGAGAGAGAGAGAGAGAGAGAGAGAGAGAGAGAGAGAGAGAGAGAGAGAGAGAGAGAGAGAGAGAGAGAGAGAGAAATGACATGCAACAGGACTGACATAAACCTTCTTCAAAACTGCATGAACGTAATCGATTGTGTGAACCTACTTTGCATGCCTACAAACGTCATCTGATTGTCAGTCAAATAGATTCTCTTTCTAAATCACCTTCTTATTCAAGAAGAAATCCCTAGATTTACTTCAACCCAGAAATTATGAGGCACTCGCACTGCATGATCCAGATTGAGGACCAATCAAGAACTAAAAGTATTGTTATTGTTATTGATATTTACCGTAGCTTATATGCCATTACATTCCAGAAACTCTGGGCACTTTATAATAGCCAAAAATAATAATAATAATAAAGTAGTGTTAGAAAGAATGAAAGAACACACACATAAACAAACAACCCCTAATAACAGTGTCGGCTGGCGACCCCCAGGGGGAGACCCTTCTCTGTGGCAGCGCCTGCCCTCTGGAACAACCTCCCCCCAGAGATACGTACAATACTAGACCTCCGGACTTTTTGTCGGGCCCTGAAAACTTATTTATTTCGCCTAGCTGGGCTGGCTTGATCCCACTGTTTTTGGTTAAATTAATTGATTTTAATTGGGTTGTTTTAAATTGAGGCCAAAAATATTTAATCATTTTTAAACTGTTTTTAAATTTTGTATGTTCTGTTTTATTCTGGCTGTTCACCGCCCTGAGTCCTGCTGGAGAAGGGCGGTATACAAATTGAAACAAACAAACAAATAAATAAATAAACAATAACCAGACCAATGTGCCTACACTTTTGGGGTAACAGGATCCTTCATTTCATCCTGCACCGCCCTCCAGAAAAGCTGTCTTGAGTCTTCAAAAAACTTCACCAAGATTGGGCAACCCAAATATAAGGGAGTTAGCTGTCCCAGTGGAGGGGTTCATCACAGAAAATGTTGAACCTCTGGGGTCCTTTCAAGTGACATATCCCATCATACCATGTTGCAACACCATCAGAATGTATTTCAGGTATCTGTTCAGAAGGATTGCTTAATGATAGTCATTTCTGTCTTAAGAACTCAGCGAGTAGATCGAAGTACAACAATGTTGTAAACATTCCATGATTGCTAAGTAGCAAATTGCATTCAAAAGGTTTAGCAAACAAATGACATCAAAACATTTACCACCAAGAAAAGAAAACATTTGGTAGACTACTGTCAGGCTTCTTAATCTGGACTATACAGCAGCCACCAAAATAATTTTCTATAGCAACCAAATTCAGGTTGACGCATCAACCATCTACCAATTACAGTCTAAAGTAGCTCGTTTTTTGCTTCTCCATCCACCAGCCTTAGTGTCTTTGCACAGAACTAGCCATTATCCAACTTTATGGCAGTTGCTACAAAAGAAGCTAAGTGGCTTTTCTAAACAAAGGTTGGATTTTTGCAGGCCAATCTAACTTCTCTTTAGATAATAAAAGTGCCGGTTAACTAGCAAATTACTGTGTTTTGTTGCTTATAACATATTATCTTCTCACTTACTTGATTCTTCACTGAGAAACATACTCTTGTTTTCTTCTCCTTTCTCTTCCTCCTCCTCCTCAAATAAACCTTCTCCGTGAAATAAAACTGCAAGGTTGCCAAGACCCCAGAATATCACACTGATTTCCATCCACTTGTGGCATCTTTTCACTCTGTTAAAATTTCAGGAAAATCCAACCATCTGCTCCTATGAAGTGAAGCAGCATTTCTACCCCACCCCACCTCACCTCACCCCATCACCACAAAACCCACAAAAACAGCCAGGGTGGGGTTTTTCCCCTCATTTCCTAAGAACTTTCACATGTACCAGCACTGCCACACCAGGTATACTTGTCCATGCAGAAAACGGGCCCATTAACTGCCTTGAAATTTAATCCTGCTCAGGGCAGACTACCAACATGATCTCATCTGTTACACACATAGAGACGTACGCACAACACACTCACCTGGCAAGGGAGAATTTGGGAAGCCTATATCCTTCTCTGCCATGTTCTATGTATAATAGGGTAGGTGGTTGTGTGTACGTGTTGGGCTTGTGGAAAGAAGAATCCAGGTAGTGGAATCGGTGACGAAGAAAGTTTGACCTCCTGATTTCCTACGGCTGCGTGTAACCGTACACCTTATTTTTTTTCTCCCTCGAAATAATTAGCAGCTTGCCTTCCTCAGTTACCTGGGCTTGCCTGACCTGTTTTGCTATAAAGTGACATCACCTCTTTTGATCTCTCCAGTTGAATTTACATGTTCTTCGGACACAATAGCCAGATGACTGACTTTGGACTCAACCTATCCAACCTAGTCTGTTTCTCCTCTCCCTCCCTCCCCTTCCCTCTCTCCTCTCATTTTTAATCTGCCCTGGTCTTATTTCTTTTTCAGAGAAAGCTGCCTGTTCAAAGTCTGTGATTTTCAGGGCCTTTTCTGAGTTACTATGTTGAAACTTACGGTTTTCTATAAGAAACTGGAATGAATTTAGACTCAGCAGAAGAAGCCCATGGAAATATTTCTATAAAGAGAGGGGGGATATAATAAGCTAGATTTAAAACAACTATTTGAAGATTCATTTTCCCGATTAAGCTGCACATACCAACCTTTTTATTCCCCAGAAATACCTTTTCTCCCTGAGAATACCCCTGTGATTATTCTTTTTCTCAGATGCAATGGGGGGGGGGGAGGGGGCAATGTCCAGTTTTGCAATTTTTTTCTAAATATTTACAGGGATCATATTACTTATATTAATATGATCATCATTGTGGTTAGCGTATTATTGCTAATAACATAAAATCTATTATCAATATTATTGTTATTCATTTGGGTGATGCTCCCTGCTTTCCCAGACACTTAAAGTGACAAAATATGGGAGGAGGATAAAGGTAAGGATGGGGAGAAGGAGAAGGAGAAGGAGAAGGAGAAGGAGAAGGAGGAGATTGATTTACATAAGGTAATATGTTAAAACACTGAGAATGAAGATATGACTTACAGATTTGGAGACAGTTACTAAAAGTACTAAGGGCCTACAATAAAAATAATTAATTAATACAGGTAGTCCTTGACTTACAAATATTCATTTAGTAACCAGTAGAAGTTACAGCAGCACTGGAAAAAGTGACTTATAACCATTTTTTTTTTACATTTATGCCCATTGAAGCATTCCCGTTGGTCATGAGATTCAAATTCAGATGCTTGGCAACTGACTCAAATTTATGATGGTTGCAGTGTCCCAGGGTCATGTGATCAGCTTTTGTGACCATCTGACAGTGATTCACTGAACAACTGTGGCAAGAAAGGTCATAAAGTGAGGCAAAATTCACTTAACTGTCTTACTTAGCAACAGAAATGTTGGACTCAATTGTGGTTATAGGTCGAGGACTGCCTATGTAGGATCAATAAAGCCTTCCTAGAAGCAGTGAACCTTCATTGATTCTATATAGGCGGTTCTATGAAGCAGTGATCAGGAAGCAGAAACTGAAATAGATAATGGAGGGAGGTGGTGGCTCAGTGGCTAAGACACTGAGCTTGTCGATCGACAGGTCGGCAGTTCAGCGGTTCGAGTCCCTAGTGCCGCATAACAGGGTGAGCTCCCATTACTTGTCCCAGCGTCTGCCGACCCAACAGTTCGAAAGCATGTAAAAAATGCAAGTAGAAAAACAAAGACCACCTTTGGTGGGAAGATAACAGTGTTCCGTGCGCCTTTGGTGTTTAGTCCTGCCAGCCACATGACCACGGAGACGTCTTCGGACAGCGCTGGCTCTTCGGTTTTGAAACGGAGATGAGCACCGCCCCCTAGAGTCAGGAACGACTAGCACATATGTGCGAGGGAAACCTTTACCTTTTACCTTTACTTTTAATGGGCTAAGAAACAGCTATAAGAAGAAGTTAAGATATAGAACATCAATTCCTAGCCACAGATATAGACCTGAAATAGCTAGATCATTTTTGTTTCTGTCTGAATTGAAGGTGGAGCAAAGCTCTAAACGATTCTGCTTCTCATTACCCTAATTACACCACTTACATTCTCCCTCCACTGTCATGCTTTACAACAACGTCTACCTCCATGTGTGAAATTAAGCAACACATCAAGTTTGTTAGCTGTGGTAAGCACATGCAAGCTCTACAGTTTAAGCTTCAGCAATTTTCTGACTTTGGCCATCTTAATTAATTGGACAGGAGATTACCGAGAAATCCCAGCACTTAAAATGAGATTGGGAAAGAGGAATAACATTTTAAAAGCAGACAAAGGAAAACTACTTCTCTCCTGTTGACAAGGAAACGACGTGTTTTGTGTAGTTTACAAAACCGCCATGATTTGAGTTTGACTCGGAGGTTGTTGTTGTTTTTTTCCAATTCTCACCTCTATCTGGATTAGAGGAATAATATTCCAAGTATGCTTCAAACTGTCTACTTTATTGCAAATGAGCAGTTTTAATTGCACAGTCAACATAATAAATGAGTATTTGCAACAGGGGTGGGTTTCAAATTTTTTTACTACCGGTTCTGTGGGCGTGGCTCGGTGGGCGTGGCTTGGTGGGCATGGCAGGGGAAGGATACTGTAAAATCTCCATTCCCTCCCCGCTCCAGGGGAAGGTTACTGCAAAATCTCCATCAGCTGGGACTTGGGAGGCAGAGAATAGATGGGGACAGGACCAGACAGAATTTTTACTACTGGTTCTCCGAACGACTCAAAATTTCCACTACCAGTTCTCCAGAACTGGTCAGAACCTGCTGAAACCCACCTCTGATTTGCAAGTGCCCCAGAAGGAAAAACAAATGTTTTTAACAAGAAAAGGAAGAATGTTGCAATAACCATATCAGTTGCAGCACGTTTGGGCCATTTATTCCTCTGTCTTTTCTGCATGACCCCAAGAAGAAAGTAGAACAGAAGATAGGATGCATGTGGCTGTCAGACTTGTGAGGTTAGCCCAGACAAGAAACACATCTAAAAGTAGAAAATGAATGTCAATTAAAAGGAGATCCAACCTGGAAATTAGAATGAATTTCCTGACAGTGAGGACAATTTATTGATAGAACAGTTTGCCTCCTAGAGTTTCCAATGCACCATCGCTGAAGGAGGCAACCATTTGTCTGGGATCCAAAGGTGCTTTTTTCAAGAGGGAACTGGACTTCTCTGTTTTTCTCTGAAGAAGCTTCTTGCATGAGAAGTGAAATGTCTTCAAAGAAAAACAAGGTAGTCCAGTTGCCTCTTGAAAAAAAAAAAACACCTTTGGGACAACTATCAACTGGATGACTGAGAATCTCCACAGACATTTGTCTGGGATGATATAAGGACTCCTGCCTTGGGGAGGGGGTTGAATTAGAAGACCCACAAGGTTCTTTGCAGCCCTATGATTCTCTGACTCTATGAAGTACTACCTGTATCTTTATTGTAAGGTTACATTAACACAACCTTGCAAATCTGAAAGTACATTTCTGCCCCTTCTTCTTTACAATTCAAGAAACTAAGGAGGGTCTGGTTTGAGATGCTTGTCACATTCCTATTCCTATATCTTTATATAGTCGTGTGTGTGTGTGTGTGTGTGTGTGTGTGTGTGTGTGTGTATCTCGAGGCACCTGGTCTACCCCAGCATGTGAGAGGGAGCATACTGCATAAAGTTGGTATAAAATGGTTTGTCGTGAATGCAACTGCTTGAGGGCTCCTGGATTGGAGCTGAAAGGTAGAAAGGATGCAGTATGCTCCCTCCCACATACTGGGGTAGACCAGGTGATTCGATAGAAAAACACTTAATCCCTTCCCTGGCTCAAGATGATGAAGGGAGAAGAACTTGTGGCTCAGAGGTTAATACAACTGCCTAACATGTAGGCAGCCCAAGTTCGAATCCAAGTAAGGGTATGGCTAGCTGATGAGAGCTAAATAGCTTGAAATAGATCTATACTAGTCTCCCTTTATTTCTTTATCAGTGAAATATAAATTATATATATGTGTGTGTGTATATATATCTATATCTATAAAGATAACATATAAAAATATAGGGATGTGACAATATGCTTATATTTTTATATGTTATCTTTATATTTAGGGATGTGACAATATTCCTATTGTCACATCCCTATATATAAAAGATATGTGATAAGATTTATCACATATCTTTCATTTACACTGAGAATTTATGCACCGAAGACAAATTCCTTGTGTATCTAATCACACTTGTCCAATAAAGAATTCTATTCTATTCTATTCCTTCTGTGGACTCAACTTCTACTTATCTACCTGTTGTCTGTTTTGCAGTTCTTCTGCTTGTCTCTCAAGATCACTCCTTATAAACCATTATATGGGCTCAGTTTTCTCCCCTGGGCAGCAAAAGCTGAACCTTTGCAAAGATTATCTCCAAAATCAACACTTACTTTTGCCCCTTAACTGTAAGGCAGATTTAGCTGTAGCATTAGGAAAGGATCCAGGGCTGCATGAGACTATGAAAGGGAAAAATTACATCAGGTGTCCTATCCTTCTAAGCAAAAAAAGGAGAATAAAACATGATCTGTGGTATATCTTTTTCATTTTGAAGAAATATTTACTTTTCTCCTTCACCATGTAAGAGGGAAACCCAGTAAACGGTTTGTATGTCGTAAACTGGGAATGAGCTGCTGAGTTGTTGTTGTTGTTGTTGTTTTTAAACAAAACAAAACAAAGCTCCCAAGATTTATTTTATTTTGGCATTTACAGAGCTATCAACTGGAGCAAAGCAAACAGACTTAACAACCTTATTGTGCAAATACTCTGCATATTAAACTAATATATGCTGTAAAATATAGCACTACATAGGTGCCAATAGTACAGTAATTTGTTCCCATTTAGAACAGTCTGTAAAATGTCATCTAATTAAGCAGGCTGAGTGTTATTATATTCCAATATGCAAAGAAGGAAGAAACGCAGCTATTTTAGGTTGCTTTGACTTGCTGTAGGGTTTTTTTTTTTCTTCTTTTTTTAAACATGGAGAATATTTTCCCAGGCTATCATCTTACACATTGACAGAAAAATGCAGGATTCATTATTCTGCCTAAATTATAGGAAGATTAATTATTTTATTAACATATATTTGCCACCCACTTTGGGGGGGGGTAAATGAAAATAAAGGAAAATCCCAACATTTTTGTTTTTAGTGCTTTTATAAATCAGTCATCTTCCAAAGCATTACATTTTCTCATGCTCGTGTTAAAGTCAGAACAAACCTATGATTTATGTTAAACTGATAACGGTTAAATGATAGAAAATTGGTCATCGACCAACCTTCTTAGCCAAGTCTGACCAGCTTTCTCTGATTATTAGGTTTTTTTTTTTAATTGAAAGTTGTATACTTCTTAAGATTATCCTGTGGTTGTTCTTGTTAGTATTATTATTTGCATCAACAAAAGACAGTTAAGGACCGGTAGAGCTGCATGAAATTTTGAATGGGTGCAAGTAATTAAAAACCCGTCATTTAGTGATCATTTAAAAGCACAACAGATCTCCCCAGAGCTACTTATAACAGTCCTGGACTTCTGACAATTGCACATGAACACACACATGCACACACCATGATCACATGATCATGTGTCCAAAATCACATGATTTTTGGAATTTGGCAACTGACTCATAGAACCACCATTTTTGCCACTTTTTTTGCTGTTTTTTGGCATTTACTTCCAGGTTCTGGAAAGAAATACCAGTTGAAGAAAACTGGTTCCTATAACAACATTCACTTAACAACCACAGTTAAAAAGAGTTGTAAAATTAGACACAGTTGTTAACAACTTATGGGCCTGGTGGCTCAGCAGACTGATAGCATTGTGATTAACACCAGCGGTCTGCAATTACTGTAAGTTCGAATCTCACCAGGCTCAAGGTTGACTCAGCCTTCCATCCTTTCTAAGGTAGGTAAATTGAGGACCCAGTTTGTGGGGGCAATAAGCTGACTTTGTATAAATATACAAAAGTATGAAGGCTATTGCTTAACGCACTGTAAGCCACCCTGAGTCTCCGGAGAAGGGCGGCATATAAATAATTTTTTTAAAAAAAACTGCCGTGATTTATGACCCTAATCCAGGGCTCAACTACAGTTGTAAGGGCGAGGAGTACTTGTAATTTGATTTGAAGTAAATTCAAATAAATCACCTCTGCAACTGAGTTTCAAGAGGTGACTGAACTTGCAAACACGTGATTGTGACAGCCATTTTAGGATGTAGTCATATACCTCAGATACCCAGGTTTCCTAGATAAATCATTCCATTTCTGACCCATTCCAATTTCACATGTGTCTAGATCATCTTGTTTCTCCATTTGTTGTTGTTGTTGTTGTTTTTAAAAAAAATATAGGTAAGTATATTTAATCCTATTTATTCTGAATCTTTGAATGGTCTTCTCTTAACAAAATATCAACAGATTTTCTGTTAAGCAACATTTTACATTCAGGAATGTTTTCCAGGCAAGAATGTGTTTGTTTGTAATGTTCTCTCCCCACACACACACATACGCACACACACACAATCCTAGAGGGATAGAATCAAGAGGTACTAGTGCTGCTCTATAAAGCCTTAGTAAGACCATATCTAAAATATTGCATCCAGTTTTGGTCACCACTTTACAAAAAAAAAGATGTAGAAACTTTGGAAAGAGTGCAGAGAAGAGTAACAAAGATAATCAGGCTCCTAGAGACTAAAACATATGAGCAGTTGCAGGAGCTGGGCATAGTGAGGAGAAGGACCAGGGGAGACATGATAGCAGTATTCCAATATTTGAGGGGCTGTTACAGAGAGGAGGAGGTCAATCTGTTTTCCAAAGCACCTGAAGGCCAAGCAAGAAACAATGGATGGAAACCCATCAAGGAGAGAACCAACCTAACTTTTCTATCAGCTCTGAATGCAATGACTATTTCGAGTTCCTCACATTGCATTCAATTTTCCACCATCTTCCTTCTCCTGGCTCTCATAATCATAATTATCTTGGTAAGGAAATAAACACAAGAATTGGCTTCCTCCCATTATTCATCGTAAGCCAATACGACAGAAAAGGAACTATTCTCTCTTGTTCGAACCTGCTCAGGTGTGGTCTGCTCTCGTTGTGTCAGATGAAAGATTATATTCTATCTCGAAATCAGATTCCTCTACAAAGCATGCAAATCTTGAAACTATGCAGGGGTTAATTGGAAGACTGTGGGAAATATATGCCAGAGGAAGATGGTATATTTTTCCCAGTGCAAAAGGAAAATATCTTTTAGACGTAACCATGGCAAAATGTCTTGCATTTACTTTTCTCTCAAGATGTTAGATTGAATGACAAAAATTGGATTTAGATTTGTTCTGTTTTCTTTTTTTTCTTTTTTTTCCCTCTAAGATGTTAATTGATGAAATTTGGAATTTATACTTATTTTATACCGGATCAAACCCTTGTTCTAAAAAGATGTTGTTTTATGTCTTATGTCAAAAAATAAATAAAATTTTTTTCAAAAAAACAAAAAAACAAGCAGAAGGTGAGATGCAGACAAAATGAAGAAATTTACTGGCTCCAAGAGAGCCGAATTTCCGTGGGAAGTGGTTTTAGCAGAGGCTTAATTAACTCTCTCACTGAAGTTACTCCATTTATTTTTTCTTAATGTGTTGCTTTAATTTTCATTTAGACCTGATCTGGGCATTTTAGAGTCCCTGGGCCTCATCCAGGCATTTGACTGTCCTTGTCCGCCTGCATAAGATTAATCAGAAATTAGAAAACAAATGTAAATAAGACATAACATGTATTCTTACCAGTAGCAGCTGATCAAAACCATATACAATCATTTTACTGCTTTTTATAAATATTAATATTAAGCAGAATTAAGTTAAGCCTATTGGTTCAGCCATCACAATAATTTCCAGTTTCTCATTTGTTGGGAAAATTAAATGTCTACACCTGATTTCAACATTGTAATTGGGCCACTGTAGAATATACCCTGATCAACCAATCACGAAAAGAGAGGATAAAAAATTTAGATTTTGAAGTTACATGATTTGATTTGGGATCACTTGATTTGAATTTCAAGTTGATAAAATATTTGATCACAAAATGTTTAAAATATCAAGACACCTGTTACTATTTTTTATCAGAATGAGATGAAAAAAGGAGAAATGCTACAGACTTCATAGGCTTTTAACTCTGCACTGTTTTGGCCAGATTTCCACAAAATATACTGAAATATTTCTCTGTACCTCCTCATAGAGAGATATTGCAAAGATGAGGAAAGGACAGTATTGTAATAAGATTGTCTAGCAAGATTCTGTAGAAAGGCTGTGTTGAAACAATGTAGAAAATAACCTAATTAGAGTTCTTAAAGTAATATTTAAAAGTAAGCTGTTAGAAAAGATCAAATAGTACATACTCTTCTGGGATACCCATTTTTCAGGTAGGAGTTTTATATACATTGGATTAACGAATACAATAAACAAACATAATTTTCTGTGTTGCTTATTGGTGTTTACAGTATATTAAGGGACGCGGTGGCTCAGTGGCTAAAACGCTGAGCTTGTTGATCGAAAGGTCGGCAGTTCAGCGGTTCAAATCCCTAGTGCCGCAAAATGGGGTGAGCTCTGATTACTTGTCCCAGCTTCTGCCAACCTAGCAGTTCAAAAACACGTAAAAAATGCAAGTAGAAAAATAGGGACCACCTTTGGTGGGAAGGTAACAGCATTCTGTGCGCCTTTGGCGTTTATTCATGCTGGCCACATGACCACGTCTTCGGACAGCACTGGCTCTTCGGCTTTGAAAAGGAGTTGAGCACCGCCCTCTAGAGTCGGGAACAACTAGAACATATGTGCAAGGGGAACCTTTACCTTTACCTTACAGTATTATCATTTGTAAAAGAAGTGAAAAGTCACTTTATTTATATACTTTTGCTTCTTTCTATAGTTCTTTTTTTCTCCATGCTTATCCTTTATCTTTTTTCTTTATTCTCTCCATCAATCCCTTTTTCTGATCATGTATGTTTGTTAGTTTTTATCTTTATAATATGTAAAAAAAAACTTAATAAAATAATTTTTAAAGTTACTTTTTGCACATTTGCACATTTTAATAGCACCCATTTCTTCATTTTTCTGACACTTACTCAAAAAAGGTATTTTAAGTCCATTTGAAAGAGATGACACAGAGAGAGAGAGAGGGAGGGTGGGAGGGAGGGAGAGGGAGAGAGGGAGAGAGGGAGGGAGAGAGGGAAAGATCACACTCAGCCAAAACCACACAGACATACAGTCAGCCTTTGCCTGGATCAGAATGTAATAAACTGAGCAGGCACTTTTACTAACAGAAAAAGTACATGGTTTGTTTCAGAATTAATACTCCATCGGTGCTAAAAGATAACATCCCTGAAAAACAATTAACTCTTGGGTCCAAATTAAATTTTTCCATTGCAAACCATGCATGAGGTCTTTTGCAATTAACTTGTACGCACATATGACAAAAAAACAAACGTGCACCTGCTCTTTATATGATAACAATCAAGACTTTGAAAGACTGGAATATTTAAATCCTGCTTTCTGACCCAATTCCTGAATGTTGGCTAAATACATATGCAGAGATCTTTGCATCTTGCTCAAATATTCTGGAAAGGAAAAAGGAAGAGAAAAGAACATGTCCCCCACAGCTAGCTACCCTGTTTTCCCCAAAATAAGACATCCCCTGATAATAAGCCCAATCGGGCTTTTGAGTGCATGGCAATAAGGCCAAGCGCTTATTTCAGGGTTCAAAAAAAATATAACACAAGGTCTTATTTTCAGGGAAACATGGTAGCTAGGTAAGCTAGCTAGCTAGCTAGCTAGGTAGGTATGTATGTATGTATGTATGTATGTATGTATGTATGTATGTATGTATGATTGATTTTTCTTTCCTTTCTTTCTCTTTCTCTTTCTCTTTCTCTTTCTCTTTCTCTCTGTCACCATGAAAAAAAAGTGTTTCTCCAGCACTAATGGAAAACACTGATGTACAGTGTTAAATTTCAAATTCCGTATGAAAGCGAAAGGGTGACTTAGCAGCTACAGAATGGGCTCTGTGACTTTATTATTCTCGGAATCTTATCACATTATCCTCTGGATTATTTTATATAGCTATCCTCGAGCTTTTATGGAGCTACTGAAATGATCTGTTAAAATATCTCCCTCTACTTTCTTCTACTTTACTTCCTCTTTTACCGCTTTGGGTGTCGAGGGAAATAAAATATATATCTTTGCCTTTAAAAAAAATGTATGAAAGGCTAAGATGAAAGGCTGAAATACTTCCTTTACACTTGTAAGCTTTTTCCCCTCAATTCCTCCATTTTTTACTTTTTGGATGCTGCATGAAAACATGTGTCATGCCTTCAACATCAGCCTTACTTCCTCTAGAGCTACCATAGGCACAAAGAAGCATTTTTAGAAAGTGAAAAACTGAAAACTTGAAATCAGTTCTATGTTTCAAAGACAGTGCTATTCTCCTCCAAACCACAAAATGCCATCGAAATCCTCTCTTCTCATTTGGTGGCTGAAGCATTTGAGTTTTAGTGTCAGTATTTACTACTTGCGGTATTTTTAGGTATCTCGTCAATTTCATTGAAGGGAGATCAAACAGAGCTAGTTGGGTGACTTTTGTGATTAGCAAAATGGCAAGGATCACAACACATATTCAGAATTATTTGGAAATAACAAGGCTCAGAATAACAGAATAAAAGAGTTGGAAGGGACCTTGGAGGTCTTCTAGTCCAACCCACTGCTCAACCAGAAAAATCCATACCATTTCAGACAAATGGTTGTCCAATGTCTTCTTAAAAACCTCCAGTGTTAGAACATTTGCAACTTCTGGAGCAAATTATTCCACTGATTAATTGTTCTAACTGTCAGAAAATTTCTCCTTAGTTCTAGGTTGCTTTTCTCCTTGATTAATTTTCACCCATTGCTTCTTGTCCTGCTTTCAGGTGCTTTGGAGAATAGGTTGACCCCCTTTTCTTTGGGGCAGCCCCTTAGGGTCTCCAGAATGGATCCTATTAGTTTCTTCTCCAAAAGCTGGGGTACTTTACTTGATCTCCTTCATTGAAATTGAAGAGATACTTAAATATACTGCAAATACTAAATACTGACGCTAAAGCTCAAATACTTTGGCCACCAAATGAAAAGAGAGGACTCACTGGAAAAAAAATACTGATGTTGGGAAAGATTGGAGGCAAAAGAAGAAGGGGACATCAGAGGATGAAATGGTTAGATAGTTTCATCGACGCAATGAACATGCATTTGGACAGATTCCTGCAGACAATGGAGGACAGGGGAATGGTGTGCTGTGGTCCATGGAGTCATGAGGAGTTGGGCACAATTTAGTGACTGAACCTATATATAATGCCGAAAATATATATCTTAAAAAATATATATTTTTCTGCTTATTGGATTTACATCCTGCTTTTATTTTGTACAATTCAAAGTTTATCTCTGTGTTGTAGCTCCATTACCTGAGCCTGTGTCATCGGCAGGAGAGGACTCTGAGAGTGAAAGAGAGGAGTTGGCAAGGCCTCCCTCTCCAGGACCCTCCTCTCTGGCAATGCCTTCGGTGTCCGCCGAAGGGCAAGAGATAGGGCCCAGGCCAAGCACGTCCACGCAGCCACAGGTGGACAGTGATGAGGGTAATGAGTCTTGGCTGGATCCCCGGCAGTGTCACAGAAATAAGTGCGTGCAACAGAAGAAAAGGCGTGCCAGAGATTAAGCTAAGTCACTGGACCACACCCCACAGGGTATAAAAGGGGGTGAGGTGGCCATTCAGACTCTGTGCCAGACAAAACTAACTACTATCGAGTCACATTGCATCTTTGGAAACAACATTATCAGCCTTGGATTTATTTTACGAACTGGACAATTCTTGACTGTGTGTATTTTGTTTATTGAGTAAAGTTCTTGGAAAGCAGCTACTGGGTTGCTGCCAAGCATCTTATCGGAAGAATTGGTTGTCTGCCAGATTTTTTAACCCCCGGCTGTCTGTTTGTGTATGTGTGTGAGACGGGGACAGAACATTCAGCCCCTCTGGAGCTGCCAGTGCTTCACCGGGTGCAAACGAACATGCACACACCAAAACCCGGTTTAATGGAGGCAACACAGCAGCGTACAGTAGAGATTGAGCTGCTAAGCAAAACAAAGACAGAGACGCCCTAGCTCTCCGCCCGTACTGTTTTATAGGGCGTGGATACAGTTAACTATTATTAAGCAGGCAATGATTTCTCACAGCTGTCACAATCAAAGCTGCCGCTTGTTCCGTTCATGCTCGTCGCAGACATAGAACGTCACCTCCACACTACTATCTCTTCAGCAGCTGATTTATGTTCCCATTCCAACCTCCCTCTTCTTGCCTTCCGTCCATCACCCACTATTAGTGTACATGGTGTCCTAATGCAACACCCCCCTCCACTGTATTTTGTTGCTGGAATCCTTCAGTATTCTCCGGATCCCCTTCATGGTCTTCAATACCATCCATCAAGGTGATGTGTTGTCGAGGGGCTTTTGACACTCGACAGTTTAGATAATGCTCTCTCCTCTTTATTTTTCCTCACAAGAACCCTGTGAGGTAGATTGGGCTGAAAGAGAATGGCCCAGACTAGAACTCATAATCTCCCAGTATCTAGTTCAGTATCGTAATCATTATTTTGCTTCTTCTGACTTTTTCTGTCTCTAATCAAAAGCTAAGCATGTACAACTAAGCATGCATTATGCATAAATGTGTGTGTATATGTAGGAACGAATGAGTGAAAGACCATATTAATATATTCTAACAACCCCTCTGTCTCCTTCTGAGTCTTGTTTTGCAATGCAGAAGGGACCTACACTCAGAAATACACCTGTCATCTCAGCCAAAGTGAAGTATGTTAAGAAACAGATAAGGTTTTCCTTCTTTCCATTTTATCAACACTGGGAAAAAAATCAACAAGATGATGGTACAATAGCACAATAGTAACACGCCTACTGCTTGAAACAGAAAATCCACATGGTACCCCCTAGTGGTAGTACCAGGAACATGGGTTGTCATAATTGACAGGAGGCACCCTTTCATAATATTCTGCCCTGTGATCATTTCTATGTACATCAATAAGATGATTCACACAAAAACAGAAAACAAAGTGGATGTATCTTTCTGTGTGGCTGAATTAAAAGTCACTTCAAAGCATCTTTGCATTAGGATGTGTTTTCTGTTCAATGTTTATTACATTTAATGCAAAAGAGCTGGGTCAGGAAGTAAGTCAACAGACGGCTATGATTTCAGAGAATTTGCAATGTCTATAGAGATTCTCTGTCATCTAGGTCATGGTTGTCCCAAAGGTGCTTTTCAAAAGGCAACTGGACTTTCTTTGTTTTTTTTTTCCTTGAAGGCATTTCTGATAGAACTGAAGAAGCTTCTTGGATGAGTAGCAAAATGTCTTCAAGGAAAAAGCAAAATCTCCTTGCCTTTTGCAAAAGCACCTTTGGGACAACAGATTACAATGCTTCCTTTCAGCTATGAGGGGATCCCTTCAATTTTGGCCAGCTGAAAGAGTCTATATTTATTTCACTGAATGCCTAGAACAATGTCATACATGATGTTTCTGCATTCCATGTGTTTTGGGGATATAACAGCCATTATCCTGGGATTTACAGGAAGGCAGATTCACCTGAAGGTTGGCTTTCTAACAGTAAGAACAATTTGCAAGTAGAAGCAATTACCCACAGTGGGGATGAGCTGCCCTTCATTGCCAGTATTCAAGTGGAACCCGTATAACCATTTCTTGATGAGAAAAAAAAATTAGATTCTTGCACTGAACCTAAATAGCCTCTTTTGTCTCAATGATTCCATGACGTTTAGCTCCTTTTTACATCACCAATGAATGCTAAGAAATGGAGATGGTCAATTGTCCCTCTGTTTCTAGTGGCTGCCAGAAGAGCACATGGAAATGCTTTCTCACAAAAAGGATGGAGATGGGGCAATCCGTTTCAACAATCCGGAATGATAACAATCCGTTGTTATCATTCAACTGCCTTTCCCAACTATCACCAACAGGGCTTCTGAGAAGCCATGTCATCCAGGGTAAAGATTGATTTCAAAAACAAAAGGCAAAAGAAGAAGAGAAAGTTTAAAAGAGAACATGGACCACTAAAGGCCAACCCAAATCAAGAAGTGATGCCAATAGAATGCAGTGTTTGTTGGGTGAAACTTTATCCCAAGTTATCCCAAGTTATCTCATGTAGATAACTACATGACAAGCTCACTGCTTTTCTGCAATCGCCCTTTGAGTGATTGCAATCTCATCTTTGAGAAGTGTGGCAAGGAACGTTCTGTGAAAAATATGAAGGGAGTAGACAAAAGTCAGATTTGATTTTATTTAAACTGGGTTTGGCTTTATTTTGCTTACAATACTTGAGTAAGAGTTTGATTAAGTATTTCCTAGGTCTTTAACAAGTTACCTTAAACATTATAACATAGTAACAGTTTTATTGTAGACTTATCTGGCACCTGAACACACCGGTAGTATACACTGTCTTTAAATAAATACCGTACATAATAGAAAAATACATTGGGATTCTAGCCATTATTTTTTAAATTATATTGAATTATGATTTTTCAGAAGCTGTTCAGTACTGTGCTTTAATTTCCTTACCTGGAATCATGACAATGGTATTTATAAGAAAACCTGAAGGACCAAGTTAGGGATATATATTCATTGAGAAAAAACTAGGTTGTTGCTAAAATTTTACTCTGAGTTAATGGTGTATAATCATTCAAGATTATTCCTATGTTGGAGGGAACTATATTTTGCAGGTTCATTTTGAAATCTGGTGGGTCCTTTTTCTTTCTTTTTTTTAACTGTAGATCCTTCAAGCACAAAACTTCCAGGCTCAAGGTCAAATAAAATGGATATAAGAAACATCTAGGGTTTTCTTTGGTGCCCCATGCTGTGCTGGAACACATTAAATTTTCATATATTCACATATAATCTGGCATTTGCAATAGATTTTCCCCAACAATTACAGTTTCTATATTCACCGAAAACAAGTCTATGAAGTTCCATCTCAGTGACAGTTGAGTGCCTGTATTTTAAAAAGAATAAAGCTCTTTATATTTTTATAGATTCCACTCCAGTGTCACACATTTCTTATTTTGCTCTCTCTAAAAAAAATACTTTTAGCCCCATTATTTTTCTTTTTTTAAAAATAGGGGCAACTCAACGTTATTTCACACAGTTTGAGGTTGTGGATCAAGTCGCTCATATAAAACATTTTAATTGAGGTGCTGGTGAAAGAAAATAAAGAGTAAAAGGATGGGATGGAAAATAAAAGCAGAAATGTTACTGGAAGGAAATGAATGATATCCCTGTATAGCAATAGAAAAAAGTTTTCATGCATAAATCTTGGATGTACAGCAAAGGATCTGTGAAAAGGATGCAACCCTGTCACACACCATTGGCATGCTGCTGTGCACACAGTGAAGAATTTTCAACATATGAATAGATTCAGATCTATCAACCACATTTCCATGCCCTTTTCCATCCAAGCCAATTCCAGCTTTACGTTGCTTGCCTTCCGCTCCCAGGCATAGATTTTCTACAAGTTTCATATTCTTTTCCAAAGAAGTAAACAAAGCAATTTCCTCAAACCAAGAAATCGCATAACTCCTCATTCCTATGACAATATTATGTTACAGGGGTCTCCAAACTTGGCAATTCTAAGACTTGGGGACTTCAATTCCCAGAATTCCAGCTATTTTGAAGTTTTAAATTTACCAAGTTTGGAGATCCCTTTTCTATTAGAATAGACTATTCTATTGCTATGTGCCTTTGGTGTGGGTCTCACCCAGTAGTGGGATTCAAATAATTTAACAACCGGTTCTCTGCCCTAATGATTTCTTCCAACAACCAGTTCATCAAACTGCTCAGAAAGTTAATAACCGGTTTTCCCGAAGTGGTGCGAACTGGCTGAATCCCACCACTGGTCTCACCAAATGTGAAAGCGTAGTATAGAAGGGCAAAGTTCTCAGTCCATTTTTGAGTCCCAAATCTCTATTTATCCATAATAATTTAGAGTAGGCATTCAGCAGTTACAGGACTAAGAGTTTAATTTATTGGTATGGAATTCCTTCCAGCCATGCTACTGAATTGTCTGCAAAATCTATTGCATTATTTCCTTCCATTGTGACTTACAAGAACAGTACAGAGTAGAGTGAAACAGAACGGAACAGAACAGAATACTTTATTCGCCAAGTGTGATTGGACACGCAAGAAATTTGTCTCTGGTGCATAAGTTCTCAGTGTACATACAAACAACAGAGTAATATAATCATAAGATAGGAGAAGGTAATAGGAAAGATGAAAAAATATCAGTCATCCAGGTCATCGTTGTCCCAAGGGTGCTTTTTCAAGAGGCAACTGGACTTTTTTTGGTTTTCCTTGAAGACATCGTGCTTCTCATCCAAAAAGCTTCTTCAGTTCTAACTGAAGTTTCTTGGATGAAAAGTGAAACGACTTCAAGGAAAAACAGAGAAAGCATTCTTGGGACAATCATGACCTGGGTGACTGAGAATCTCCATAATCATGTCCCAGATACTGTAGCTTTTAGGGCCTTCCAAAGTTTTCACACAAGTCTTTGGCCCCCAAATATTTCATGTCATATTTCCTATCGTACAACAAAATATTCCTTTTGTCTCTGGCTCTGTGGCAGTCTACAAGTAGGAGAAAGTTCAGTTATTCAATTTTTTATATGTATTTACCCTTCTTGAAACTTTCAAAATGGATGTTTCTTTTTAAAGATGCAGCTCTAGTTTCTCCCATCATGTTGCCCTCTATACAGAACTTTTAAAAATACTTATCAAATGAAAAGTATATAATTTCAATGCTGCTGACATTACAAATGTAGGACAGAATCTACTGTACATTCCAAAACTGGTTGAAACAAATTGCATATTGCAAATGTCACTGTAATTTGGAAAGCAGTAGAAAATTGTATTAATGCTGTTGCGTGTTGAATTGTTTTGCTATCATTCGATACAATTCACCAAGAGTTTTATTATCAGTTTCTTCAGAACTCATAATGCATAGTCCATTCAAGGAACTACGTTTCTGCAGAACAGATGAGTGCCACCAATGCCTTCTGACAGATTGAATATAATGTCTACTATTCATGTAGAGAGTGGTTGTAGCAACACTTAACCCGTAGTGGCCCTGCTTTTCATTGCTTTTTGAAAAACCTAGGTGCTTTATAATTTTCTCTTACCACCAAATTAACCTAACATCCACTTCAGAAGCAGAACATAATTCTAAGTTTTCCTAACTTTGATTCATTGCAACATCACATTTTTTCTAACCGAAAACTTTTGACAAGAGATAAATGGTCTTAAGATATTCTAAAGACTTTTTTGTTCTATGCAAGGGTCATGGTATATGGGTGAGATCTCACTCCCTCCTGTCTTTCATTAATAATAATAATTTTATTGTCATTGTACTTGTATACACAGTATACCCATACAACGAAATTCACTAGATTAGATTCCTGCTGTGAGCATCTACTGTCTCTGTAGCAGATTTATGTGTTTGTATCCTGTCTTTATTGTTTTTACAAATAATTCAAAATGGGGAACCTATCTAACACACTTTCCACTTCCTATTTTTGTCACAACAACAACCTTGTGAAGTGGGTTGGACTGAGAGAGAGAATGATTGGCCCAAAGTCAACCAGCTGCCTTTCATGGCTAAGGCAAGACTTGAACTCACGCTCTACTGCTTTCTAGCCTGGTGCCTTAACCACTAGACCAAACTGGCTCATGGATTTGTCATGAAATCCCGAATCCAAACGTTTTCATGCAGTGGGGAGGAACTACTGTCAATCTCTTTCCCCTCCTCACATTTTTAAAACATCCCAGATTGAGCCAGGTTATGTTTTAACAGCATAAGTATTTTATTTCTGAGAAGATAAAAGAGATTAATTTTACTTTCTTCATTCTGTTTCTCTCTCCCGTTTTATTTTTATTTGTGCTGTTGTTATTTCTTTTGTTTTTAAACCATGATATGCCTTTCATATCGGAAAAATACGGCATACTTCACTTAATCCTCCAAGGAAAGATTGAAGGCAAACGAGGTCCAAGCAGAAGGAGAACATCATGGCTTCAAAATCTAAGGGACTGGTTTGGACAAAACTCAGCAGCACTTTTTCGTGTGGCTGCTGATAAAAATAGTATTGCCAACATAATCGCCAATGTTCGATGACAGATATGGCACAACAAGAAGAAAAAGAATGCCTTTCATACACTACAACAATCATGTAATTCTCATCTCAAATGAGGGGAAATTCATGCTCAGAGGATAATCCAAGGACCTGGTCTATTCAATACATATCTTGGCCTATTTTTTTTTTTAATTTGATTTATATGCCGCCCTTCTCCAGAGACTCAGGGTGACTTACAGTGCGTTAAGCAATAGCCTTCATACTTTTGTATATTTATACAAAGTCATCTTATTGCCCCCACAAACTGGGTCCTCATTTTACCTACCTTAGAAAGGATGGAAGGCTGAGTCAACCTTGAGCCTGATGAGATTCGAACTTACAGTAATTGCAGACAGCTGGTGTTAATCACAATGCTTTTAGTCTGCTGAGCCACTAGGCCCTGCACAACAGTAGCATGTATTAAAATTAGGATTACATATGACTATTAACAAGTATAAGCATATAAGCGTAAGCAGTAGAAAGCATTAAATCATGAATTCCCAAGAGGGAGGAGGGTGCATTCTAGAAGAATAAGAGGCATTTCAGTCCAGCTATTTGTGTGAGAAAAAAAGGGTGAAGACAGACCTTCCCTAATAGTTCTCGGAGTATGTGCTTGATGTAGACAGTAGAGGGCTTCAGTTTGGCAAGATTCTGTCTAAAGTGTGGAAAAATAAAGAAATCTACTTAAAAGAATCACCACATATTTTTCTCAGTTTTGGAAGCCTGACAGCAAAGCTGGAAAATTATCTAAAATCTGGAGGAAAGATTGAAGCAAAATAGCTTGAGAGATTTCTAGGAAGCCAAATGCTAGTTGATTATTATCATTTGCATGGCAGTTCAGAAGATTTTAAAGGTGGTCTGAATTTTGCTTACAATAAAATTTGGAGTACATTTGAAGGTTTGGGTGAAACATCTGAGGAACTATGCGAGACAAAGATTGATCAAGTTAGTGAAATTTCTATGAAACTAAATGAAAAATACTTTTACATTCTTTTCAAGAACTGCTCCACAGAAGCTTCAAGCTCCACAGAAAGAAATCATTGGACTAGATATGATAGAGAAATACCTCTTTTTTTATATAGCATGAATGACCTATTATGCTATTGTGTAAGTCACAAATGTAAGATTAAGGAATGCTGATAGGACAGTTGATTGTTCAATTATCTTTGAGTCCCATTAAAGTTGCTAAGACTTCTCTTATACTAAAAAGCCGAAGAGGTAGTAATCCAGTTAAAATGGTATGACAATATTATTAGTAATTGAATTTCTCCACAAGGGGTTATTATCCTTTGGACTGATACTCTCTTAAAATCCATTTCACTCCAAGTTCTTTTCTCTCTTTCATGTTCTTTGAAGTCAATCCTCTTCGAGTTTTTTTTTTTTCACAGTAAGCTTTAACATAGGTCAGTGATCCATAAAATATCTAAATCTGCAGAAAAAAATTAGAAACTATTATATACAGAAAGTTGGAAATAAAAGTAGCTAGATTCTCAATGCAAGCAGTTGTGTTAACCAAACTCTTTACAGATTTGCGCCATATGCACCAGAGAACAATGTCCATAACATTGTAGATAACATAATATCCAATTATGTTATCTTCAAGAGATAGGAAGTATACTACCTCCTGAAAATGACAATAAAAAACTTTAACAAAGGAGTATTTCATTTTGCTATATTCTGTATTGGGTTTTTCTGCTTTTTTAATTTGGAAAGGATATCTGGTTTGTACACCTATATATTTTAAGTTATAAATCACAAGGGCCAACATTTTTTAGCTACAACCCTTTTTTTTCTTTAGATAAGAGACTCTGTGTCCACAATTCATGTCTTTCTTGAAGTTATTTTATGGTTCAGGATTTCAGGATGGCTGGAGGTTTTTTTTCAATACAGCATCAAGGGCTGACAGGCAATTATATCTGAGATACAATAACTGCTAACAGATTAATGTAACAAGCTTAATGTAAGTATTCAGAAACTAGTCCCACTGAGTTTGGCTGCATGGTAGTTGTAAATAGTCTTGAAAAAATATTGTTGTGAAAATATATCCCGGAGTTTAAAAGGATGGAGGAGAAAGAAAGACAGCTGCTTACCCCTTTCATTATCAATTTTTCTGTGATGTTTCTGTTGCCCATAAAAATTGGATTTCACCATAATATTAGTGTTGCTTTTAATTTCATGCCAAGAAAATAGATAACTGCCATAAGTAAGCTATATTTTAAAGGGAACATTGCAGGCTTTATTTTTGACTTTATTATTTTATAAATTTTTTATGTGTACTAATTTGAGAGGATATGTAAGACATCCAAGGTTGATGGAGCTAACAATGAGTATTTTGGCCTGAAGAAACCTCAGTTGAAGTTCATCACAAATAGCAATAGCACTTAGACTTATATACCGCTTCACAGTGCTTTCCAGACCACTCTAAGATGTTTACAGAGTCAGCATATTGCCCCCAACAATCTGGCTCCTCATTTTACTGGCCTCGGAAGGATGGAAGGATGAGTCAACCTTCAGCCTGGTGAGATTTGAACTGCCAAACTTCTGGCAGCTGGTAGTCAGCAGAAGTATCCTGCAGTACTGCATCCCAACCACTGAGCCACCACGGCTCCAGATGCATTAGGACCACTCAGTTTTTTCTCACCCAATCTATATCACTCAGTTGTGAGCAATGTGGAACAGCCCCACAATCTTCTTGAGTTCTTTAGAAGAAAAAGTGGAGTATGCGTGTAAACCCATATAAAGCACATAATTATGACTGAATGGAATAGACCATTCCATAATTATGACTGAATGGAATAGACTCATCTTTCAACTGAGAAGTGATTTTTTTCTGGACAAAGTTCCTATTACTTGTTACAAAGCTTGTCCCAATGCAAGATTTTGAAGATATAATGCTATCTGTCCCTTCTTTAACTTCAGGTTGTGGGTTCAACAACTAAAAACTCCAGAAAGACTTCCAGACAGGTGGGTGAGAGTGTTGTACAGTACTCTTCTCAGAGATGTAGTTAGAGATGTGACCATGCTCACATCTCTAACAGCAGAAGTGGCCAATCAAGAAAGCATCATGGTGAGAATGGTGAGTGCTGATGACATTGAGCAAAACAGGTGGTTACAACAGGAGTGATTTCAGAAGCACAAGCAGTAGAGAATCAGTAGCAGCAGTAGAGGCCAACAGTGGTGTCATCTCCAGCAGGTAGCAAAATTTGAAAGTGAATCACCTCTGCCAAAACCTGGCCCTATCCAGCTAGGAGATTCTGGAAGTTGAAGTCCACCTGTATATGTATTTATGAAAAAGTCTACAGTATACTGCCTACTCATCAAAACAAGATATGATTTACCAGTCAATTCATAGTGGTTGATCTCCAACCCTAATACTGGGTTCTGGAAAGAAACAAAAAAGAAAATTCATGAACTTCAGAAACCACCACTGTTGGAAGCAGAACAAACAACTTTATGGACCTTTGCTCTAATAACAGAATAACAGAGTTGGAAAGGACTTTGGAGGTCTTCTAGTCCAACCCCCTGCTCAGGCAGGAAACCCTATATGATTTCAGGCAAATGGTTGTTCAATCTCTTCTTTAAAAACCCCAGTGTTGAGCACTTGATTTAGTCACTTTTGAGTTCAGCTCATCTCCTTAAATGTTCTCTTGCATATGCGTGCTAGTTGTTTCTGGCTCTAGGGGGCGGTGCTAATCTCGGTTTCTAAACCGAAGAGCCAGCATTGTCCGAAGACATCTCCATGGTCATGTGCTGGCATGACTAAATGCCGAAGGCACACGGAGCGCTATTTTTCTACTTGCATTTTTTCACGTGCTTTCGAACTGCTAGGTTGGCAGAAGCTGGGACAAGTAACAGGAGCTCAACCCATTGTGCGGCACTAGGGATTTGAACTACTGAACTGCCGACCTTCTGATCGACAAGCTCAGCATCTTAGCCACTGAGCCACCACGTCCCAGATTCATCTCCTTAAACCAATGCAATTTTCACTATCGAAGGTTCCTTCTACTTCTACTTCTACTTCTACTTCTACTTCTACTTCTACTTCTACTTCTACTTCTACTTCTACTGAGATATTTTCTTGACTTCCCAGGCTTAGCTATAGTGCTAGGTTTCCACACTGGCCTCCATCAGACTCAACCCTGCTCAGTCTTTAAAATCAGAGACAGTAAGCTAGCTGCTACAGCGGCTTAGGTAGCGAAGATATTAATGGTCTCTAATATTCTGTAGACTGAACCAAAGTTGAAGTTATTTACACTAAACCTCATTGTGTTTCATGGCCATATTATACATTTATTTTTTGTTAACACTTCTAACACAATTAATATGATAAAGGTTGGCTATAAAATGATATTTTAGCACCACCACTGAGCATCTCCTTTATACTCTATTTCTGCCTTAGCTTCTGATAATTACCTATTCTGTGCCTTAGCAGGCCATTCTTTTGTAGGCATTTTGCATTAACTGAAATTTCATTATGGAAAACAAGAACACAATCACCTTTTAAATAGCTCTTCTGCCTGTTGTTCTGAAGCACAGAGTATTCCAAGTAAATGAATAAACAGGGCTATATTTGTGCTTTCCATAGTGTTTGTAGGACTACCAAAGCTTTCCTTGTATGTTTGTTTCCTTATTTGTCCTACAGATCATATTCACTATTTCTTAAGAAATATAATTTTGGAGGAGCTTCTTCAGAACACCATAAAAAAAGCACATTTTCCACTTGTTTCCAAGGCACTTAAAATGCACTCAATTCTCCTTTTCATTTCTTCAAAAGACACACTTGAGGGAGCAATAGGCTTCCTCCCTCAACCCCAATGCTACAGCCCTTATATACATAATTATACACAGAGATGCTTAATGTGTCTTTAGATTCCTTCATTTTCATGGCTCCATATCTATCACTATATACAAGTGCCTCTTATGTGTGTGCAGAAGTTCAAGAGCACAACTCTCAATTACTGTTTACTCCTCTGTGTTCATTTGTGAATTTCTGGAACATTATTTTCAAAGAGATAGTGGTAGCTTATCTTTACTAATTTTATTCATTTATAATTCACAGATACAAAGATATCCAATTCCTCAATAATGCTGGGTAGGATACAAGTATAAAATATCCAACACAATTGGAAAGGAAGAGGACCATCCACTGAAAATTGCAACACTCCTCATAGAAGGAGGCCACACCCTACCCAATCCTAAATCATTGAGATAAAGCCAGGTCTTCAAGACAGGGTTAAAAGATAGCAAGCACCATGACAATGAAGGGAGGCTTCTTGTGTCCATCAGATGACATTTCAGAATGGGTAGAACTCAAGCATGTTAATCTTAGAGGATGGGAAGAAATAACAAGAGAGAACCTGTACCATATTGGGTTTTGTAAGAGGGAAGAAGGACCTTAAATTGAACCCAGAATGTATTGCAACTAACAGAGTAGAGGTGTTAATGTGGGAGTATTATTATACACGATAACTTCTAGAACAGGGGTGTCAAACTCAATTTCACTGAGGGCCGCATCAGGGTTGTGTTTTTGGATGCAACAGCCCAGGCTCTGTTTTCATTGGCAGAGGATGCAGGAGGCTGTCGTGACTGAAAATGGAGCCCGGGTGGGCCACGCATGGCTCTCTTGAGCTCCATTTTCACTGGCAGAGGCACTGCAAGCCAGTCCTTCGCTATTTCTAGAGCGGGCCTGTGGGCCAGATCTAAGCACCCCATGGGCCGGATCTGGCCCCTGGGCCTTGAGTTTGACACTCCTGTTCTAGACCAATTAAAACTACTGAGTGACCTTCAAAGGCTGCCATATGGAAAGGATACTACAGCAGTCCACACAAAAGATGAGCAAGGCTTAAATACTGCAAAGCATCAGAAGGCATCCCAGTGCAGGAATGGTGCAACAACATAAGACTCGTCTCTTCAAAATCTTTCCCATTCCCATGAAGGTTCAACCCCATTCAGAACTAAAGATGGAGAATCCCTCAGTCTGAATGGTCTTGCTAAGGCTTAAGTTTATATATCTATATCTATATCCAATAAGCTCCAGGCACTGGGGCAGCATCACTTGGTCAGTCTGGCATTGAGTCTTTCACCAGAGTCTTGATAATATCTGACCTTGGGCCAATGGATGACCTCACTCAACATGCAGATATTAAATGAGATCAATAAGAACAAGTGACACCTCTCAAATCAGAGGCTTTGAGTTTTGACCTCTGCCCTCTTGATTCATTCATAACAAAAGGTGGAAGACCGAAGAAACATTAAGCAGCAGCACCCCTAGTCTTGTAAGCCATAGAGTGTTAGACCTGTGGCTTACAAGACTAGGGGTGCTGCTGCTTAGTGTTTAACACCACCAGGCCATGGCCTATTCCTAACAGGGCTAAGCCAGCAGTGAGTAAGCATGTATGTGGCACAGCCCCATGTGTGTGAGTGACAGGCGCTGATGTGTGCAGCCCCACTCACACAAGTGGCAGATGCTGGTGCACACAGTCCCACTCGCGTAAGCACCAGGCACTGGCATGCGCAGCCCCAGGTGCTCACATGGGTGCCTGGGGCAAAGGAAGCAGTGCATGCATGTGTGTGTGGCTGCCCCCCACACAAAATTATCCCCTCCCCCCAGGAAAGGTTGGGGAATGCTGTTGTAAGCAATCCAGAAGAATGATCAACTGTATTAAAGTCTGTTGGGCAGCCGTCACAATGCTCATGCTATGCCCTGGCTTGAAGCCTGATTAAAAAGAGTCTAGATCCCTGATGGCAAACCTATGGCATGTGTGCCACAGGTGGCATGCGGAGCCATATCGGTGGGCACGCGAGCATTACCCTAGCTCAGCTCTGGTGTGCGCATCTGATTTTTGGGCCTTCCGGGCCCACCGGAAGTCAGCAAACAGGCTGTTTCCGGCCTTCGGAGGGCCTCCGGCGGGGTGGGAAAGGCCTGAAAGGCTCCTAGAATGCCTCTGGAGCCTGGGGAGGGTGAAAAACAGAACTTCTGGTCCCACCAGAAGTCGGCAAACAGGCCATTTCTGGCCTCCAGAGGCTTTCTTGGAGCCTGGGGAGGGCGAAAAATGGGCCTACCGGGCCTACCAGGCCAAAAGCAGAGGGAGCACAAAGGGGGTGTCACATGCGCATGCGCGGGGGGTAGGGCGTATTGAATTATGGGTATGAACACACACGCACATGACCCCCCTGCGCTCCCCCCACTTTTGGCATGCGATGGCAAAAAGGTTAGCCATCACTGGTCTAGATAATGTTTCTTCCAGAGCTCTCTGTAGTGGGAGCCTCACCTTTTTCTGTTCTACACTTGCACCTGCATTTGTGCAAAAATATATTTCACACAAGGAAGATCCTGATCAATAATGTCATGTTAGATTATTTCACCAGGGGACAGTTTGAAGAAACCATTTAACTTGTAGATGATATACTTAAGAGGCAATTAAATTGCCATCATCAAGTATCCAAAGAGTTGCCACAGAAATGAGGAAGCAAATTTGTTTTCTGTTGCTCCATATAGTAAAACCTGAATTCATGGTTTCAAATGACAAGAAAGGAGAACACAAATAAGCATTACAAACAACTATATAATGGTTGAAGCAATAATAGCTTAGAAATTGGTGGGCTGTCTGTCATTAAAGATTTCAACAGAGTTGGAAAGTCCACCTATCAATCTTGCAGTACCTGCACTGGGCTTCCATTAAGACTTTCATCGCTACATATATAACTTTGAATGTACCTATCCTGGGGAAATCAGTAAATTCCTTTCTGACATATAGTATGGGATTAAATAGGCACTGGAAGGAGAAGAATTTCTGAAAACAATTTTATTCTTGAAGAAGTAGAGGCCATACATAATGGAGAGAATATACATTAGTGACCAAAATTGTGGAAACCTTTTGGGAAAAGTGTATTTTCTAAAACTAGCTAATAACACCACTTTTTTGGGGAGTAGTATCATAAAATTATATATCAATAGAAAGATAATTTAATCAAGAATATAATGCAATAACTGAAATATTTGCTATTAGAATAGCAATTACAGTATAAAGAAGAAAAGTGAAACACATAGAAAAAATGAGATATCACCATAGAAAAAATGAGATATACAAAAATTATCACCATGTCAGTTAATACATAGTTGGGTAACCTTTAGCATGAATTATGGCCTTACAATGTCTTCCCATGGAGTGAACCAGGTCTTTTAGTTCTGCAGCTGTTATAATGTGAAACCAAGATTGAATAATTGCTTCTATTAACTGGGTTTTATTGCTGGGTCGCTTCTGACTAAGAAGTTTCTTTAGTTGGCTCCATAGATTTTCAGTTGGGTTAAGGTCTGGGTTATTCCCAAGCCATTCCAGTAGTAGAACATGATTATCTTGAAACTCTCAAAAAACAAAGTGATGTTATTAGCCATCAAACCTCAAACATACAATTTTCCCAAAAGGTTTCCACAATTTTGGCCACTACTGTAATTTTCTCCACTCTAAATTGAAGTCCTCATGAAGTCTTCTATCTTTCCCTGCCTTTCCAGGTAGACCAGACAGGAAACATGACTAGATGATTTAATTCTACTTTATTGTTAGGCTACATTAGCAGAACCTAGCAAGTCTGAAAACACAAACCTTCCGCTATTGCTTTTAAGAGCCTGGTAAGTTAGAGAGGATCCTTTTTGAGTTCCTTTCTCTGTCCATTATATAGCTGCAGGCTTCTGCTCCCAGGCAGCATCTCTTCCCCCATCTCTCTAGGCTATTCCTACATATCATTATAACCTTGTATGTTTTCAAGATTTCAACATGCAGATATGGAGATTTTAGTAAGCCCTCCTGCTTTTCCATATAGTAAATCCTTGGAATAAGTGAGGTAAAAGACTTAAAATATTAAGGTGTCCTTCCTAAACTAGACCAGACACTTCATAAATCCCAAATATCCAAGATTGTCAACATGTATATATACCAAGTTCCCACTCCTTTTTAACACCCCGCATCACCTCCCGCTTAGTTTCAGAAAGTAAAAACATATTTTTTCTAATTATACTGAAAATATCTACTTTCCTACATCCTTCATCAAAGCCTAGAGAAAAAGGGGGAAAATATAAAATTAACTTATCTGCAATTAAATTATTAAGAAATACACAATAAGACCATGTTCAAATAATTCTTCATCATCTGCTCTAAAAATGACCCCCGTTTGCTGAATCTTCTATTTATTCTTTAGGGACTTCAGTTTAACTTCCCTGGTTGCTCGGCAACCAAAACTCAATTGTTAGGCCTACATATTAGACATTAACTCCCACCAAGGATGATTTTTCTGGGTTTCATATATAGCAAAGAAAAGCAGTTGTATGTATGTATGTATGTATGTATGTATGTATGTATGTATATAGTGCATGCACAGGACCTTCTGCGTTTGCACAGCATCAAAAACAGGACGTGATGACGTCCAGGTGGGTGAGCGGAGTCTCCCGCAGCCACTGCTATCAGTTTGCCCAAACCGGATAGAACTGGCTGAATAGCACCACTGATTTACATATATGTAAGCACAGTGGGAAATAAGAATTGTACTCTGATCAAAATTACTACCAATTTTTCTTATAAATGCCCAAATGAAACTCTGATAATTGTTGCATACAGAAAAATACATAGTCTTTGGTGCAGCAATTTTTTTCCAGGAATTGAATTGAATAGAATACTTATTTGGCCAAGTGTGACTAGACACACAAGATTAGATTAGATTAGATTAGATTAGATTAGAATTCTTTATTGGCCAAGTATGATTGGACACACAAGGATTTTTTCTCTGTTGCAGAAGTTCTCAGTGTACATGCAAAGCAACAGAATCAACATCATCTCAATAAAAAGGAGGAGTAAAGAAATAAAAAAAAAAGTAAACAAAATACCTTATGCCACCAGACTCGAAATTTTGGGCTTAGACAACTTAGAACTTTGCTGTCTTTGGTCTGACTTAAGCATAGTACATAAAATCATCTGCTACAATGTCCTACCAGCCAATGAATACTTCAGCTTCAACCAAAACAAGAGCACACAATAGACACAAACTCATGGTAAACCGTTCCAAACTAGACTGTAGAAAATATAACTTCAGCGACAGAGTGGTCAACGCCTGGAATGTACTACCTGACTCTGGTTTCTTCCCCAAATCCCCAAAACTTTAACCTTAGACTGTCTACTGTTGACTTCACCCCATTCCTAAGAGGTCTGTAAGGGGCGTGCATAAGCGCACCAGCGTGCCTACCGTCCCTGTCCTAATGTTTTCTTTTATTGGTATCTTTTTCATGTATTTATAATTATGTTTACACTTGTATCTACTTGATGAAATAAATAAATAAATTACATAAATAAAAATAAAATAAAATAAATAAGATAATAAGGATAAATAATAATACTACAGCCATACTACATGGGTAAATACACATAGACATTAGACAGCATTGTGAGAATTAGATGTTCAGCAAAGTGATGGCACACGGGAAAATATTGTCCCTGTGTCTCATTGTTTTGCCATGAGGTGCCCTAGACGAGGGGTTCCCAAACCCTGGGCTGTGGCCCACCATTGTGGCTGAGCGTGCACATCCCCACTTATGTGAGCAGTGGGCATGTGTGTGTGTGCTCCACTTGTGCGAGCAGCATGCATTCCCCCCCACTTGCACAATGGAGCTGTGCTTGCCAACCACTCATGCAGAACCATCCCCTCTCCCTCCCCGGTCTTTAAAGCTGGAGAAGTTGGGGGACTCTGCCCTATAGCACCATCCTGAAGGGAGGAGTTGAAGCAACTTATGTCTAGGATATGAGGGAGTCTGCATATATCTTCTCAATGCTAAGAAATAAAAACCAAGAAATAGAAACTTTTCCTTTTTCCAATGATAGAGGAAATGCCCTCTAGGACATTTTCTCAATTTTGTGGGTCTTGAGTGGAAGCAGGAACCTGAGTCAATTAATATTCCTATTTCTTCTGCATCTGCAAGAGAGTTTCCCGCTGCTTGGATCTCCACCTTCATCCCATCTCCAATTCACTATGACTCCCATCCACATCCCTTATACTTTAAGTTATATAATTGGTAGCCCCCAACCTATCAGGGTTGAAGAAAAACGATGTAAGGAAGATAAATTGTTGTGGTGTCAGATGGTGTGTCCATTTTCCTACTTTCCTAAACCTCTCGTTATTTTATCTCATCCGTGTATCAAATTCATTGATATCCAAATATTTTATTCTCAGAAATATCCTAGCAATATACCATATACTTCTGAGGTAAAGCAGGAAAAATATTGCTGTGGAGTCTTGGTGGCACAGTAGTTAGAACGCAGTATAGCAGGCTGACTCTGCTCACTGACAGGAGTTCAATCCTGACCGGCTCAAGGTTGATTCAGTCTTCCCTCCTTTCATGGTCAGTAAAATGAGGACCCAGATTGTTAGGGGCAATAGGATGACTCTGTAAACTGCTCAGATAGTGCTGTAAAGTGCTATGGAGCAGTATATAATTCTAAGTGCTATTGCCTACTGCTATATTGCACATATATTCCTAATTTGGGTTTGTGTGCATGTGAATAGAATTTGTGTACTGTATACACTTACACACGATAAAGTTAAGGAACTACTTCCATTGAAAGAGCAGCTATGGGGAGAAAAGAACGTATTAAGTTTCTGAAGTTCATAAGAACTAAGGTTCTATGGGGCAACACTCATATTAGAATATTCTAAGAATAGATCACAGACTGCTTTTTAAATAAGCCATTCGCTTCTTAAACTAAATTAATCAAATCCCTAGGATTTCAGCAGCTCACTAAACAAAACTAGAATCCAGCTATATTTTTCTTGGGCATGCTTGAAAGCATGATGGCTCCAATTAAATCTTATATCCCTGTGTGAATGATTAATGACATCAAGGGCTGAAAAAAATGTAGTCAGGTCTACATGGTGATAATTTGACATTGGCTGGTATCTGAAAAATAGAATTTTAAGCACATGGCAGGACCTAAGTGACCTTGGCTATTCTAAATACTAAGCAGGGTTGGACCTAGGCTATAATTGGATGAGAGACCACCGGGAATCCTGGGTCTATGGCCTAGAAGGTCAAAAGATGATGGGAAGCCAATTTTTTTACACCTTGTTGCCCGATAATTATGTAGTATATAGTTACCACAAATTGAATTGAATCAACTCAAAGAAGGTTTGGGATAGAGCCAGAAACAAAGTGTAAGTTGGTCTGAAAGATGAGGAAGACAAGATCAAGAAGAAAACAACAAGCGTAACACGCTATGACAATTCCCTGGAAGATTTTTCTATTTAAGAAAGGCATAGCTGAAATATGCAGTCCTCTTTAATGTATACCTATCCATGGGGGTTTAGAGATAGGTGGATGGAATCAGTATAGGGATTTGGTTTAAGCAGTAAGTGTGAATTTCTCCCTCTCTCTCTCTCTCTCTCTCTCTCTCTCTCTCTCTCTCTCTCTCTCTCTCTCTCTCTCTCTCTCTCTCCCTCCCACCCTCCCTCCCTCCCTCCCTCTCCCTCTCTCTCTCCCTCTCTCCTTCTCTCCCTCTCTCTCCATCTGTCTCTGTCTGTCTGTCTCTCTCTCTCTCCGTCTGTCTGTCTGTCTGTCTGTCTGTCTGTCTCTCCCTCTCTCCCTCCCTCTCTCCCTCTCTCTCTCTCCCTCTCTCCCTCTCTCTCTTTCTCTCCCTCTCTCTCCATCTGTCTCTGTCTGTCTGTCTCTGTCTCTCTGTCTTTCTCTATCTCTCTCCCTCTCTGTCTGTCTGTCTGTCTATCTCTCTCCCTGCCTCTGTCTCTGTCTCTGACTCTGCCTCTCTGTGTCTCTATCTCTATCTCTCTGTTTCTGTCTCTGTCTCTGTGTCTCTTTGTCTCTGTATTCCTGTCTGTCTCTGTCTCTCTGAGTGTGTCTCTCTTTCTTTCTCTCTCTCTCTCACACACACACACACACCTATGGCCTGGTTACATTGTGATTCCACAAGACAGAGCAAAGGAAAACATTCAACCTACTTTAGATGTTGACCTTTTATAGATACAGTAAAATACCCAACTGTTTATTTATGTTCATTTAGTGATGATTCGAAGTTACAACGGCACTTTAAAAAAGGTGACTTATGACCATTTTTCACACTTCCAATCGCTGCAGCATTCCCATGGTCATGTGATCAAAATTCAGACCCTGGCAACTGACTTATACTTATGACAGTTGCAGTGTCCCAGGGTCACCTTTAGCGTCCTTCGAAACAGGCAAAGTCAATGCGGAAGCCAGACTCACTTAACAACCGTGTTACTAACTTAACAACTGCAGTGATTCACTTAACAACTATGGCAAGAAAAGGACAAAACTCACTTAACCAACAGAAATTTCGGGCTCAATTGTGGTTGTAAGTCGAGGACTCCCTGTATATATGGGCATTTGAAACAAGAAATCTAATCCTTCTTCTACCTCTTAAACCATCGAACAGATGGGTTTTTTTTTTTTAATTTAAAAATCCATAATGGGGGGAAAAAAACCCGACTGGAAATCAGCCCCACACAAAGCAAGCAGATAAACAGGTGAATTTAACCTGATGTGCTTATCCTGAGAAGCTGCCACCTGCAGTTCAATGACAGCCCATATGGAGCAACTCTGGTTCCTCGTTTCATTCTTGCCACACACGCTGGAACGATCTACAAAATCATAATCTGTTACAGCCCTATGACACAAACGTCCCTTGTTCAAGACAGCTTGATAAATAAAAGCCTGTGAGGAGGAGAAGCTCTTTCATCATTTAAAACTATTCTTCGGTCTGACACATCAGCCACTGCATGACATTCCAGATCGACAGCTAGTTCAGTGCACTAATCACTTCCTCTAATAATTCACACATTGCATTTCTAATTAACTTTACATTCTCGTCTCCCATCTGTCTTTTTACATCCCCCACAGTTGCTGAAACCGGGGTGGAATTCTACACTCAACAATCCTGATGACATCCTTTTCATTGCATTTCCTTTCATTTCCTTTCTTTTTTTTTTTAAAGCCACCTCACTGTATCAATTAGAACATCATTAGTAGTCATTGTTCCTTCTCCACAAAGCAGAACACTGACATGAATAGAAAAAAGACAAGGATTAACCATAATTTCACACTGAAACATTTATTTTACACAGCAAGGTGAAAAAAAAAATTAAAAGCCAGCAATGCAAACCAATGAAATCATAGGCTTCTCTTTCAAACTTTTTGGTGAAATTCAGTGGTTGGGTACTAACTATTTCTTTAAAAATGAAATAATAGCAGTGTGTAACAATCACATTTTCAGGCCCAAGAATTGCGTGGGGTTTCCAAAAACATCTGATGAAGCCACCTCCAAAATTATAATTTATTTATTTTAGTCATAGGCCAGCACCAGTGGTGGGTTTCAAAATTTTTTACTACCGGTTCTGTGTGCGTGGCATGGCTTGGTAGGTATGGCAGGGGAAGGATACTGTAAAATCCCCATTTCCTCTCTAATCCAGGGGAAGGATACCGCAAAATCCCCATTTCCTCCCTAATCCAGGGGAAAGTTACTGCAAAATCCTCATTTCTTCCCGATCAGCTGGGACTTGGGAGGCAGAGAATAGATTGGGGACAGGGCCAGTCAGAGGTGGTATTTACTGGTTCTCCAAACTACTCAAAATTTCTGCTACCGGTTCTCCAGAACTGGTCAGAACCTGCTGAAACCCACCTCTGGCCAGCACAGAACTAAAATATAACTATCATCCTACAATTAAAAAAAACACAATTGTTAGAATAAAATAAAGACAAAATTAGTAATATGAGATTACAAAATAAAGGAATTAAAATATGAGATAAACTCTCTTTTTATGACCCTGTAATCCCTTAGTTTGGGGTAGATTGGATGGAGCTGAATGTTTACTGGCCGGTGCCCTTCCTTACACCACATGGAGTTCACAGCAGATATTTTTTTCTTTGTGTCCTAGGAGAGAAATATCTGCCATTACCTAGGATTGAACTCTCAATCTTCTGAGTGGGAAGCAAGTGTCTTTATCACTAGGCTATCATGCCGCTCATTTTTTTAAAAAAATGAGATAAATCTATAAAATGACAATTAATTTTACAATAAATAATCTAAGGGCTATAAATAACAGTAAAGGGCATGTAATACCAGAATTTATAAAACACAACCAGCATATAAAGCTATGCTAGGTTAAAAAGGAAAAGTAAAAAGGGGATAGATCAGCAAATTGCAATTTTTAACGTGACAGAAGGGGAAACAGAATTAAGTACATAACTATATTTACTATATTTAATTTCAGTTAAACTAAAACTAAATGAACTAAACTAGTTTTGGTTAAACTAAATTTTGGTTAAACTTTGTAGTTCATGGTTCAGAAAATGTTGGGCACTTCTGGTTTAAAGAAAACTAGTAAGACAGAAAGAGGAGCAGAGACCAAAGAAAATGAAAATCAGCTTGTAAACCTGGATACAGAATACAAAATGGTAGCATGAAATAACCCAGGTTAGAACCTTAGTAGTACAGGGGTTTAAGGCACCCTGTTATTAAGCTGGTTATTAAGACCAGCTGCCTGCAATTACTGCAGGGTTCGAATCTCGCCAAGGCTCAAGGTTGACTCAGCCTTCCATCCTTTCTAAGGTAGGTAAATTGAGGACCCAGTTTGTGGGGGCAATAAGCTGACTTTGTATAAATATACAAAAGGATGAAGGCTATTGCTGAGCACATTGTAAGCCGCCCTGAGTCTTCGGAGAAGGGCGGCATATAAATCAAATTAAAAAAAACAAAAAACCTGACAGATATTAAGGCTCTGAGGAGAAGGGCCAGTTTCTTAGTGTCTTGCCTGACAGCTAAAAGCCTGATAGCTACAAAAGTTTGCAAAAACAAAACAACAACTCACTATTAAACAAGAGAGGAGACAAGATTTTATAAACCAGCGCCTGATGTTTTAGCCATGTGTATCCTAGCAGCAGAAGGCTGCTCATTCACATTAACTGCTTACTTTATTTTTCAGTCAAAGATTCCAGAAGGAGATGCTGGGATTCCCCCTTGCAAAGTTTGTGTTTTTTACCCTACACTGACATTCTTCCCTGGGTACGCTGATAGTGTGATGCAAGATAGTGGGAAGATACCGTGCTGTCCTCAGGCTAAACCTGAAATTTAGTAGCAGCAAAGACAAAGGAAACAAATGCACTCTATCTTTTAATCCAAAATTAACATGTAATGATGTGTGCATACAAAAGGATCACTTGTGGGAACAAACTGCACTATTTATTTCATCATAAAAACCATCCATGATGCACCGGTATTGTGCTGATAACATTTTGTGCAGTGTTGTATTCCCTGCAGTAAATCATGGAAGAAATTTCCATAGGTGGAAATCTATGCATATCCTACAAGAGTTCTACAAGATAATCTCTGGCTGAAAGACACATGTGCAGTCACACTTAAAGCAATGATCGTCTGAACTGTTTTCCTTCATAAGCAGGAAGTACTACTTTCCTTCTCCCGGATGCGTATTTCAAAACCACTTGTAAAAACCATTGAAAATGAAGTAGCCAGATTGGGACCTACTCAATCACTACTGGGTACTTTCATTAGAGGAGGGATCAGCCAAGCAAGGCAACCCATGATATAAAATATGGCCGTGTTCTCGAAAAGTGAAAGTCCAAGGCAAAGCAATAGTGAAATTTTATTTTGCCCTTCAAAGCGCAGGGTCCTTCAAAGCCCAGGAAGACAATTAAGGTGACAATAAAAATTGAAAGAGTTGAGAGTGCTGAAGGCAAAGGGACGTTTCATCAGATTGAAAGGAGGGGGGAGGGGAAATCACATCTACAAACAGGCCCCTTTAGAGATTGTTTTCCTATTATTTGTCTCTTTATAATAAGAGGATTTTGAAATGTTAATGGTTGTAGGCACATTTGTTACAAGCACTGCTTACCATATTTTTCAGTGTATAAGACACTCCAAACTATAATTCGCACCTACCTTTTTTGGTGAGGAAAACAAGAAAAAGAAATCTGCCTCTGCCTCTCCCTCCCAGCAATTTTGCCTCGTTGCAGCAAACAGCAAATAGCCTGCTTTACTTTCATTTTCGTTTTCAGCATAGCTTGATTAGCACAAGAAAAAAAAAAATCTGCTCCCAGCAATTTACCTCCTTGCAGCAAGCAGCAGAGGCCCACGCAAAACAGCGGAGAGTCAGGAGGCCGATCCAACGGACAATCAACTTGTGCTAATTAGGCTGTGCTGAAGCTGAAATGGGCTGTTTCTTCTTGCTGCTTGCTGCAAGGAGGTAAATTGCTGGGAGGCAGAGGCCAAAGGGTGGGGGCCAGTGGGTGGGTGGGGCTACATTCAGTGTATAAGACGCACCTAAATTTTCACCCCCTTTTAGGGGGGGGGGAAGCTGCATCTTATACTCTGAAAAATACAGTAGTTTCTTACCAACTAGCTATGAGAATTTTTTTTCATGTGTTCAAAATAAGAAGCCCAGTGGCTCACGTGATTAGGATGTTTGGTTGGAGGTTAACAAGCCTGCGTTCGAGACCTGAGGGCTGCCATGGGGCGGGGTGTGCTCCCATCCTTTGCTCCATCACCTGCAAGGCCATCAAGAAGCCCACAACTGGGTGTCCCCCCAGGTAAAAGTGATATCACTGACTAATCTTTTCAACCTGGAAGTGACTCGGTGCATCTGACATGAATGTGATGCAATGTGCTCAAAACACTGAGGCAGGGAAGAATTGAAAACAGCAACAGATACATGGATTGTTCTTGCTTACATTGCTAACCAAACTCTTAATTCATAAATATTAAACTTCTACATAAATCTTCTGCTCGAAATAAAATTCCCTATCCCACCAGGCTTGAAATTTTAGATCTGGATAGCCTAAAACTACACCGTTTACGTTCTGACCTATGTTTAGTCCATAAGATTATTTACCAAAATGTTCTACCTGTAAATGAGTACTTTAATTTCAACCGTAATAACACAAGAGCTATCAATAGATTAAAACTCAATGTAATTCGCTCTAATCTTGATTGTAGGAAACATGACTTCTGCAATAGAGTAGTAAATGTCTGGAACACCCTACCTGATCCTGTTGTTAGTCTCTCTAATCTCCATATCTTTTATCTTAAACTGTCTACTGTGGACCTTTCATGTTTCTTAAGAGGTCCCTAAGGGGCATGCATAAATGCACCAGCATGCCTACTGTTCCTATCCTACTGTCCCCATTTATATGTAATCATTCTATGTGTTTATGGCTATGTTTTGCCTATTTATATCCTTTCATTTGTGCCAATTTTTTTCATGTGTCCATGGCTATGTCTATACTGTTACTTGTTTCCTTGTACTTGTTGATAAATAAATAAATAAATACATACATACATACATACATACATACATACATACATAGTGACAATCAAGATAATTTTAAACTACTTTTAACTAAATAGTGCACAGAGAGATAGAACAAGAGTGGGAGGGAGGGAGAGGGAGGGAGCGAGGGAGAGAGAGACCAGGAATAAACTAGGAATAAAACAATGTGTGCTCTGTAACTTTTATACAACACACTAGTATCATTTTTGTAATCCCAAGAGCACCTTAGCAGGGGCAACCCTCTAAAGCTTAGCCTCTTCTGGAGAGTTTTAAAAGGCAAAATACGCCATTAGGTGGTGGCATCTAACCAAACTTTGATTGATGTCCCTAAAGCTAAGCAGGCTTAGGCATTGCCCATCCTTGGATGGGAGACCAGAGGAAATCCAAGGGCTGTAGGGAAAACTGGAAGAAAAAAAAATCCTTGAAGAAGGCATGGCAAATCATTTATGCATTATTGTCCATGAAATTACCGGAGGCAGAGCTCAACTTGTAGACCTATTATCCTTCAAGGGGAAAATTGGCATGTTACGCCTTGCAGAGTTATCTATTTCACCTCTTAGAAATGCAAAATTCCCCAGTCAAGGGGCCTGTTTTGTATCCTTCCCATGCTTACTTTGAGAATATGGTTTTCAACATGCTACAGTATGTGGAGCCTAATAGGGCCTCAGGGCGACAAAACATATGCGCTCCAGTACAAAATATTTGATATCTTATATGCTACAAGCATCTGAAATAGGTGCATTTCTTACATAAAATATTTGTCCGATATTCTAATAACCTGATTGCATCCAGAATGTGATAGTCTTCATTCGTCCCAGTTCCCATAACCAGGCAGAGTAGGCTTGGGGCAACCTGGTTGAGCACTAGGGGAATTAAAGTTGCTGAGAGTCTTTGTATGATTGTGGCAGAATATAAACATGATACATAAATATCAAAACCTAAAAAATTTAAAAGGCACCCAGTTGAAGAAAACTGCTATGATAAGGTAATCATTGGCTGAAACTCCATGTTGGTTGTGCATGTGATGCATTTGCCTTATGCAATCACCTGCTGTTCCCAGATTATTTTAGATCCTAGACCTGGATAGACCTCTTTTTAAGTTAGACTTTATTGGCCATGCAGGGTAAACAAGACAAAACAAGACAGGAATCACAACCATATTTTACTAGAAGAGTCCTCAAATCTTCTGCTCAAAATAAAATTTCCTATCCCACCAGGCTTAAAATTTTAGGTCTGGATAGCCTCAAACTACGCCATCTACATTCTGACCTATGCTTAGTTCATAAGATTATTTACCAAAACATCCTACCTGTAAATGAGTACTTTAATTTCAACCGTAATAACACAAGGGCTATCAATAGATTAAAACTCAATGTAATTCGCTCTAATCTTGATTGTAGGAACTATGACTTCTGCAATAGAGTAGTAAATGTCTGGAACACCCTACCTGATCCTGTTGTTAGTCTCTCTAATCCACATACCTTTTACCTTAAACTGTCTACCGTGGACCTTTCATGTTTCTTAAGAGGTCCCTAAGGGGCTGCATAAGCGCACCAGTGTGCCTACCGTCCCTGTCCTACTGTCCCCATTTATATGTAATCATTCTATGTGTTTATGGCTATGTTTTGCCTATTTATATCCTTTCATTTGTGCCAATTTTTGTCATGTGTCCATGTCTATGTCTATACTGTTACTTGTTTCCTTGTACTTGTTGACAAATAAATAAATAAATAAATAATAAGAGTTAATTCTACTTTATTTGTAAAGCTACATTGACAGAATCTTGCTAGTCTGTAAGTACATCTCTCTCCCTGCTCATTTTTCAACCCCAAACTTGGAAGGGTCATTTTTGAACCTCTTGCTACACCCACTATTCAGCTGCAGGCTATGCTGTTTCTTATCTGATCATTCCCATGGCAATATCTCTTGGCCCAATCTTCCAATTCTTTCCTCATGTACCAGTACAGCCATGCATTAATTTAACTGTGAAACGTGGAACTAACATTCCTTTTCTGTTCGCCCCCATTCAATAGGTAATCCTTGGATTATGACCAGTTCAATGACTGTCAAGCACGAGAAAGTCAAGAAGTCCAGGCAATTCAAAGCAAATTGATGTTAGATAAGAACAGAATTCAAGTTGGGCTGAACTTACATCTCTTGTGGGCACTAAGGGACTTGAAACTGATGTCGCGCTTGATCCCTCCCTCATAGACTTTTGAAAATACAAAGGCATCAAATGGATATCATCTACAAGCTTGGTCAACTATCTACCACAGCTATAATCCAGAGCCTAGAAGTCTGCTTTAAAGTAGTAGCTACCTGCTTCCCCCAAAGCTGTGGAGGAGTGAATATTTAAGGAGTAAGAGTCATTTAAGTCTTTAAAATTTTAGTCAATTTTTAGAAAAGTTTTCCCCAACACAGATAACTTTGTATCCAGCCTGGAGCAATGCCATTTGACCTTTGGTTTTCTTTTGAGTTTTGATGTTTTACCACCTAGAAAAGAGCAAACTGCTTTGACAGTGATGTGACACAGAAAAACTTTTATTTTGTTTTTTTGGACGGGGAAGCTAACCGCATAATTTTCCCACTCAGGAAAATAGAAATATTATATTGATTTCTCTTCTACTGCAAGGGGAATTGAATGGATTTGACAGAAGGTATCTTCTAAAAAGCTTTGACTAGAAGGGCCAACATTTACACATTGCAGCCTAAGCAAGTTCTTAGCAAAATGCAGTGGAAGATACTTTTGTTGTGCCTTTTTGCTCATTCCGAGTTAAATCTTAAGAGGTAAACTTCTCTCTATATTTTCTAAAACGGAGCAGATGGAAACTGCATGTGAATATCTGCCATTCACCTATACAGCAATCAGTCAAGACAGCATCATCCACAGTGATGTACATAATAATTTGGTGGAGGTATCTAATCAACCATGGATTGCTCCAAAAGACTAGGTTTCTCTGCCCTCCCTGCACCTACGGAATGTGGGTCAGCTGCACTGTTTAAAAGGATGGGTAGAACAGGGTTAGCAAACCTTTTCGGCACCAAATGCTGAAACGAGAGCATGCACATGGGGACGTGTGCGTGCCGGAAACCAAAAGAGTAGCCGCCCAGCATGCATGTGTGAAGTTTCCGAAAGATGCCCTAATTAATTCATGAGCCATGAGCCGAACTTCAAAAGAAATACAGTCATTTATTAGGAGCACCATTTCGGCAATATTCGGATGCAGTTAGAACTAATCCCACATAGATTTACTTTCCCCTATGACTCTGTCTCTCCCCTCCTCTCTGGCCATATCATAAATCACATTCTCCAATTAACCACTCTAGATGGCTGTGAAATCCAACACCCTCCTTCTGATTGTGGTCAGGAAGAATGTATGGAATGCACTTCAGTTAGGGAAATCAATCAGCTCTATCAGTTCTCCCTCCCTCCTGCTCAGGGCAACTTGAAAGCTTTGCAAGTTGACAGCATGCACGTGCCAGGAAGATGATCTTCCAGTTTCCAGCAGGCGCATGTGCATTAGCCATCTGGTCAGTAGTGGGTTGCCCCCAGTTCACACCGGTTCTATAGAACTGGTAGTAAAACTGGCAGGAGTCTCCGCCCACCGACCCCGACGTCATCAAAATGCTTCTGCGCATGCACGTGTGGCCCCATTGCAAACCGGTGGTAAAGGTAAGTTGAACCCACCCCTGCACCTGGTCTTCCGGTTTCTGGCATGCATGTGCGCGTGAAGACCAGCTGGCTGGTGCGCATGCGCACACCGGAAACCAGAAGATCATTTTCCCGGTGCGCACATGTGCACCGGGTAGCTGCTCTTCTGGTTTCCGGCACTCCCGCACGTATAAAGACCAGCTGGCCAGTGTGCCAGAACCCGGAGGAGCAACAGGCGACGGCTCGCGTGCCTGGAGAGATGACTCTGCCTACCACTTCCGGCACGTGTACCATAGGTTTGCTATCACAGGGCTAGAAGAATCCATTGGTATAAATTGCAATTGTCGGGCTGAGCATTTGTTCTGAGCTGGAATCTATTGACATGATAGGGTCACCTCTTGTGAAATTTACTGGAATTTTTTTTTTCTTTTTGCCTGTGAAACTCAAGGAAGTGAACTAAATTCTCTGTGAACTTAGTTCATCTATATAGATCAGGGGTCTCCAACCTTTCGGACCTCAGGGATCACTAAATTCATAATTTTAAATCCCGTGAACCACTAATATGATCTGCCTAATGACCGGCTGGGTGAGCGTGGCTAGGTGGTTATGTATCTGGGTGGGTGTGGCCAACTCATTGTCACTCACATCAAGCGGTGCCTCACCAGCCTCTACTCACCCCACCCCTCCCAGCCACTCCTCACCTGCCTGCCTAGGCTCCTTAGTGCTCTAACAGGAAGCAGTTGTTGGAGCTAAGCAGCCACCATGAGAAAGAGTTGGCAAAACAGCTAGCTCAGTTCAAATTGGATCTGACCGAGAAGGAGGCTCAGTAGAAGCACCTCACTGAGGACTATGAGCATAGGTTTTCCAAGCAGAGGGAAGACCTGCGGGAGTGCAAGGTCAGGTACTGGCACCTGGAGGCTCAGCAGGTCCAGCCAGGTCAGGCCATGATGCAGTCCCACTGGAACAAGGACCCCCGGCTCTTTGCCACCAGTGGCACTTCCCTCCAGCCTTCACCAAAGCCCCGCACCAGGAGGCTGAAGCAGACCCCAAGTCAAAATTTCTCCCCACTGACCCACAAAAAAAGACCCCTAAGGGGGAGACTCTCTGCAGCAACACAAACGTTCATTGCACATATCTGTTCAAGGGGTTTGAGTACCTCTGATTTAGTGCAATATAAAAAATGCAAATAATTTTTCTGCAGACCACCAAAATTTTCTCGCGGACCACCAGTGGTCCACATACCACCAGTTGGTGATCGCTGATATAGATCATACAAATGGAACTATGGATTCCATCGAAATGAACAATGAGTATTCTATCTCCATCTACCCCATTTGGGGCATGTTTGTTGGGAACATACAGTTACAGAAGCTCTAGATTATACAAATTACCTCAGCTTGTGGCAGTCAGGATTCCAGCTCAGACATGTAGCACAAACCACATTGGTCGCTGCCTGATCGTGGCAAGACATGGAGAGAGAGAATATAAGAACATCATTGTTATCCTACATGTCTTGGTGATTTTCTGGACTATGTCAGGGTTAAGAGCTGGAAGCATATTTTTTTCTACTTTTGCCTGACTGGGAAGGTCCAGTCAGTAATGGCAAGAGTTACAGATGGACCCCTTGAATGCTCCGCTAAGAAATGCCATCAAGCTTGATTTTCTTTCCTATCCTGTTTAACATCTGTTTAAAGTTATTAAGAGAAATAATCTATTATTTAGTATGAAGTATCAGCAACACATTGAAGAAATCCTGTTGTACATCTCTACCCCAAGCCACATGGGAGATACTGTAGAAATCCTGACCCAGTTTATGAAAGCTGTTAAACTCTAGTTGGGGAAAAAAAAGATTTAGACTCAACTGAAATAAAACAAAAACAAAAGCTCACTGATTCCTATTCTATACTATATTTGATACTTTTCCCAGCAAAAACAAATTCATAATCTGGGTGTCAGAGCTCCTACTGGAGGAGCAGGGTAAAGGCCATGGCTAAGAAGCTTTCTTTATTATTTTTCAACTTTACTTGGAACACAGTGCACTGAAAACTCATGCCTACACCTACTCTTTACCTAGATTATTGTAATTTACTCAACATGGGACTGCCCTTGAGGACCACCGAGAAACTGATACAAAATACAGCAGCTCACATGCTTACTGGTGAGGGTCTTCCTACAGGGGCTCACTGGTCACCACTGTGTTTCTGAATGCAATTCAAGCAGTTGGTTGCAACTTAAAACTCTTTTATTGCTGGGCTGCTATCTAAAAAATTGCCAGATAGGTTTTGCCCATCTGACCAAGACACCTAGAGACCAATGATGAAATTCATTTTTTTTACTACCGGTTCTGTGGGCGTGGCTTGGTGGGCATGGCAGCGGAAAGATACTGCAAAACCTCCATTCCCTCCCCACTCCAGGGGAAGGATACTGCAAAATCCCCGTTCCCTGCCCACTCCAGGGGAAGGATATTGCAAAATCTCGATTCCTACCCCACTCTGGGGCCAGCCAGAGGTGGTATTTGCCAGTTCTCTGAACTACTCAAAATTTCTGCTACCGGTTCTCCAGAACCTGTCAGAACCTGCTGGATTTCACCAGTACTAGAGACTGCTTGCTATGGATCCCCATATGCAATTGAAGGATTTTCTGGAGATTTTCTGTAGGACCTCCTCTTTTATTGAACACTTTGCCACTGTTTAGCTGATCTATTTTTCTTTCTTTGGTTAAACACACATCTCTTTCTCTTTATTTTGTCCAGATAACTGCAACAGGCAAAGCAATTGCTTATGTGTGAGCACTTATATGCACACAGTAGCTAGGAACAAAATTTTTCAGAGTATAAGGCGCACCAGAGTATAAGACACAACTTAGTTTTTGGGGAAGAAAATAGAAAAAAAAATCTGCCTACCAGATCTGCCTACCAGGTATTCATCTGGCTAGCATCCTTAGTCTGGTCAGCTTCAGCACATTAGTTTGCTGGTTTTGAGTGCGCGCACTTTTTATCCCCTGCTTGGGGATAAAAAACAGCTTCTAAAGCACAGCTGATCTTTGGAGTTAGAAGCAATGAGAAAAGCAGGCAAATCGCAGAAGATCGCTTCACTTGCTAGCGCCTTGTTAGGGTTGAAAAAAAGCTTCAAAAAAGCTACATTCGGAGTATAAGACACATCCAAATTTTCAGCCTCTTTTGGGGGGGGAAGTGCATCTTATACTACGAAAAATACGGTAAGTTTTGTTTGCGCCAAGATGGAGACCCTTTGGTTTTAGCTTCCCAAAAACAGCCTGGCTATGAAAAATACTTATGTTCATGAAATATGTCAGGGTATTATATATGGCTGAGTAACCTGCACTTACTGCAAGCGAAGTGAGAACAATTTTGATTATGTTACTTTTAAAATACTCTTATGTAGCCCTAGATGAATCAGTGGCCTAATTTAGTACAAAGAAATCAACTATACGTTTCTTTTTTTTTAATTATTTATTTATCTAGAGGCAGAAATAGGTTCCTGCTTTCCCTTTGATGCAGCTGAAATTTTCATTTTGTGGGATATTTGGAGAATTTGGGGGGTTATTACCTCATTTTTTTGGACTACCAAAAAAAAAAAAAAAAACCAGGAAAAAAATGGCACCAAAAACTTGTACTTTGGATGCTGAGTCACGAGAGTATGATCTGAAGGTGCTTTGGTACATCAGACAGACCGGACTGCATGTAGCTTAAATGATATTCTCTCCCACCCACCGTTCAATGTACGGAAATGAACTATGACAAATTTTGACTCGGGGTTGCTACTTCTATTTACTCTGCAAATATTTACTCTGCAATGTCTGCAGAGAAGAGATTGGTTTGGGGGAAAAAAATTATGTCTGCTAATTGAAATGCGGTTGTCTGGTTTCACTGTATTCAGTCCATACCATCTTCATGTTACACAACCGAAGAGAATAGGCCAACCTGCATATTGGGATTCAGGAAGACACCACAGGGGAAAATGGACAGGGGGACAGCTTTTATCACCTGTCAGTAACAATCCATCACAACAGCATCTCCAGGTTATGAATATGCAGTTCACAGAATGGCCCATTTCACACCTGACAGGACATAGATTAGTTTAGTGGGTGGAAATAAAAGGCATACAGATTGTGTGAATGAACTGATCTTCGAAGGGATGGGTTGAAGATACAGGCTGAGAGCAAAACATGCTTTAGGAGGGAATTTGGACAGCTCCTTTACAAACCCACCAATTTAGTATTCTCTTTTTTTAAAAAAAGAGGAAGGAGGAGGAGGAGGAGGAGGAGGAGGAGGAGGACGAGGAGGAGGAGGAGGAGGAGGAGGAGAAGAGGAAGGCCAATGCATCTTATTGTTAAGGCTAATCACTTTTTCAAAAATCCCAAAGTTTTTCACAAGAACTCTACAGTTTGTCTACTTGTGTAGGAGACAACCAGCACAAGATCATAATCAATCTGATTATGATTATCAATCATAATCAATCCAGAATGTTAAGTAATGTCTTAACATTGATAGGAAGTAAGGTCTGGTGTTAATCCTTCTTAGATTACTATAAAAACTGAACATCAAGTTTCCTTCCAGGTAATTCCAGTTTTTGTTATTCAGTGAAGGGATTATCATTTCCTTTTGCTTCCCCTCTCGTCTTCTTCTTTTTTTAATTACACACCATAAAACACAACAATCTTTTACACACAAACTGACATCCCTTTGACATAATTAAAATAGAAAAAAATTAGTAGAAACCTGAAGTGTTGTAGCTTGCTATTGTGTACTTTTTTTTAAGCATGTAATGAATGATCTTCACAAATATTGCCCCCTTGTCTGTTCAGTATATTTAAAGATGCACTCCAAGCCATCATTCTTGCCTTGCCTGAAAAATAGCTGGAAACTAACTAATAGTTAAATGTTTCAGCATAATGACATAAATGCAATTAAATGACATTTTATTCCTTCATCGTAGTCGGCTAAATATTAATCCTGGGCAAATTCCCTAGGAAACTATAAGACACTTCTTTTTTTCCCCCATTTTTCTTTATAGTTTCAATCAATGGAAATACAAGGAAGCATTTCCAAAGATATGTTATTTTTCCCCCCACTTTCCTTTCCTTTAAATTCAAGGAAACATTTTCAAAGTCATGTTATTTTTTTTTCACTTTTCTTTCATTTAAATTCCTGTAGTCATTTTGCCCAGGACAAAGTAACCAGAGTTTCCCCTTGAGGAATTGCATTTTTTGAACTACAGGTTTAGACTGGTTATAGGTCATCTTGGCTTTTAGCAACCACAGTCATTAAATTCCTGGCTGATTTGTCCACAATCCAGTCTTTCAAATTTCTCAATGATACACCTTCTGCTATTGTAATCAGGATCATCCTCCTTACTACTGGTTGTCCTATTCTTTTCTTTCCTTCCACCACCAGCATGAGAGCCTCCTTCAGAGATCTAGGTCTTTGCATACTATTTCCAAAATATGATAATTTGAACCTGGTCATTTATGCCTACAGTGAAAACTCTGGGTTTGATCATTTGTTTAATAATCCATTTGTTTGTTTCCTTGGCTATTCATAGTACTCTTGGGAATCTTCTTCAACACCAACATTAACAGAATTACAGAGTTGGAAGGGACCTTGGAGGTTTTCTACTCTAACTGCCCGATCAAGCAGGAAACCCTATACCTGTGATGGCAAACCTATGGCACAATGCCAGAGGTGGCACGCAGCGCTCTCTCTGATGGCACGCGAGCCGTCACCCCAGTTCAGTTCTGCTGCACATCTGTGTGCACCTCTTGCCAGCCAGCTGGTCTTCAGGTCTCTGCCATACATGCATGGAGGCAGGGCACATGTGGGGGGGGGCGCACATGCATGGGGGGCAGGGTACGTGCGAAGAGCCACACATGCATGCATGGGGTGGGGCCCATGCAGGGTGCCCATGCGTGCATGTATGGGGGTGGGGCCTGTGCAGGTGCCCGTGTGTGAGTGCATGGCATGTGCGGGGGGCTGCGCACACATGCATTTTGGGGGTTCGGGCACACACGCACGCATTAGCACATGCTCACGCACATTTTGGCCACTCAGTCCAGAAAAGATTAGCCATCACTGCCCTATACCATTCTAAATAAGTGGATGTCCAATCTCTACTTAAAAACCTCAAATGATGGAGCACCCACAACTTCTGAAAGCAAATGATTCCACTAGTCAATTGTTCTCACTGGTTAACTTTTTCCACTGGTGAATTGTTCATTCAAAAGTATCAAGTCAAAATGTCATGGGGAAAACTAGAGAAGCTAAGACATCAACTTGGTACCTCATGCAGCCAAATTATGAAATCCATAATGATTGCAAAACAGCTCTGTCAGTTTAAAAGACTTATAACTAGATTGCATGTTCATAAATGTGTGAACATTTGTTTCATTAGCTGGCTAGAAGAAAGAAAAGCTACTAAGGTTTTGCAAGTAATGAAATATTGCACAGCTCGGCTACTTCTCAAAATGCTTGCACTTAGTAATATGACTGAATATTGGTCTTAACAACAAAAATAGCAGTTCTGACTTCACCTGACAATGGATTTTCCACAGCTAATGACAAAATCTGTTTTCAAAATGAGATATTAAAAATAGGGTTCAAACATAAGTGAAGTATCCCATCTCCTTTACATGCACTTTTTTTTTTTTTTGGAAGCCAGCAAAGGTATCTTCTCCGCAAATAAAGTAGACAAATATAGACTGGAAAGGAAGGAGAAAGAAGTTGATTAACCCATAGCACTTTCTGAAGAAAGAAAAAAAATTCTAAAAGAGACAGAAAGAGTCTGAGAGGGCAGAGAATTATGAATTAGTTTACTGAATATTTTATCCCCAATTTGTTCTAATGTTATTATAGATAAGAAACTTAGTTTTAACTCTCTAAAATTTCCACTTGCAAAAGTCCCTCTTTCCCCCTAATGAAATCTGTGTTTCTGACTCTGAAGAATTATTGTCTGAAACGTGTACAGAATGTATTTCAGAAATTTGTAGTTCAGCACAAAGGAAGCAGAGGGAGAGAAGTTGCTTTGGGGGAAAAAACCCAATAAAAAAGCAATAACGTAGGACATCTGATGCCCCATAGCTACTATTGGCTCTTGCTGTGTTTCATAGGACTCAGATCCTTTATAACATCCAGCTATGTTACATAATCTAATATAATAAATTACTGTATCACCAGGTTAGTTCCTTAAAAAAACCCACTCCTGGCACTTTTACAATAGGTATCATGTACAATGCTACATGTGGAACCAAAAGGGAAAGGGAAATGGAATGGGAAAAGGAATGGGATGGGATGGGATGGGATGGGATGGGATGGGATGGAATAGAATAGAATAGAATAGAATAGAATAGAATAGAATAGAATAGAATAGAATAGAATAGAATAGAATAGAATAGAATAGAATAGAATAGAACTATTGGCCAAATGTGATTCAACACACAAGGTATTAGTTTCCAGTACATAAGCTCTCAGTGTACATACAAACAGCAAAGTAATATGAACATAATATACTAATAAGAGAAGGTAGTAGATAAGATGGGAAGGATAATAGTAATACATCCATACTATGTTGGCAAATATCATTAGACATAAGAGAGTGCTATTGAAAGTACTATACTGTAAGAGTGATGGCATGGGGGAATGATGATTTGAATTGATTTGATGATTAAAATTACCATTCTTTCATGTGGAATTAGTACTTTTGATTCTTCTGGTTCAATTTAAATCTTCTTGAAAGAATATTTTGGAGAGTAAGTTTCCAATTTATGGATCTGCATCAAAGCTGTGATTACAATGGGCCTCCATAAAGCTAATGATAGAGTGTAGGAGGGACAGGATATTAATCTTCAAAAAGATCAGGACCAGGTGTTTAATGACTGCACCCTGGAGATACTTAGAAGAGGCATATTCCAGCAGAGTATCATTTCTACAACCCTGTTCCTTGTGCCAGAAGAAAGTTTTCACCTGTTGACTTTCTCAGTGTCTTTATTATAAAGATTTTCAAAGAAGACATACATCCAATAGGACTGAAGAAATGTAAAAGGCAATTCAGGAAGGACAATGATAGAACCTATGAAGTGAAAGTTGTGTTATTTTAAATTAAGGAAGAGATTTCTGTTTAACTTCATCATAAAGTTCTTAAAAATCTGGCTGATTTCTTGGGGTTTGTGGAATGCAAGAGATGATAAGAGGGACTTGTCTGGGTACCTAGATTTTTTCTTATTGTTTCTACGGTTGTTTTTGTTTTATATTCTTATTTGATGTAAGCTACAGGTAGCCCACAACTTACCACAATTTGTTTAGTGACAATTTGAAGTTAAAACAACACTGGGAAAAAAAGTGATTGATCACCATTTTTCACACTTATGACTGTTGCAGCATCTTCATGGTTACATGATCAAAAGTCATGTAAGTAGCATCTATTTATGATGGTTGAAGTGTCCCGGGACCATTTGATTATCTTTTGAGGCTTTTTGACAAGCAGAGTCAATGGGGAAAACAGATTCACTTAATAATCATGCTACTAACTATATTGCTATATTTTTAAGATTAGAGATAAGATTCAAATTTGATGAAGTAAAAATGAAATAAAGATTTAATGAATATTATAGGAAGTAATAACAAATGTAAGGAAGTTTTAGAATTGGAAATAAGATTTTGAAATATAACCATGTTCGAACTGTATTGTTAATAGTGAGGATTTAGGGTAAGAATTGTGAAATGTATTATGAGGTATTGTTTGAATTAAGATTTAAGGTGGATTAATAGAAGGGTAATTGTTTTAATTAAGTTAATATGAGAAAACTTTTTATAAGATGGCACTAGTGGAGATATGTGATTTAAGATTAAGAAATAAGTGTTATGGCAAAAATAGAATATATAAAATTTTGTTAAAGATGGCAAAAAATTGAACAAATGTATGACTGGATCAATGCTCTGTTCCGAAAAGATGTATTGTATGTTTATTTCTTTTTTTTAAAAAAAAAAAAATTGCAAAAAAAATAATAATAATAATCATGCTACTAACTTAAGAACTGCAGTGATTCACTTAACAATTGTGGCAAGAAAGGTCATAAAATGGGGCAAAACTCATTTAACCACTGTCTTGCTTTGCAATGGAAATTTTGGGCTCAATTGATAAGTAATAAATTAAGGACTACCTGTAGACTTTTGCCTTCTAAATCTCATAAATAAATAAATATCAACATAAGATATTTTTTTCTCTCCAATTATCAAAATAAAAATCAACTCCATGAACTGGGAATATTGGAATTGGCTTTCTATTAAGTCTTTTGGGCCATCTTACTCAGAATTGTTTAATTTTTTTTAATTTGTTTTTTATTGATTAAATTTTTACTGAATGCACCTGTAGTGGTCTAATGTAGTGATGAGTTTTCTCCACCCATTTCTCAGAAGTCATTGGGGCTTTCTGCCTATTAGGGAAGCTCTGTCATATAGGTGAAATGTTATTTCATATTTCTGAAAACTGTAATTGCTTTATATTTTTTTGCGCAGGCAGCTACAGATTCAGTACAACTAAAAACTTCATCTATTTCCCCCACCCCACCCCCTTGAGACAAACTGGTGGATGTTACACAAGTACTTGAAGAAAATATCATTTGATTCCTTTTCTTCCCCCCCCCAACCCTGAATGTCAGAAAGAAGAATAGTAGCCAAGTTACTTATTCTACTTTGAAGAAAGTAGTGCAGCCTCAATCAACAGCTAGACTCAGATTGTACAATTCCAGAAACATTTGCAACATAAGAAACGCTTTTACAACTGTTGAATATGCATTGGATCAGCAACAAGGCAGCCCTCTGTTCCTGCTTTCCTGGTCCCTTCAGGAGGGAATCACTTAAAAAGATCATGGAAGGGTTTACCCTGAAGTAACTTGTGGGCTTTAAGAGGTCTTCAATTATCTCCCTTGACAACTACATGTCCCCTACTGTACTCAACTAAAATGTCATTGTAATTAGTATAAAAAAGGACAGCAACATGCTTCAAAGGAACGTACCCAACCTGCAAAGTCATATTCATTTTAATGAATGCCTTGGATTTCCCTTTGGCTGCAATGATCAAAATGGTGAGTGACTAGTGCTTTGCTTGTACCTACTGGAATAATGACAGTAAGCTACAGAGCACAGAAGGGAACAATTATCACCATGTCTTCTGATTAATTAGTGCTTTGGCTCTGTCCATGTCCTCCATGGTCCCTCTTTTAAGACTGAGAATCAATCCATGGAAACAATTTTCTTTGAACAACCATGACTGACAATGTCACACATGACCTTGGTCACAAAAGATTGGCGGCTAGTATTCCCAAGCAATCACTATTACTTGATTCTTTTAATAAGTTAACTACATTTAACTTTTAAAAACACTCTTTTAAAAGGAGTTGCTAAGCATTCTTGCCTCCAGAAGTTGTGAACGCTCCAACACTGGAAGTTTTTAAGAAGATGTTGTACAACCATTTGTCTGAAGTGGTGTAGGGTTTCCTGCCTAAGCAGGGGATTGGACTAGAAGACCTCCAAGGTCCCTTCCAATTCTTCTATTCTATTCTATTCTATTCTATTCTATTCTATTCTATTCTATTCTATTCTATTCTACCCTACCCTACCCTACCCTACCCTACCCTACCCTACCCTACCCTACCCTACCCTACCCTACTCTACTCTATTCTATTCTATTCTATTCTATTCTATTCTATTCTATTCTATTCTATTCTATTCTATTCTATGGTGTGTTTTAGCATCAGTGTTCATTTAGGACAGGGGAATGTAACCTTTTTCAAAGTAAGGGAGACACTTAGACTTTGAATAGTCAGCTGAGACACCACTCCAATATGCTGACAAAAACTGGAGGTGAGAGGGCAAAAAAAAACATGGGTATAAGTCAAGACAATTTAATTAAAACATAATTAATATCTAATAATCTAAGTGAAAGAAAATGCAACTTTTGCATGAGAGTAACATCAAGATGTACAGAGAAAGGAAGGAGAATGTGAATAAAGTATTTTTTTCCCTTTTCCAAATCATAAAGACATTCAGTAAAGCTGAATAGAAAGAGTTTCAAATCAACAAACAAGCACTTTTGCACAGAGCACATAATTAACCTATTGAAATTTATAACCACAAGACACAAGTGCGCTTTAAAAGTGCACTGGGTAAATTAATGGAGGATAAATCTATCTAGCTTCTATTCATTTTAAAGACTCATGGCTACTTCATGTTGTGGATAGTATGCCTCAAACTAGCACTTAAAGGGAATAATGGTTGGAAAGAGATATAAATCCATCTTCTGCTTGCAAACATCTCAGCAGCTTCAGGTTGGCCACTGGGAAAAGCAAAATGCTCGTCCAAGATGTACCTTGGACTGATGCAATCATGAAGAGAACCAGTCTAGCTTTATTTGTTATATGTTGTACATTTTTGTGAGGAACATTAAAGATGTCATCCTGATGTAGAAAACAAAATAACAGGATTCAGGAGTAAACTCTACAATTAGCTCTCTAGGAACTTACAAAGTAGATCAAAACTAGGAGATAGTTTGGATTTATCACGCACAATTGGTATTCATACTTGTAAAATCATAAAAGTGTATGTGTAGGGGTGCATATGTGACATCTAAACATCAATTGGGCAAATACCTCCATTTTGCCTTGATAACACAAGGATAAAAATAGTGTTATTAGTTGCCAAAACAAAAAAATGAAGAAAGGAAAATTGGCATCTAGTATTAAGAAGTTAAATGTTATTCCAGGGAAGTGGGGGTTATTACTTATGTTTTTGGTATTAATAAAATCACAGGTTTCTTTCTTGTTTTCTTTTTTTAAGGACAGTAACACTGTCAGATTGTTTCGTGTCACTGTTTAGCCTTTGATGCAAAGCTACAAAGAAAGCATGTAGAGATATAGAACATCAGAACTTGAGAGTAAGTCACATTTCAGTATGAAAGTGGCAAGATCAAGCAGAAAATCTGAATATTTGAAGGGCAAATCGTTTCAATAGGACCATCATAAGTCCTTCCAAGCTGAAGCTTAGAAGTTTCATGAAGCAAGGATGGTTTTGGAGGGAGGGAAAGGAAAGAATTCACAGTCAGAGTCCAAAAATCAGGGCTCTGAGGAGGAAAAAGAAGATGAACTATTTTGAACAAAAATGTGAACATTCCTAGCTCAAAAATACAATCAGGGTCTCATAACTATCAGTAGACACATTCTTGGAGGAAGGGAAAATATGTTTAGGTGTGAAACCTGCATCTCCAGAAAGTGGTTATGATAGGCTTCATAACAAGTTGTTCAAGAATCCTGGGAAAACAGGATTTCCAAGATCTCCCTCCCACCAATTTTGTTGCCTGGAGCATTTTGTCAATGTAGATCTTTAGTGTCAGTATAAAGCAGGAGTGGGAAATCTGTGGGACATGATTAAATTTCTAGCTCCCGGTATCCTTCATGATTGACCATGTTGCCTAAGGCCACAAATATTTATAGTTCAGCAAAGCTTGGAGTTTATCAAGCCCAGGTGTACAACCTACAGCTATTTTTCAAAACACATCTTTAAGGATCTGGAAAGCATCTTACTGCTTAGATTTCTAAGACGAGACAATTTCCAAGAGAAAGAAAAAAAATGTTGTAGTCTATGCCCCCAGTTTGTTACATTATCTACAGAAAACAATGAAAACAGTATGACTCTATTGAATTGGAGATATGTGAAAAAGGAATCAGGGAGCAGAGATTTAGAAAAGTCGTAGGACTTGAAGAAAACACTTGCAATGGCCTAGTCCCGTGATGGCGAACTTATGGCAAGCGTCCCACAGGTGAAACACGGAGCTGTATCAGTGGGCACATGAGCTCAACTCCGCTCCTCCGGGCCACTGGAAGTTGGCAAATGGGCCATTTCTGGCATCCGGAGGGCCTCCGGGGGAGTGGGGAAGGCCATTTTCACCCTTCCCAGGGTCCTAGAAAGGCTCTGGAGCCTGGGGAAGGCAAAAACAGGCCTACTGGGCCCATCGTGCCATTGCATGCCAAAAGCAGGGGGACCACGGGGGGTTGTGTATGGGTGTGGGCATGGATGCGCATGACTACCCCTTGCTCCCATTTTTGGCACGCGATGGCAAAAAGGTTAGCCATCACTGGCCTTGTTGTGGCTCCATTACCTGAGCCTGTGTTATCGGCAGGAGAGGACTCCGAGTGAAGGAAAGGAGTTGGCAAGGCCTCCCTCTCCAGGACCCTCCTCTCTGGCAATGCCTTTGGTGTCTGTCGAAGGTCAAGAGATAGGCCCAGGGCCAAGCACGTCCACACAGCCACAGGTGGACAGTAATGAGGAAGATGAGTCTTGGCTGGACCCTCAGCAGCGTCGCAGAGATAAGTGCGCACAACAGAAGAAGAGGCGTGCCAGGGATTAGGCTGAGTCATTGGACACACCCCACAGGGTATAAAAGAGGATGTGGTGGCCAGTTCAGCTCTGTGACAAGCAAAAAACAGATATCGGACAACCTTCTTTGTATTTACTGGACTTTGCTGATTATTGTGTATTGGCTTTGTTCCCGGACGAAGGGAGAAACTCCCCCCTCGTGAGTAAAGAATACCTGGCAGCCAGCCACTGGGTTGCTGCCAATTCTGATACCAGATAAACGGTTGTCGGCTGAGTTCTTTAACTGTTGCCTGTCTGTGGGGGTGCGTGTGTGAGACGGGGACAGAACAGGCCTAGTCATTTTGGCTGATCAGTGTGTGAACACCCCAGTTTTTTAAAGCAGAGGCCCCCAACCTTTTGGGCACCAGGGATCAGTTCCGTGGACAGAGATTTTTCCGTGGCCCAGTGGGGGTATTGTTTTGCATGCTGCCTGCATCCCACGGATGGGGCTTTGCTTGTTTGTGAGGCCCAGTTTCTGGCATGATACCCAGTGCTGGTCCGTGGCCCAGTGGTTGGAGACTCCTGTTTTAAAGTATAGCTTTTAGATGGATTTTTATTCCTATTACACTCATTAGCAATATCAGTCAGCATTTTTTTCCCCTTTAAAACTAAGTGATTTCTGCCACAAACCTATCAACTTAAAAATAACCACCTAACTGGTCAATAGAAAATATAATCCTAAAGATAATCAAGTACCTTACAAACAATAAGTTAAAGTTGTGTCCTCATCTCCTAACTGTAATATCCTTCTATAGTGTTTAGCGAATTAAATCTTGATTCTTATCAAGAACGGAAAGATTGACCAGATACCACCCAGAGGTCTTTCTGGCAACTGACAGATTCCAAAAGGAATGCTGAGAGAGGCAAATAATTACATTTCTCTTCCTAACTCTAAATTTCTCCCGCTTAAATCACCTTGGAGTACTCATTTCTAAAGATCTAAGTGCCCGAGCCCACTGTTAACAACATTGCCAAAAAGGCATTAAGAGTTGTTAATCTAATCTTGCATAGCTTCTTCTCCGGTAATGTTGTACTACTAACTAGAGCATACAAAACATTTGCTAGACAATTCTTGAATACAGCTCATCTGCCTGGAACCCGCACTGCATATCGGACATAAATACAATCGAGAGAGTTCAAAGATATTTCACGAGAAGAGTCCTCCATTCCTCTAACCGCAATAAAATACCTTATGTCACCAGACTCCAAATTTTGGGCTTAGATGACTTAGACCTACGCCAACTTCAGTCTGACCTAAGCATAGTACATAAAATTATCTACCACAATCTCCTTCCTGTCAATGACTATTTCAGCTTCAACCACAACAATACATGAGCAAATAATAGATACAAACTCAAGGTAAACCGTTCCAAACTCGATTGCCGAAAATATGACTTCAATAACAGAGTGGCCAATGCCTGGAATGCACTACCTGACTCTGTAGTTTCTTCTCCAAACCCCCAAAACTTTAACCTTAAACTGTCTACTGTTGACCTCACCCCATTCCTAAGAGGTCTGTAAGGGGCGTGCATAAGTGCACCAACGTGCCTACCGTCCCTGTCCTAATAATCCTTTTTACTTACTCTTTGTACTTTCATGATATAGCCATTTCACATAAATCATCAAAATGAAGGTAAGGCATTTTGGCTTAACCCTTAAAAATGACATTAAAAGCCAGCTCGCATAAATATATATATCAGATACTTTTTTTTTTTTGTAATGAGCTCCATTTATCTAGTAGTAAAGATGATTAATTCTCTCGTAGTGAAACTGATAGTACCTTCTAGAACTGTAAGAGGATCTGGTTTATCTGAAGGCCCATATGTTAGGGGTTTTTTTCCCCTTAGAAACCCACTAAGATGAAAGGCTTAACAGTTGCTGCAAATGTTTAATAAAACCTTTTCTGTATGAGCTGGATCTGAGTAGCAACATTTTAAAAATGTTTAACAGGGAATCACTTGGGGCATGTTTTATTTAGTTCGATTTGTATTTGGACATTTTTACTGTGTTGTGTTAATTGAACATTTTATTGTGCTTTTTGCACCTCATCGTATCTTCTTGCATCCAGATGAGCTATAGAAGTCAAGGAAGAAACAAATGGATCAGTTGATGGCACAGGTTAAAGGTATGTTTTATGTGTTCCATTGATTTTAATTGGGTATTTTATTTAGACTTTTTAATGTTACATTATTCACTTAGAGGTTCCACAAATAGGCAAAACAGACTTCCCAGAAGAAGAAAAATATCCCATTTTGTTACCTTTATTATTAAAATCTTTTTCATGTTATCCTTAGGATGTGAAGAAACAGAACTCATGAATGAACAGAGAGGTAGGGCTGTTTCAGAGAACTGGAATCACAAAACAAAAAATCCTGGAGGACAAGGATAACAGAAAGTGTTAACCTACATCAGGGGTGTCAAACTCGTGGCCCATGGGCCAGATGCATCACACCCTGGCCATGCCCATGCCCAGTTTAGTGAAGGGGAAAAAGTCATGATACGTCATGTGATTCTGCCGTGACGCCATGAGTTTGACACCCCTGACCTACATAGACAGGATGGGGTGATGATGATCTAGAATTTAAGGGCACAAGTTCCAGCAAGAACCCAAAGAAATCACTGATAGAAAACAACTTTATCAGGCAGAGCCATTTTCAAAGATTCTTTGAAATCCTTCAAAAAAATGTATTTCCACAACATTACAAAGCACTATTCTGGTCAATAAGAGAGATAAGCCTTTGTCCAGGTTTGCAGACCTGTTGCACAAACATTGCAAACATGTGTAGGCCAGCCCTCTTTTCTTCCACCAAAGCAAAATGGCCTCTCATGAGTATGCTTGTGGAGACAAACAAGAGCAAACTTTGCTTCCAACATGACATGACTACAGTATAATATCAGAAGCACAAACAATGAGGCCAGATTTCCTAGTCCTTACGTCACATCCCTGCTATCTTTTACATATAGACTAGCCAGGTATGCCATATTCCTTACTTTAAAACTTGAATTACAAGAACCCTTCATCTACATGTCTCTTGTATTGGTAATTGTGTGACTTTTGACTATAGCACAAAGCAGAACCTTAGCTCCATGGTATGCATACTAAATTAAGGTGATTTACTTTGGTTCTTGTTAATTGGAAGGATTATTATTATTATTATTATTATTATTATTATTATTATTATTATTTAATCTTTAGTGAGATTCCCAGCCTTTGAGGCTGGTTAATAGTTCAGCAGCTCGAGTCCTAACCAAGGACCAGAACTGTTAAGGTATCGTCGGAGGATATAAGCTGTTCTGAGTAAGGTGTTTTTTTGCAGAGTCAAAATGTTCAAGTCTGGTAAATTTAGAATATCTAAATAGCGGGGTAGCCCTTTGGATAATGCCCCAAGGACTCCAATTACAATTGGGACAACACACGATTTCTTTTTCCACAGTCGCTCAACTTCAATTTGCAAGTCCCGGTACTTTGTGATTTTTTCTTGCTGCTTATCTTCAATCCGTGCATCACCAGGTATTGCAATGTCAATGAACCATACTTTTTTCTTTTCAACTATTGTTATGTCAGGTGTGTTGTGGACCAAGTGCCTGTCAATCTGAATCCTGAAATATTATTATTATTATTATTATTATTATTATTATTATTATTATTATTATTATTATTGAAACTGCTGTTTTGAATTAGCGGCAGAATAGAGGAGTGAACTGAGACATTATCTGTTTCAGCCAAGTGGCTCATTTTACTGAAGGAATATTTTGGTAATGAGAATAGGATTCCATAAAGGGGATTGATTGTGAGTCCAGTCACCCTCATTCAGGGGAGTTAAGGCACCAGGCTAGAAATGGAGACACGATGAGTTCAAATTCCCCCTTAGCCATGAAAGCCAGCTGGGTGACTTTGGGCCAGTCACTCTCCCTCAGCCCAACTCAGCACCAAAGGTGCTTTTTATCAGAGCTGAAGAAGCTTGTTGGATGAGAAGCAAAACATCTTCAAAGAAAAACCAGAAAGTTCAGTTGTCTCTTGAAAAAAGCAACCATGACCTGGGTCACTGAGAATCTTCATAGACATTCAGCTCAGAGAATGTTGTTGTGGGGAAAATAGGAAGAGGAAGATGTGCTGGATATGTGTGCCTGCCTTGAGTTACACATAAAAATAATAAAGGTGGGATACAAATAAATAAATATACATCCTCTTAGGCTGATTATCTAGGGCTACAGATTCAGATGTTGCTTCCATAGTTTCTGTAGCAATAGCAATAGCACTTAGACTTATATACCACATCATAATGCTTTTCAGCCCTCTCTAAGTGGTTTACAGAGCCAGCCTATTGCTCCCAATAATCTGGGTCCCCATTATACCGACCTTGGAAGGATGGAAGGCTGAGTCAACCTTGAGCCTGGTGAGATTTGAACTGCCAAACTGCTGGCAGCCGGCAGTCAGCAAGAACTACCTGAAGTACTGCATTCTAACTACTGTATTCTAACTACTGCACCACAATGGCTGTAGATTAGTGACCATGCAGGATCCTGGTTTAAAATACTTAAAATTAATGTGTTCATCAGCAGCAATAATGTTAAGGGACTGTGTGTCCTTCCCAGCCTTTTTAAGGTGTTGAAACAATAGACATTTTATCAGGATTCATCTCAGATGCTAAAGCTTCTGAAATGAACTCTCCAGGGTCCTGATAATGCCAGAGCCCACACCTTTTGTTCTTAGCATTATAGGCAAGAATTTCACAATGGACTCCCTAAGCATTTTTTGCAGATCAGAATACAGTGGTGCTTTGTGAATTGAGCCATCTATTCCGTACCAGTTACTATTTATTTAAGCAATTTATGTGGTTGCCCATCTCGCTACTGAGACAATAGAAAAACTGCAAAACAACTCAAAATAACTAGAAGAAATGTCAACAACAAACACGATATCATGTGCCAGAGCTCCAAATAGATCCTTCCATCTGTCAATCAGACTGAACATGCAAGCAATGATCAAACTAATGAACAGGGTTCACCTGTTGGTCCAACTGCATTTTAGCAAAAAATCATTTTAATTGCACCTTCATGTGCAAACCTGGTCTTTTGCACCTGACAGAATGCTCTTTAAGGTTAAAATAAAATAATGAAATGAAATAAAATACAAACTTTGACAAATTAAATTGTACAATGCACATGTACATTGTACATCCAGAATATCAATCAGAATCAGAATAGAGCTGGATGAGACCTTGGAGGTCTTATAGTCCAACCCCCAGCTCAAGGAGGAGTCCAGTCTTTTTTTGAAAAAGCCTTCAGTGATGAAGCACCTACAACTTCTGAAGGTAAGCTGTTCCACTGGTTAATTGTCTTCACTGTTAGGAAGTTTTGCCTTAATTCCAGGTTACTTCCCTCCTTCATTAATTTCCATCTGTTGGAAACTAATATAATATAATGTGGATGAGAATTGCAGCAGGCAAACCAAGAGCTATAATCTACTGACCACTCAGCTTTTACCAGAATAAGGAGAAGAAAAAATAACCTTATTTTCTTCTTTAATTTAACATGCAGCACTTGGTCTTGCTCCTTTGCTAGAGATATAGACTGCAGTTCCTTTATCAGCCATTCAACTTTCTCTGAGTCTGAATTTTTCCTTCCATTTGATGTTGCCTTCATTTTATCTTCAATGAAATACACTTAGACCGAGTAAAAGAGAATAACTGTCCCAAGTATCTTAATCATGTATAGTTTTATTTCTAATTCACGAGCACCAGTTGACATGTTAGCATTATTTTTAAGGTTTGCTAGGAACCAGCTTCTAGCAGAGTTTAAACTGTAATGTCACTAGCAATTGCCAATATAAATCATATTGATTTTTTTTCAAGCATATGCTCCAGAAAAGAGGGGGGGGGGAAATCAATATTTCAGGAAGTAGAGCACAGATGACTTCAGAACATCATAACAAATATAAGGAGTGGGGGAGAACTCCCCAAAATAAAAATAAAAATAGGAAACCGAGAACAAGAAATGAATATTTCTGAGCATGCTATTTTGATGCACAAAACAACCTGAGACATTTATCCTCCAACCTCATTCTATACAGGGAAAAATGCATTTAACTTTACATCGAATGCAATTTGACTTATTAAAAGGATACGGAAGAGTGAATTATAATCATTTTGCACAGTGAAATACAGGGCAAAAGAGTCTGCTTTTACCTCTCATTTACTTCAGCCTAATTAAAGGACAATTTCCCTTAAAGTCACCGATGTAAATTTGGTGGGAATGAGATTTCGGATCAAAGCCAGACGTTAACTGCATAATGACTCTAGGCTCCTGCTGCTGATAATGTTTCCCCCCCTCCCAATCTTTTCACAAGCCTGATGTGCATTTTGTTATGCAGCCAATCAATATAGAAAGCTGTGGGTGTCTTGCTAATAAGCCCTGCATATGTAACAACATAAGGACCGACTTGTAGGGTCAAAGCACAATCAGGAACAGAGTATATTTCACCGGATCAGCTTCCGTTTTCACGGTTTGTCAAAATCCGAGTTGAAATATTAAAAGCAAATCCATATGGGTTAGATAAGTCAACATCAGTGGGAAGACAAATGACATAGGTTTGCTCAGCCAGAATATGAAACATACTTGACACAGCACTGCTTCTGCAAAAGAAATCCCCTGGTTGAGCTTTTCCATCTGTCTAAGCAGAGTTGGGCTAAATAATTTGTGTCATTTACTCAAGTTCCAGAATTAGCAAATTGTGGTGGGCACCGTGTCAATGTATGATGAGATGAGTATGCTAAAATGCTAACAATAGAGGGGAAGAACGGCTGTTTTTAATGACAACTTAATTTATGTGATTGGTGCTGTTAAGTTTTTCCATATGCCAGAATGACATCCATATGTTTCAGGGGCCTCCCACCTTGTTCCTACTCCTGGAACAATTTCCCCTTAAACTATTGTTTGAGTCTGAATTACAAGATTCCAAAAGATTCCTGATGCATCCCATTTTGTCTGGTCCTTTATGAAGATGGAGGAATCAGATCAGGCTCACAAGTTTCCATGTGTCTGTGCGTACACACACACACACACACACACACACACGCAGATAAATTAACTGATTTAGTTTTAATTTCTTGTGTTTGACTGTACTGCAATTAGATGTATGTAATATATATATATATATAAAGTCCAGTACCTGCAGTAGTCTTTGACTTATAACCATTTGTTTACTGACTGTTCAAAGTTATAACGGCACTGGAAAAAGTGACCTCCAACCAGTCCTCACATTTATGACTGTTGCAACATCCCCATGGTCACATGATCAAAATTCGGGCACTTGGCAACTGGCATGTATTCACATGGTTGCAACAACCTGAGATTATGTGGTCACCATTTTGTGAAAAATTGTAATAAAACTCACTTAACAACCACCTTGCTTAGCAATATGGAATGGAATGGAATCTATTCCCCACCATCCAGTCCGAACTGAAGAAATTTCTTGGATGAGAAGCAAAACCTCTTCAAAGAAAAAACAAGAAAGTCCATTTGCCTATGAAAAAGCACCTTTGGGATAACCATGATCTGGATGACTGAAAATCTCCATAGACTTTTTACTTAGCATTAGGAATTCTGATCCCAACTGTGGTCAAAGTTGAGAACTACCTGTCCTGGGAAAGCTGTAGCAGCTATGGTCCATTTCATGTATCCCTTTAAATCTCTCATTAAATTTCAGCAATTATTGTGGGGGTTTTTTAGTTTTGGGGAACAGCTGACTGCTCTCCTTGGGAAAGCTTTTAGCAACAATTGATTACAGTAACATTGCATAACCCTAAATAATATATTTAAAATTGCATGTATCTTCCAGACTCTTATATCACGGATGGCGTTCAAGGTGATGCTACACACAGTTTTAAGCAGGTTTAATCAACAAGATCAGTGGGCAGATCCTGAGAATTATAATCCAGCAACATCTAGCAGGCTGCAAATTCTGCTGAGTAATGCCATGGATGGCTTCAACTTTCAAGATATGATAAAGGAATTCTGCAAAAGCAGAAGCTGATGGTAGGTAAAACCAGTAAACAACGTCAGGATGAATACTGCATCTGATAGGACATCAATCTTTAGACATTTTCAGTGGTGCAAGGAACACAACTAACAAAATGTACATTATGATACCTTGGCACAAACCCTACAGCTAACCCTTCATATCTTGAAAGCGATCCAAGCTATAGTTATTACAGGATCCTTCCCCACTAATCTTGTTGGTTGGCTCTGCTTAAAATTGCATTTAGCATCATCTTAAAGCCCTCCCATGATATCAGAATGCAAGTGTGGAAAAGGGGGTTTGTGTAATGACACATCATGCACATCACCAATTTTTTTTCATCATCTTGGCTAGTGCAGATGCCTCTGATTCAGCCTGAAAATTAAAAAAAACAAAACAAGAATAAGCATAATATGTACAATTAATCTGAGATTCACTGATTTTGACTGGACAAAAATTCTGTCTGTTCATTCTATCTAGTTAAGGGCTCTTAAATCCAATTGATTTCAATTGGATTTAATATTCACCTTAAGCCTTTTCCAATGTAAGCACCAAAGACAAGCACTTTTGAACCCAATGTTCAAAAGTGCTTATCTTTGGATGGATTGTGATTGCTTTCGTAACTAGTTGTTCTGTTACCATACAGAAGGCATTAATGCCAGAGAAAGCATTATTATCTCTCTGTTATATAGAAATAACAATGAATTCCCGAGAGATAAAATACCAGAAAAGACATTACAAAGACTATTAAAAAATATATCATTTGGAATGAATATTTTTGGCCAATATATCAATTATAAATTCTGATAAAAGAATTCATAGTTACAGCCTACAGGTATTTTTCAACTTACAACCTTTTGGTGAATGAGCGTTCGAAATTAAAATGATACTTGAAAAAGTGACATGACATCACACTTACAACTCTTGCAGCATCTCCATGGCCATGTGAACAAAATTCAGATGCTTGGCAACTGGGACCTATTTATGTTGCAGTATCCCGGGGGTCATGTGATCACTTTTTGTGACCTTCTGACAAGCAAAGTCAATGGGGAAGCCAGATTCTCTTAACAACCATGTTACTAACTGAACAATTGCAGCGATTCACTTAACTGTGGCAAAAAATGTTGTGAAATGGGGCAAATGTTACATTATCACTTAATAATGTCTCCCTTAGCAACAGAAACTTTGGGCTCAATTGTGGTCTTAAGTCCAGGACTACCTGTACCATGTGTCCAAATCAGTAATTAATCAACTACAGAAAGCAATAGGATTTTAAAACTGCACACCCTCCCACGTATATACCATTAACTTTCACACATCCCTACAACACAGATCAAATCTTAAGTATAATACTAAAAGCAGATTAAAAACAGTTGTCATTAAACATTCGTTTCTGAACACAAGCAAGTCATCTCATCATATGAACCATTATACTTTACTATGAAAAGTTATACAATCGTTGAAGAAAGTATTCTGTGGAACATAGAACCCTTCCAACAATACAAGATTGGGAAACTGAAAATTGTAGGAATGGAGATATTAACTCTACATATTCATGTACAATGAATTCTAATGAAGTTGAAAAAGAAATGGTTTATCTAATCATTAATGCTTAACTAAAGTAATCAATGCTTAAAAAAAGAAAAGAAAATATTCTGGTGTTGTCAGGGGAGAAGACTTTCTACTTGACATCTTAGATGCCAAACTGATTGATTTTGATAAGATACTATCCATACTGGCCATTAGAGGAACTTGTTAGTGCTTGTTGGTAAAGGAATAGCCAAGCAAAAAAATTTCATTTGATGGCCAGGTTTTCATTCTCTTGTTATATTAATTCAAACCTTAGCTGTATCAGGCCAAATATGCCAAGAGAGTTGGATACATTTCCTCATGTACCTGCAAAGCCTCTAGTTTGTGTGAGTATGGACATAAGAATCTTCTCTGAATCTCGATTACTTAATATCTCTTCTTAATAAAGAATAATAATAATTAAAATAATCAACAACTAAGCAAATTCTCAGAATCTGCAGTTGGGAAAACTTGTTCTGAGAGTTATCTCCTATAAGATAAACCAAACCAATCCCATGGACTGCAATTCTAGAAAGAGTGCAGAGAAGAGCAACGAAGATGTTTAGAGGACTGGAGGTTAAAACCTATGTAGAATGGTTTCAGGAATTGGATATGTGTAGTCTAATTAAAAAAAAAAAAAAGACTGGGGATGACATGATAGCAGTGTTCCCATATCTAAGGGGAGCCACAAAAAAGAGGAGGTCAACCTATTCTCCCAAAGAACCTGAAGGCAGGACAAGAAGCAATGGATGGAAACTAATCAAGGAAAGGAACAACCTAGAAATAGGGAGAAATTTTCAGACAGTGAGAACAATTAATCAGTGGAATGGCTTGACTCCAGAAGTTCCAGGTGCTCCATCACTGGAGAATTTTATTTTTTTAAAATTTTTTACAAATTTAAAATAAAATTGAAAAAAAATTAAAAATTTAACACAAAATAGTTTGTGGCGGAAGCAACTGCCTGTGAAGGCTGCTGAATTGGGGTTGACAGGCAAAAGTGGAAGCAGTATGCTCTATTCCCAGTGGTGGGATTCAGCCAGTTCGCACCACTTCGGGAGAACCAGTTGTTAACTTTCTGAGCAGTTTGGTGAACTGGTTGTTGGAAGAAATCATTAGGGCAGAGAACCGGTTGTTAAATTATTTGAATCCCACCACTGTCTAGTCCATATTTGGGAAGACCAGGTTGCCCTGATAGACCAGTCTTACTGGAAAAACACTCCATCACTGGAGATTTTTAAGAATAGATTGGACAGCCATTTGTCTGAAATAGTATAGGGTCTCCTGCTTGAGTAGAGGATCATTTCCAATTCTGTTACTAAGTTATTCTGATATTTTGACTAACGAGAGTATATTCAGACATTCCCTCGTTAGAAAAAATATGGCAATTTAGCAATTTGATCCTTCCAGGAAATGCAGAGTAAGGTAGACCTTGACTTACAATCAGTTGTTTAGTGACCATTCAAAGCTATGATGACACTGAAAAAAGTGACTTACAACTGGTCTTTGCCATTACAACTGACACAATATCCCCATGGTCATGTTATCAAAATTTGAGAACTTGACAACCAGGATGTCAAGTTCCTGGGGTCATATAAGCACCATTGGTAACCTTCCCAGCTGCCTTCCTACAAGCAAGGTCAATGTGGAAAACCAGATTTATTTAATGAATGTATGAGTCACTTAACTTCAGTGCTTTGCTTAACAACCATGGCAAAAAAAAGTCATAACATCAGGTGTGACTCACTTAACAACATTCCATTGTTAGCAATGGAAATTCTAGTCATAGGTCAAGAACTACTTATAAGTCAGGGAACATCTAAGGAAAGAAATGCATGTTCTTTGGCCATTTCTGTGGTGCTCTCATACAATAGATAATTGCAATGCCACCTAACCATATAAACAGAATGAGTGAATTTTCTATGATTTTTCCCCCTCATCTACATATCTCTAATCCCAAGTATCCTAAAAGAAATGTTAATGCCATTTTTTCCCTCTATGTCGTTTATCAACTTTCAATGTGATGGAAAATAAATTGCTTCTGGTATTTATTTTCAAAAAAAAAGGAAGGAACATTTGATTGGTAAAATAAAGGGATCCTGGAATTATATTTCTTATGAGTGCAATGATCTCTTCTCCTTGGCTTCCCATTCTTTGGGGAAATTATGCAGAAAATTTAGGGGGTGACACTGCAGTGTGCTGAAAACATAAACCCTGTACAAATACTTCTGCAGCCTTTCAGCAAGTAAAAAGGCTCAAAACACCATCCAAAGAAAGTGAATCAGAAGCCTTTTTGTCATTCAAATGAAATTTGAGGAAATCTGTAATGCAGGGGTGGCAAATTCAAGGCCTGCGGGCCGGCCCCGGCCCACAGGGTGCTTAGATCTGGCCCATGGGGCCACCCTGGAAACAGTGAAGGACTGGCCCACATTGCCTCTGCCAGCGAAAACTGAGTTTGGGATGGCCCCGCCAGAGGGTTACCGGAAGCCGTCACAGCCAAAAATGGAGCTCAGGAGCCCGTTTTTGCTGGCAGAGCTCTCGGGCCACCACAGGCGCCCCCAATACGAGTGAGTGACATGAATAATGTTTCAGAGAGAGGGAGCCACCACAGAGAAGACCCTTCTTCTGGGTCCTGCCAGATGTATCTCCTTAGCGAAGCGTATCTCCTTCGGGGTGGCAGGGTCACACCCCCCCCCCCGGGAAGTCAAACACAACCCTGATGCAGCCCTCAGTGAAATCGAGTTTGACACCCCTGTTATAAGGCAAAAGATATTATAATGAAGGGTGGGAGGAAGGAAGGAAGGTTAATTCAAGTTTCAATATATCTTAAATTAAAAGTCAATAAATCATAGCAAATGACCAGTTTTCCACACTAGAAATAACATGTGGTATATGTGACATTATGTCTTTGCTGAATAATACAATTCCAACAATTATTAAATGTTCATTATCAGATTGTCCCAGGTAATCACTGGGGAAATCTGATCTTTTTGCTTCATGTACACAAGATTCTCACTTATACTAACATTTATATAGCCTTCATAAACTTTCTTCCTGTTCTTCTAGATTAATTACCTCAGAGTCTTCACATAGTTACAGAGGTTCAGCAAATTTCTTCCTGACTGAATGGGAAAAAGGTTTATTGGTAGAAGTAAAATTTGTTAAGAGAAAAATGTTACTAATCTTGATCATATCCTCTGTTCTTCTGGGAATTTCCTATTTTACACACCAAGATCAAAGGTTGTAAATGTACTACTCTCTAAATACCTGATAAAAACCTTGCCTGATATATTTTTTAAAAAGAAATTAACATTAATCCCCAAGTCCCAAGATCTTTCATGATGTCTGTCTGCTTTAAGTATAAAGTGATCACCTTCAGCCTGACGGCAACATTCATTTTGGAAATAAATCCCAGTTAACTCAATAAGCATTTACCACAGGCCTGCTCTTACTCATATAGTGACCAATGTTATATATCTAAAAAGCTGTAACATGGACAACAGGGTGATAATTCTTCCATGCTTGTTCCACAGCAGCTGGTATTTCAGATTTGGTGCCAATGATTCACGAGGTAGTGAACATTTTAAAGCCTGATTTTCCTGAAATTTATGTAGTACCTTTCAAACTGATGTCAGTGGGCATTATGGTTTAACTACACTGAGAAAGCACACCGAAAATGGTCTTTGTATCACAGAAGTGCACAAGCCACAATTTAGGGAACAAACACAAACTTTTCCCATCCTCGGTGGCTTGCAGAACTGCAGGGAGTATGGATCATTTTTCTTTATGATCCAGTAGATCACCCTTGAGGCAGGTACCCAGACTGCTATCTTTTCATATACCAATCTCAGTGGACCTGATAAGAGGTGTCATTTAAACAAACAAACAAACAAAAAAAACACTTTTAGCAGCGATCTCCTGTGATAACTGGTGAAAGTGACCTGTGATAGTGGGAATGTTGTGGTCCTGTTTGCTAAGGAGATACATCTGGCAGGACCCTGAAGGAGGGTCTTCTCTGTGGTGGCTCCCTCTCTCTGAAATATCATTCATCTGGAAATTAGACTGGCTCCCAGTCTAAGCCCTTCATGGCTTGGGACCAGGTTATCTGAGGGACCATCTCCTGCCAGTCACATCTACCCGACCCATCAGAGCAGGGAGGCAGGGAATGCTGCAGGTCCCATCCCTGAGGGAAATATATCTGATGGGACCCAGAAGAAGGGCCTCCTCTGTGGTGGCTCCCTCTCTCTGAAACATCATTCCCCCACAGATTAAAATGGCCTCCACTCTAATTCTCTTCCAGAAGGCACTGAAGACCTGGTTCTGCCAGCGGGCCTGGGGAACCCAGAGTGGGATGAAGCCCATTAAATGGCTCATGTGATCTGCTGTCGCTGGGGTGTGTGTGTGTGTGATTATATTACATTAATTTATTTGATATTTTTTATTAGTTTTATTAGTTTTTAAATGTGGTTTTATATTTTGTAAGCCGCCTTGAGTCGCCATGGGTGAATAGGCGGCAATATAAATTCAATAAATAAATTAAATAAATAAACACTCTTTCGGAAGGCCCTGAAGATGTGGTTCTGCCAGGGGGCCTGGGGAATCCAGAGCAGGATGGAGCCCATTAAATGGCTGGTATGAATGTGTGTGGAGGTTAATATTTTATTATTATTTTATTTCTTTTATATTGTGCTTTTATGCCCTGTAAACCGCCTTCAGTCGCCATGTGTGAGTAGGTGGCAGTATAAATTTTCTACATAATAATAATCTTATTTTGCTGCCCCAATTATTCTGCTGACAAACTGACAAACTTTTCACAGAGATATTACCACAAGTAGTCCTCAATATACAAGCATTGTCTATTGCTTGTATATTGAGCCGCCCTGAGTCCTTGTGGAGAAAGGGCGGCATATAAGTCCGATAAATAAATAAATAAATAAATTTGTTTAATGAGCTGGCCCGTATTTATGATGATTGCAGTGTCCTGGGGTCATGTGATCCCCTTCTGACAAGCAAAGTCAATGGGGAAGCCAGATTCATTTAACAGTTGTGTTACTAACTGAACAACTTCAGGGATACGCTTAACAACTGTGCAAGAAAGGTTGTAAAATGGGCAAAAGGCAGTTAACAGCATTAACTGCACATAAGTGCCTCTGCATGACAGAGTAGAGAAAGAACATATATGAGGAGATAAATAGCTTTGCCCTTTAAGGCTTCTGCAGGATTCAATACGACTCCTACTCCAAAAATCTTTGAAACTTCTGCAATCAGTACATTTTAATGAATTTTCTAGCATAATCATCTGATTAACAAAAGCTATCCAATAATAGGAAGCGAAGAGAAAAGAAAAAAAAAGGCAAGATTGTGTAAAATATGAGATATTTTGCAAGTTTCATAAATCTTCCCTCACGCCTCCTCAATTTGTGAGCAGGAAATCCAAAATTCACTTCAAATTTAACTTTAGGCAAAATTTCACTGGCAACACTAAACCTCACAGTTGTTTATTCTTAGGTCTCAGCATTCTGTGCAATTTAAATAGAGCATGACAGAATATAACAACGATCCGTGTATGACCTAGAGCAAAACAGTGACAGCCTGTGAATGGCAACTTTATAAATATGCAATTTTTAAAAGAAAATAAAGGGGGAATAATAACCTCATAACTATGCCCAGTTCTTCATTATTATTTTTTAAAATATCTCCTTAGCTAATTAAACGCCAAAATTCAAGAGTCATGATCCATAGAAATGTTTCTCAAATTCGGTAACTTAAGATGTGGAGATTTCAACTTCCAGAATTCCCTAGCCAGCCATGTTTCTGCCCATGAACCAGTTCTGATTTCGAGGTATGAACAAAAGCTTCAGGGATTAGTTCAATTGAATTTAAAGAGCTATTGGAATATTAGCATGATAAAATGTATTACATATAAACATATTCTTAAATATCATTTGATAAGGGTCAACATAAATTCATTACCATTACTTAGATTTGGAACTACCGTGTTTCCCCAAAAATAAGACCCTGTCTTATATATTTTTTTTGAACCCTGAAATAAGCGCTTGGCCTTATTGCCATGCGCTCAAAAGCCCGATTGGGCTTATTATCAGGGGATGTCTTATTTTGGGGGAAACAGGGTATGTAGGGCCCGGACTGAATTGGAGTTGGATAGGAAACTACCAGAAAGTTCCATATCTGTTGGCTAGACTTTTTTTTCCCCTGTGTTTCCCTGATTATGTGCTACAGTTCAGAACTTGACATGGGGATGATTATGTTAAAGAAACAAAATCTCAGATTAATGAAGAAACAGTAAGAGAACAGACCCTTAGGACAGCAAAACAGCAGAGGCTGATTATTTTATCCAGTTGCCTTGAACAAATAAATTAACTGTCAGAAATTCGCTTCACTGGGGAAAAGAAACTACCATATGCAGGTTCTATAAGGAAAGGCCCTTATATTCAGTTTTGCTCCGCTTGTTATTTACTTGACCATGAATCCTTCTTCCACAAGAACAAAAACATGTCATTAAAAGTATAGAATTTCAAGTGTAACTGTTTAAAAAAAAATCCCTTTTCATCCCTATGGATAGTATGAGTCTTCCTCAAACTCATGTCCTCTATGAGAAATTTGAGAATTTAAGGGTTTGTGATAGTATGGATTGTCGTGAGGTACTTCTCCACTGAGCACTGGTAATGGGCTTGAGAGTTGACTGTAAGTAGCTTATCCATGATCTTGTGCCTCATATCCGCTTCTACGCTCTGTAATAGAGGGAATAGTGACATTCCAGCTTTAGGCTTTGGCTACATATGCAGCTGTTTCTCAATTAGTGTGGGTGCAGGTCTTCTGTCCATTCATAGCTCTCTCATATGTTTCATATATCCAGTCTCTGGGGTTTAAGTATACTGTTATAGAGTTCTTCAGCATTTGTGGACCATCTAGGCAACATCTAAACTGGCATGACTTTCTTAGATTGTGTCATTGTCATGCTTGAAGTAGGCAGATGAAACATTAGGGGGCCTTTGCCCATGGTTCCCTACTGGTTCCCCAGCTGGGATTTGAACTCTGGTCTCCCACATCAAAAGTGGCACAGTACGTTATCCAGCTGCATCTCTCTCTCTCTCTCTGTCTGTCTGTCTGTCTCTCCCCTCCCCCCTCCCTCCCCCCACCCTCCAAATCCCTCCCCCTCTCTCTGTGTTTCCATTTGCCATCCTTTTTTTGCTCTGCATATACAGTTTTGCATGCACTGTCTTCCTTTAATAAACATGCTTTCTACCGTAGCTTCTGTTTTTCAGCATATTGAGTACATATTTTTAAATTGCCAAAAAAAAAAAAAAAAAAAAAGCCACAGCATTCTGCAAAACACAGATGATGGAATATAAGCTCATTCTAGTTCATTTATTGCAGAGATGGGGAACTTACAATTCTCTGGCTACTGCTGAACTATAATGGACTGGAAATAAAAACACCATTTCACTATGGCTTAGTTAAGAACAACAAATAAACAAATGCTGTTCAATCCAATTTACTTCAGAATACTCATAAAGAAATCTTTTGCTAACTAATCAGCAGCACTTAGTCATTTGCTAACATTGTGCATGATTTCTAATTACTGGTCTGGTTTGTCACTGTTTAAAACAATCAAAGCTAATTGCCCATATATAGATTTTCTTGTGGGCTGCAGTGGTATTTTTAGTTGTATTGTTCCAGTTTCTTTTTAAAAACCCCAAACTTCCCTGAACCATTACATCTTAAATTGGACTTTGAAAACAAGTATATTGTATTAAAATAATTAAGGAGAAGAGAACTTTCTACTGAACAGGTTTTTTTAAATATATATATATATATATATATATATATATATATATATATATATATATATATATACACACACACACACACACACACACACACACACACACACACAACAGCAAGACTAATCTCACAGTCTTTATTTTGTGATTAGTGGAAATTTCTTCAAGTCAACTTTTTTGTTAATGAAGCTTTGATTTAAAAAAGAATATTCTTTCTTATAGATGTGTTATATCAGTAGCAAGATCTAAATTTGAGTAGATATTTGTTCCCCTTTAGTTAAAATGTAATGTCTGAATACAATAACGAATATAAAACAGTCAATGGGCTGTGCAAATATCTTGATAGTGAAGAATTTGTAGTCATTTTATTTGTTTTTTTTTTCATTTGGCTATTTTACATATTCTTCCCTCATGTCCCTTTCCTTTCTTCTTCTTATGGAAATTCTTCCTATGTGAAGCTTTATATAGACTTTTGAATTGAAAGATAGGAGAGAAGGAGGAAACAAAATTTAAAAGCTCAGTGGTAGAGTTAGGTCTGTTCCTCTTTAGAAGGAAAATTAGCATTTGATCACAGGATTTCAAGAGGAACTGATGCTACTAGAATTGTGCTGTGTGCTTTCTTATCTTCCCTGCCAAATTCTTAATAACATATGCATATTAAAACATCTGCATGAATGCTTTTGAACCTGCTCTTTAGCCGAGAACAATTGTCTCTGCTTTCTCATAATTTTCAGAGACTCTTCTGACCTTGAGCACACAACCTCCTACACAATCTGTGCTCAGAGCTGCCTGTAGGTGCAATGGGAACACAATTGTCCCAGAAGAATTCTTATACATTGCAGAAAATATAAGATGCCTGGTCTAGAAGAATTGTATGTATCAGTTATGGATATTTCTAGAAAAGGATGCCTTGGTTATCATTTATTTAAATTATTGAGTGTGGTCTACATAGATTGTCCTTGTATATGTGGAAGCTAAACCTAGTGAATGCAATGGCTCAAGTATTTATGGAGACTTCTGGTTTCACCAATGTATTACAACTGATTGCAGGGTTCAATTCGAGATGTTGTTTGCCATCTATATGTTTGTCAACTATGTGGCTAAAGGCTTGGTATTTATGAAACCATTTCAGGGATGGGTTTCAAAGCCCGTCGGTACTGGTTCACTCGTGGGCGCTCGCTCGGGGTACTTCTGCACATGCGCAGAAGCATCCAGGCGGGTGGGAAGAGCCTCCCACTGCTGCTGCTACTGGTTTGCCCGATCCAGTGCGAACCGATAGCAACCCACCACTAAACCATTTACTCCCAACTTTTTCTTTAGCTCAGGAAGATCAAGTAGAAGTGACTCTTTTCCTGATTCCTTTCTCAACAGTAGCCTTGGAGAGGACTTTTTCAGTCCAGTGGTGAAATGTAAAATTTGTTACTACCGATTCTGTGGGCGTGGCTTGGTGGGGGGTGTAATATGACTGGGTGGGCGTGGCCAACTTTTTTTTTAACTTTTAAAAGCATTTTTTTCTACAACCTTAAGAGGTTGCAGAAAAAAAATGCTTTTAAAAGCCTCTGACGATCAGGCAACTCATCTAGGATCGTCAGAGGCTTTTAAAAGCATTTTTTTCCTACAACTTCTTCGGCCAAAAAGATTGTAGAAAAAATGCTTTTAAAAGCCTCTGACGATCCCAGCTGAGCCGCACGATCACCAGAGGCTTTTTTTTTTTTACTTTTAAAAGCATTTTTTCGGCCGAAGAGGTTGTAGAAAAAATACCTTTAAAAGTAAAAAAAAATAGCCTCTGATGATCGTGCGGCTCAGCTCGGCATGGGAGGGGGGCAGGGATTTTTGCTACTGGTTCTCCGAACCACCCGCTGCCATCGCTACCAGATTGGGTGATCCGGTCTGAACTGGGAGCATTTCACCCCTGTTTCAGTCACTAGAAATAGATTGAATTGGTTTGACCATATAGAATTATGAATGAGGACGATCTTGTAAAATAAATATTTGGATAAAGGGGTTTGAGAGTAAGAGAAAAACTGAGAAAAAAAGAAAAAAGTCACAGTTGGGTGGAATTGATCAAAAACTGAAAAATAGAGAAGCAATAAGTTTAAAGAATGGGAAAATGTATAATGTATATATATGATGGAAGTAATGATAACTTGTAAGACTAGAAAAATTATCTATATCTGCCTGCCTGCCTGCCTGCCTGCCTGCCTGCCTGCCTATCTATCTATCTATCTATCTATCTATCTATCTATCTATCATATATCGTTATGTAGATATATAACTCAGTTGAGTTCAGCTCTTAATGACTTCTTGGCAACAATATGGAAGTGGTTTTTCATTTGCATCTAATTTGTTCTGTTGTTTTGTCTTTAGAATTCTTGTCATGGCTTAGGTATGGAATTAGCTGGGTGTATTTGGCCAGGCACTCTCTCTAAGCCCTAGGAAACAGGCAATGGCAAACCACTTCCACAAAACCTTGCCAAGAAAACTACAGGGACATATGAGGAGTTAAAACTGACTCAAAATCAAGATTCACAAAAAAGTTTCTTTAGTGAGTTTTATGCCAAGAAGTAGGGGGTTAGAGCGCAGAATCTTTAGAAGCTGAGTTGGGAACTGTCTTCTAGCCCTCTTGTATGAATGATTTCATTATGTCCCTTTTGAACTTCTTTTTCCTGAAATATTGGCATTAAGAGTCCGTTTATTTGATAAGCCTGAAATGGGAATGTTTGTCTCTTAATTGTGTTTAAAGATGTTCCTATTTCTTGGGCTTGATATTTGCTTTCAAAACAGCTGTTTTTCCTGAAACAGATTTCAAGAAAGTTTTAGTTCAGGGTTGTCCATCCTTGGCAATTTTAAGACCTGTGGACTTCAACTATTTACAGAGATTCTAAAATATATCTCAATATCCAGACATAACTAGAAGACATCTATTGACAGAGGGAAAAAGTTAGCTACATGGCTGGTTGGGGAATTTGGGGAGTTGAAGTCCACTAGTTGCCAAGGTTGTGCAACCCCTGTTTTTAGTTTTGCTAGAACTCCCTGCCAGATCCCTAAAGATTTCTAGTCAGTTAAGTCTGAGGTGACTGGAGATAGGAAACAAATTCCACATCACTTCTTAACCTTAGTTGCCAAATTTTACCTTTTTTAAAAAAAAATCCTTCGGGCCAACAGGAGGGGATTGCAACGGTCCTTCATGCAGTTGTAGTTGCAGTAATAAATGTGAATTAAAATTAGGTATGTCTGACTAACAATCAATGAGGAATCAGAGCTTTTCCATCTATTCACTATAGCTCTATTTTTGTTTGTTTGTGCCTTTGAATCAGTATTGACTCCTGGAGATTGCCTACACAAATCAATGCAGTTTTCTTGGCAAGGTTTTCTTCCTAATACTGAGAGAGAATGACTGGGCACAAGGTCACCCATCTGGCTTTGTATCCAGTGGTGGGATTCAGCTGATTCAGGCCGGTTTGGGTGGCCCTGCCCCTCCCCTCCTTGCCCCTCCCCTCCCCTCCCTGCCCCTTTCAGGAGTTCCCATGTGCCCCGTTTTGGCTCCCAGGTAAGTGCAGGGAGGCCTTCTAGGCCAAAAATGGGGCACCGGGACCGGGATGCTCCCCGCGGCCTGTTTTTGCTCTGAGAGGGATGCAGGAAGCTGCCTGTCACACTCCCTGGCCACGCCCACCATGGCCATCCCCATCCAGCTGGTCATTAGGGCAGAGAACCGGTTGTTAAATTATTTGAATCCCACCACTGCTGGTATCTAAGGTGGGACCAGAACTCTCTCAGTTTGTAGCCTGGTCTCTTAACCGTCATACCAAACTGGCTCTCTATAGATCTCTTTAAATCAGATGCTTACTCTACTCTCCTTTGGCTTCCCATCAATGAGGTTTTGGTCACGATCTGACGGATAGCTTTTCAATTATTTTGTCTTCCTTAATGCTAATTAATTTTGAAACAATTATTTCAAAGCTGACATAGCATGTCCTTTCTTTTCTAATGTAACTGTACAGTAGTTTGAGGACAGGACTTTCTTATGAAAGGGAATATCCGCATGATTTTTAAGCCAAGCATTTTCAACATCCAGATTTCTTGTATATTTAGAATGTAGCACAAGACTAGAAGGTGAGTCATAATAAGGATGAAAAATGTCATTATTGTTCTGATTAGAGTTCCCTAGGTGAAGTATTGCCTATTTAAAAAGGCATCTTCCTAGTTATATGGCATGGGTTTCAAATATGATTCAACCCCAACATATCACTTCTTATAAGTAATGTTAATTTGATGATCTTGTTATAGGTCCCTTGTGCAGCACTACTTAGCCCAATGCATAAGCACAAAGTATCTCAAAAATTAGCAGCATTACCTATGCAAGAAAAAAGAGAGAAAGCTAATTATGGTCCCATTTAATCTATGTTTGCACATTCTGCTCTAAATTAACTTGATTCATGACTGTTGGACCGCAAATACAAATGTACAATTCTTGGCTGAAGAAAAATCAGAAAACATCAAAACATGTTTTTTAAAAAATATTTTCAGAAATAAGATCGTGATATACTCTCCGACAACGTATTTGCACATGAATTACCATGAAGGGTTTAAATGATAAATTAATAGGCGGATGCAATGGATGGATGGATGAACAAATCTGAATATTACCAGAAGTGATCAGAAATAAAGTTATCTGACACTAAAAGCCCATCAATATGAAAAAGCTATTGACTGACTCATCTTGAAGAAATTAGCAAAATGTAGCTATCCTTTTTCTTCTGTCAGTAGGAGTACAGTAATTATGTCTGGATACTGAGATAGATTTTAGAGTCTCTGTAAATATTGAACAAGACCAACATGATTAGTGAAATGGTCATCATTAAGACAGATAAGATGTATGTCTAGAACATCTATGCCATCCTCCAGATTCTTCTTCTTCTTCCATGTCTAGCTCAAACTTTAAACTGTCAGAATGAAGTCACCAACTTGGCTTTGTCGTTGGCCAAAATAAATCATTATCAGTACACGTTTCTGGGTAGTAACTGACATTCCAGCAGATGGGTGGGCTATATGTCTCTATACATTCACATAGCTAAGAGCCACCACTTGATCATATTAGCTTTACATTTAGGCACTCCAACTCTCAACCTAGTCAGAATCCTCCAAGTAGTATAAGGCAGGTCAGATCATGGGTGAAATTTACTTATCTTCCCTACCGGTTCAGAAATGCATGCACCGCATGCACACGCTCCTCTCACATGTGCATCACATGCATGAGGGGACCCTCTGTGCATGCGCAAATCCTTTTTTGGGTAAAAGAAGGTCACTTTCTGGTTAGAACCAGGAAGTAATGAAGACCGGATGGGTGGGCGGAGCTTTGCGCTGACATCGCTACCGGTTCTCCAAACCACATACCTCCATCGCTACTGGTTTGGCCGAACCGCTCCGAACCAGTAGAATTTCAGTTCTGGGTCAGATCCTTCAGCCATATCCTCCTTTAATGTTCTTCCTTGCTTGAGGGAGCTGCCAAAAAAGCCAACACAGTTCTAGGCTACATAAACAGAGGGATAGAATCAAGATCACGTGAAGTGTTAATACCACTTTATAATGCCTTGGTAAGACCACACTTGGAATACTGCATTCAGTTTTGATTGCCACGATTAAAAAAGATGTCGAGAATCTAGAAAGAATGCAGAGAAAAACAACAGAGATGAGTAGGGGACTGGAGGCTAAAACATATGAAGAACAGTTGCTGGAACTGGATATGTTTAGTTTAATAAAAAGAAGGACTAGGGGAGACATGATAGCTATGTTCCAATATCTCAGCGGCTGCCACAAAGAAGAGGGAGTCAAGCTATTCTCCAAAGCACCTGAGCGTAGGACAAGAAGCAATGGGTAGAACTAATCAAGGAGAGAAGCAACTTAAAACTAAGAAGAAATTTCCTGACAGTTAGAACAATTAATCAGTGGAATAACTTGCCTTCAGAAGTTGTGAATGCTCCAACCCTGGAAGTTTTTAAGAAGATGGCGGATAACCATTTGTCTGAAGTGGTGTAGGGTTTCCTGCCTAAGCAGAGGGTTGGACTCGAAGACCTCCAAGGCCCCTTCCAACTCTGTTATTCTATTCTATGGTCTCCTTCCTCCATCTTTTAATTCTAGTTTGTTCTTTTCTACCCTCAAGAATATTTGTTCTTGCCACATAGATGTTTTTAGAGATCTCCAGATGTTGCTGTATTATATCATCTAGTATTCCTTACTATTGACCATGCTAACCAGAGCTGCTAAGAGTTCAAGCAGAGGAACACGTAGAGAGCCTCAAGATCTCTAAAAGAGACTAATATATGTTCTTCACTATACCATAGTAATTTTATCTTTTAAAAAACAGGAAATGTCACTTCAGTAATTATACATTTTCTTCCTTTCCAGATTCAATTTGGGAAACTCATGCTCCTATTTAATTCCACATAATTCCTGATTGTTTCACTGGGAACGCAATGGGACCTACAGCACATTCTTGAACAAATATGTCATCACTTACAAATTAATTCTGAATGCGTCTTCATGTCTTATCCCATTCACACCCACCCTCAAATTTCTGAATAGAAATTTGGTAGTGTTAGAGTGGTCATAGCCGCAGCAAAAGGATAAAGAAAAATATAGATCTTATTGTATGTGCTAGGCATCAAAGTTTCAGAATTATATTTCTCAGTATTTCTGATATCTTGCTTACTATTGTGCCAGATACATCTGATACCAGTCAGTTTTTGGAGAAAGGAGGATTCAGCCCATCCATATCAGGGTCCCAAGTAACATACCCATAGCAAACAAAACTATGAGGCAGGTAGATTCCTCAAAGAATAATTTTATTGGATATGTCATATTGCCACAGGCTGGTGAAAACCGACCCTGACTACTCCCTCAGTTTTTAACTAATTAATAGTAAACATTTTTCACTTTCTCAAAACAGTCACATGGTCCAATCAGAATACTGTCCAGTTGCTAAGTGACTCCAGTCCCCTCCTTCCGAGCACCCGCAGGAATGTCCTTGGTTCCCACAAGAAAGTATTTGCTTTGACTACTGTCAAAACTGCCTGTCAACCCTGAACTGAGGCCATTTTGAGGCTTCAACTGTGACAACACCGGGGGGGGGGGGAGATGCTGGAAGTTCACTGCTACCATGAAATTACTGTGGGTGGTTAGGAAGGAATATTTTTCCACTGTGGCCCCCATTTATGAAATAGTCAGCTTGCCCAAACTTACTGATTTTCCAAAAGTTTACTGAAAGAAAACTCTTATTACCTTATATATTTTTTCAATATATTGATATAAAGGACATCTTATTCTTGTAAATCTCCGGGAGTCTCAAACTTCTCATGGTCAAAAAAAATCTTAACAAATAAATAAATGTGGGCAAAGGAATATATTTCTCCCAAATTGTGACTTTTGATCTAGTTAGTCTGAACAGGACCATCTGTGCTAGCAGGGGGGAAATGTGAAAATTGCTACACAGTAAAATCTCTTCCCCCTTTTTTATGTGTATTGCACACATATTAAAATGGTGCACTGTTTTGAACAGGCAATTGTGTCTGCCAATTTGACATCACTGACAACATACAAACACACATACCATAATGCCCCCACCTGTGAGGTATATTACTGGAATTATCAATAAGAGGTTGTGACTGGGTTAATCATATTGTGGAAAATAGGGCTACTATGAAAGTTAAGTTCAACTTATCTGGGAAAAAAGTCCACTTATTTGCTTATTTATTAGATTTATGTCCTGCCCATCTCTAAAAAAAATGTTTTGAGGAGGCCTAACTCCTCTTGTAGAACATATATAGTGACCTTTTACAATAAGCTACTCTTAATTTTCCATCACTGTTCAAAAAAGCCATTTGAAAGCTTATTCTGACTCTAGCTAACACATCAATAGTGCTGTTACATTTATGGTTTAATGAAGGATTAAGGGCAAAAGCAGCAACATTTGGAAGGCGTGTAGATAAGGAACTGCAGTTGGTTAAATATTTATTATTTAATTTCAGCCACACTGCACGGCCTCTGCTGGAGATGTTGAAAATTAGTCATGTAAAAAATGGTTTGAAAGCTATGCTCTGGAAATGCACAATTTTGCGCACTTCATTTCTTTTTATAGTCTCCAAGAACTATTACAATTTTAATAAACTTGTATCTGGGATTTGAATGCTTATCCTCAAAAGACATGAATTTATTAACTAGAAGACACCCCAAACGGTAATAAAATGTATTCCCTAGTGGCCTGTTGCAAACGGGCCGTAAAAAATTACATTTTATTAATCTGGCACAATTAAAGAATACAGCTGTCCTATTTGCTTGCTTGGGACCACCTTTTTTTTTCTTCGTTCACTGTCCCTTAAATTTCCAGACACTATTTCTCGTCTTTAAAATTGCAAGGAAATTCTCTTTGATATCTTAGTCTTGGAATAAGGTACTGTTTACATATAAGAATCTGAACTTTTCCAAAGGTATGAAGCAATTTCTCATTTTTGAAACAAACACCTCTGATGCAATTATATATGACACTATATATCAGGGGTCCTCAAACTTTTTAAACAGGAGGCCAATTCACAGTCCCTCAGACTGTTGGGAGGCCGGACCAGCTGGGTGAGTGTGGCTAGGTGGTCATGTGACTGGATGGGCATGGCTAGGCCATGTGACTAGGTGGGTGTGGCCAATTTAACAATCCATTAAAGAATGCACACAAATTAAACTTTTATTTGTTTTGCTCCTGGGGGTATTTTATTTGCTTTTGTTTGCATGTTGCCTTTTCTTTTTCCTAGATCGTTTTTTCAGTTGTTTAGTGGTCCACTTCAGGAAACTCAGTTTTGCAGTAATTCTTCTCAGCCCCAAGGAGCTTGAGAAATCTGTCTGTCTGTCTGCCTCTGTGTCTGTGTGTCTCTCTGTGTTTGTGTGTCTGTCTCTGTCTCTGTCTCTGTCTCTTTCTCTTTCTCTCTCTTTCTCTCCCTCTCTCTCTCTCTGTCTATATATCTCTCTTTCTCTATCTTCTGGAGGTGGAATAGGTTAAATAGGCCCGTTTTTCACCTCCTGGGGCATCCATGTGCCCTGTTTTTCACTTTCCCTCCTCCAGAAGCATTCTACAGGCAAAAACAGCCTGGTTTTTGTCCAAAAACAGGCCGGTTTTGCCCATTTGTTGGCCTCCTGGGGTGTTTGTGCACCCCATTTTTCACCTCCCCTGCCTCCAGAAACATTCTGCAGGCCAAAAATGGGCTGTTTTCACCCATTTTTTGGCCTTTTGGGGCATCTGTGCACCACATTTTTCACCTCCCCTGCCTCCAGAAGGTCTCTGCAGGCCAAAATTGTTGGCCTTACTTTTCAGTTCCAGCCCGCGGGCCGAAGTCCTGCACTCAGCCGAAGGGTGGGCGGGGCAATGTGGGCGGAGCAGCCTCGTGCTCCTGGCTTCAGCGGGCCACATGCGACCCGCGGGCTATAGTTTGAGGATCCTTGCTATATATGCACGGAAGGCTTTATTTTCATCCTAAATTTTGAAGAAAAGTGGGTGCCATTTACACAATTTTTGAGCATAGAAATGTGTGTCCTTTCATAGAACTGAAAAGAACCATTTGAGCTATCAAATCTAACTCTCTGCTTCAGTGTTTCTCAACCTTAGCAACTTTAAGATGTCTGACTGGGGAATTCTTGGAGTTGTAGTCTACTCCATCTTAAAGTTGCTAAGGTTAAAAAACACTGCTCTGTGCAGGAATGTAAGTGAAGTAATCACAGTCAGAGGGCTGTCTATCCTATGCAAACCCACCATTTGACTTATGGGACATAAGAAAGGTGTGACATGAAACTTGTGAGAGCTCCCAGAATCCCCCAAACCTGCCCAATCAAACATCATGTCCCACAAGTCAAGAGCTCAGATTATTGATCTCCAAGGAGTATTTTTGTACTGAAATTGTAACTTCTTTCAAAAAGATAATTTCAGACAGATCACAGGCCAAAAGTCAAGATTAACAATGAATGGGAAATTGCTGTGTTGAATTCAAACAATAGGTCTTTTCATGCAAATTTTATTGAGCAATAAAATGCACTTCCTTCCTGTTTTGCAGTCTTAAATTGCAATATTATATGCATTTAGTTTGAAAAAAAACCCCACTATTTTATTCATCGAACTTGTTTGTGGGTAGGTATATTAGAATTGCCCTGCTATAGATGCCCTACAACAAAAAATATATTGTACATTTTTTTTACTCTGAATCATGATTTACTTTTCATCTGTTGTTTTCAAATGAAGGAAAATGACATTGCAGATGGACTAAAATCCCCAGATAGTTTATTGGATCACAGCAGTGCAAAATCTAGTTATTTCTAGAACACTGAATTGTTGTGACACTGAACTTTAAAATGCTAGAGATGGTTAGGTGAACATGCAGCAGATTTAATACAAGGTTGCTTTGCATTTTCCATTATTCTGCATGGGTGAAACTATATATTCTGATTCAAAATACCCAAGGAATTCCTAATGAAAATGCTATGGATGCATGGATGAAACTACAGTATATATATATTGATTCACAACACCTATGGAATCCCTAATAAAATTGTATGGAACAAAAATAAAATTCTCTTTCCATACATAGAAGATCAAGCAAAGACATGAATAGGTGATCTCATTTGTGGCACTGAAGGGAGTGAAGTGTTTTGCTTCCTGAGCTGTTCATCATGTAATCAGGTTTTATGGCCACCCACTCAAGTGACATTGGCCAACTAACAAAGTATAGTTTTTAACCTGTATACAGCCAAATCTATCTTAAGCTCCCAAAGATATACAGATGTTACATTGTGCCATACCTTGATGACAAGGTCTTGCATGTCATCCACTATCACTCTTCTTGGGATAAGGGGGATGGGTTTCTATGTACACAGTGTTTATCCCGTGTGATCATTTGAGTTATATTGATCATCAGAAACCAGCATGCAGCTAGTATTATCCTTACTGGAACTCATCGATCCTTATTGCTACATACATCTGATGAGTTGTAATAAGGGTGACACCCTTGTTGTACCTGCTTCCTCATGATCCATATAAGGGTTTTAAAAAATGTCACAGTACAAATAGAAATCAATAAAACCTGCACCTTAGAAAAATAAGTCACATGCTGCACAACAGAAATAGGATCTAGTCAAGCACCTGGAAGGAAACCAACTCTTCACAAAGTTCCTAAAGTCAACAGGATCAGGACTATCTGAAGCTGAGGAGAAGCTTCTTCTGTCTATATGTTCCTATTAAGTGTTGAGAATCACTACTGTACTTACTATGGTTTTATGGCTATGGTTTTCCCAGTTGCAATGCATGGCTGTGTAAATTGGATCATAAGGAAGGCTGAGCGCCAAAGAATTGAGGCCTTTGGACTATGGTGCTGGAGAAGGCTCCTGCGAGTCCTTTGGACTGCAAGGCGATCAAACCGGTCAATTCTAGAGGAGATTAACCCTGACTGCTCTTTAGAAGGCCAGAGCCTGAAGATCAAACTCAAATACTTTGGCCACCTAATGAGAAGGAAGGACTCAGTGGAGAAGAGCCTAATGCTGCGAAAGATTGAGGGCAAAAGAAGAAAGGGACGACAGAGAATGAAGTGGTTAGATGGAGTCACTGAAGCAGTTGGCATGAGCTTAAATGGACTCCAGATGATGATAGAGGACAGGAAGGCCTGGACGAATGTTGTTCATGTGGTCGTGATGGGTCGGACACAATTTCGTGAATAACAACAATAACAACAACAACTACTGTACATCCTTATTAGGTTATTCATTTAAATATTTCTCATATAGTTTCTAATTCAGTACAAACCTCCTCTTCAAATACTTTCGCTTTTGCATTTACACTTCCTATTATATCATCTGTACTGCATCTTTCTCCCCCCACCCCAAAAAATTAATAAAAAGCTTTTAACAGATTTCTCAAAAGTACCATCTAATCATTCTAGATTAATTTCTATTCTTAATCCAAGCTATTGGACATCTGACAATTTAAAAATGGTGATGGGGAAGGGCGGAGAGCCTAAATAAACAAAAGTGAAAAATAAAAATCTATTAGTGAATTGTAACTTATAAATCACAGTTTTCAGTTTTCAAAATCTGATATAGTTTTGGATTATTTTTAAAAAAATAATGAAATTAATATAATACATTACCAAATTAATATTTCAGTTGGCTGCTAAAGATATCTACCTTTTTTCCGACAAGCTTTCATTGTTACATTTTACCGCTATCAAGTTTTAGAGGTTTTTTTAACAGTTTTAGTTTAATTATTGCAGTCAATTGGATCCATGCATAGTTATACTTTTGATAAATCAGTTGAAATCAAGATAAGTTAGCTATTAGTAAATTAAAGCCCTTCTGGTAGAGCTTTAATCAGACTATCATAAACCTACGACTAAATTAATGCAATATAAAAACTTCTTTATTTTGTTTTTTTTTTCCCCTATGACCATCTTGACAAACCTGGTTACCATCCAGAGGCATGGACCAACTCCAAGAATTTCTCATTGCTGAGAAAATTAGGTGTTGAAGGGAACAAGTTGGAGCCTCCTAACCCTTTCTGAGAGTTTGCCATTTTCTATAGGCTGCTTCATCCCTGTGCTAAGATTGAGATTAGCTACAGTTGATAGATTTGGCAAAATTATCTATGACAGAAGGGGAAGCTTTTCTTCCTTCCAAGTCATGAGTTACATGAAAAGCAGAGGAAGATAGCTGGAGACCCCAAAGCTGTACATGACTTATATTTGTGTAAACTGGAATGTTTTTTTTTTTCCCTTGGGGACAATAAAAAAAAAAAACATTCACATGAATTTCAGCCTCAGTTAATTCAGTTCAGCTATATTGGGAAGGGGTCACCAGAAAACTCCTCTTATTTTATTTTTTTCAACATTTTGTTGTTGTCAGTATTGATGCCACCACATTGAGAACACCTGGTTTCTATGATCTGGTCAACCACAACAGCAATGGTCTAATCATATTATAAGATCAGCACAAGGTATCATGGTCAAGAAGCTCATGTCAAAACTCAGGGTATCCAAGAACAATCTTTCAACATGAGCAAAAATTAACTGTGAGATCTCTGCTCCCTCTGCTACTTCTTTTTCTACTCATTTGGAACCAGTAAATTGAATCTGATTTTTGTTTCTTTCTTGAGGTGAAGCATATGAGCCAATTAAGACATCTGATGTTATTTTCTTCTCAGTAGGGATTCATAAATTAAGAGGGCTTTGAAGATCATGATGTGGAGAAAGAGACTAGATTTACACATTACTCATAGCTATGATTGTGTTCAGGACAGGTTCCCACTTCACACTGAGCCATGCATGTGGTTCACCAAAAACACCAATGAATGGATCAAACATTACATAAAGTCATAAATACCACTGATTAACATATATTATTAACATACATATACATAAATATACCTAAGCAAGATCTATGGATCAAGTCAAAAAGAAATCCAAGAGGGATGTGGGATTTCAAAACAGTATTAACTCTCCCAAAATGGCAAATTGTTGTGACCTGGTATCAGGGGTGGGTTCTACTTACCTTTACTACCGGTCTGCAACGGGGCCGCGTGCACGCGCTCGCTTCACTCGTGCATGTGCATGCTCTTCTGCGCAAGCGCAGAAGCATTTTGATGACGTCGTGGTCGGTGGGCGGAGCCTCCCATTGGTTTTACTACCGGTTCCATAAAATCAGTGCGAACTGGGGGCAACCCACCACTGCCTGGTATGGTATTACATAATTAAGTGTGTCTTGGGAGCATTCCAAGAAACACAAAGTTTTGTGTTTCCATTCACTATTACAATTTTCATCAGGATATTCCGAGGTCTGATAGTTTTTGCTGTACTGCTTGCTGTATCTGAATTTCATACTCGGTGACACTCCAAAGATCAGAAACATTCTTATTGATCCAAGAGCGGTTTGCTACTAAACAGAGAAACCAGCACATAAATGAATGACAGGTTTAAAGAACTGAAGACTACAAGCAAAAGAAAACATCTAGTTTGGGGAGAAAAGAGAGTGAAATCTTTGCTAGAATATACTGTATATTCTGGATGCTTTCTTGTGTAATCCTGATCCAATATGGTTAATTCCTTCTATACCAGTGATGGGTAACCTTTTTGCCATCACGTGCCAAAAGTGGGGGGAGCGCAGGGGGATCACACACATGCGTGCCCATACCCATAATTCAATGTGCCCCACCCCACCCCCCGTGCATATGTGCACGACCCCCTGCGCGACCCCCACTTTTGGCATGCGATGGCATGGTGGGACTGGAAAACCCATTTTTTGCCCTCCCCAGGCTCCAGGGCCTTTCTAGGAGCCCGGAGAGCACAAAAACGGCCTTCCCAACCCCCCTGGAGACCTTCCAGAGGCTGGAAACAGCCCATTTCCCAACTTCTGGTGGGACTGGAAGGCCCAAAAATCAGCTGGCTGGCACACACATGTGCGCTGGAGCTGAGCTAGGGCAACGTTTGTGTGCCCACAGATATGGCTCCACGTGCCACGTGTGGCACATGTGCCATAGGTTCGCCATCACAGTGCTATACCATCAGATCATTCAGAAGGTACTAAGATATGCTACAGCAAATAAACAATAGTTCAAAGGGCCAAGCAGAAAGCTAGACTTGAGAAAATTCCAGGGGAAGCAAAATGCAACCACGCTGTCAATGCTCAAGGAGACCTGTCTATGTAATTTTATTGCGTGTAATTAAAATATATAAACATTATATGACAAATATATAAATATCCTCTCTGTGGCTCTCCCAGCAGTGTACAAAAGTATCATCAAACCTGTCATAAAAGATGCAATTGAAAACAGTCAGAAATAATCATAATAAAAAATTGTAATAAATGAACCGCATCAAATAAAAGAAACTTGACAATGTTTACTGATCAATTAATGTAGATGAACTCAAGAAAAGTTGCAACAAGTCAGGAAGTCCAGTTATGTTCTTCCTGTTCAGGATAACCAGGGAACCAGCCTGAGAAAAGGTAGCCTAGACTGGGTTTTTGTTTTGTTTTTTTGTCTTTTAATGACCCCATAATCCTTTACATCGGGGTGGAGTCGGGGCAACCGAATGGAGCAGAGTGTTTACTGGCCGGATGCCCTTCCTGTCGCCAATGCAGAGTTTGTATTCATTGTGCCCAGAGAGAGACATATTTGCCACTACCTAGGATCGAACTCACAGCCTCCTGATCATGAGGCGAGAGCTCCACCTCTGTAGACTATGCTATTCTTCTCTGAGAAATTAAAATACCCATTTGCAATATGGAACAACGAAAAATACCCCTATGAAAAACATTAGAAAGAGGTGTATTGGCAAAGACCTTGTCTCTGAGATATTGAAACTCTTATGTCCTTGAAAGTTCACATGGCTCTTTCAAATACCTGTTCCTAGGTATTTGTACATGTTTGTCTATACACAGACACAATAGTATCAAAGGTGCTTTTTCCCCCCCCAAAGGCAATTGGACTTTGTTTTTTCTTTTTTTCTTTGAAAACCTTTAGCTTCTCATCCAAGAAGCTTCTTCACTTCTGAATGGAAGAAGCTTCTAGGATGAGAAGTGAAACATTTTGAAAGAAAAAAACCCCAAGAAAGTCCAGTTGCCTTTTGAGAAAAAAGAACCTTTGGGACAATCATTATCTGTATGATTGAGAATCTCCATAGATATAAGGCACAATACTTCACCAGCAGAAATTTTCTCTGTGCATACATAGACATACTGATAGCCAAAACAGCCTTCAAAGCACCTTCATGAACTTTTAATTCTTCATTCACACCACCTTATTTTATGAAGAACCATTTTTCCATGCATTACAGCTTTAAAAGCAATTCTATAGAACCGTGATGACGAACTTATGGCACGCGTGCCTCAGGTAGCACACATATCGGTGGGCACGCGAGTTCAGCTCCAGCGATTTCTCTTAGTGTCAAAATCCATCATCACATTAAGAAGGTGTCAGATATAAATGCCTTATTCTCCAATGTGTAAATAATGTATATATGGAACATCAGAGGTTAACTTATTCTTTGGACTTTAATGTATTCATAACTTACCACTCCCATTCCTAGCTCCACCCCTTGTATATATAAGGAGCCACCCTCACCATTCTCGTTGCTTCTACCTCGAATATTCAGTGAATATAGAATGCCTATCATAATTAAAAAGAAATATATTTAAAGCTTTAACTTCTATTATCTTTATTGAGTCTGATCCTGAAAATATTGCAACAAGCTGGTAGCAGAGGATGGTTAATTGACTCAATAAGTAATTAAAAAATGTCCAAGAAAGATAGGCCCAACACCAGGGCCTACAGCAAAGAAATAGAAACTGATCAAGAGATGATCAACGAATCCACCAATGCGATTTCGAGAGAATCCGAAGAATACACCACTGAAGAAGAAGAACTAATGAGTGAAAATAATGACCAGAAAGAAATCGAAATAGAAAATAACGAACTCAGGTCAGAGATATTAAAGATACTAAAAAGCCAAAAGAATGATGAAAGTCTCATCGCGGACCTCCAGGAGATGCTGAAGAACAGCGGAGCAGCGAGAGAGAAAAACGTCATTAAAGAAAAACCCAAAGATCAAAAAATCGTAAGTGAGATGACTACTGAGAAAATAGTTGTTAAAAAGAAAAGATGTGATCCCGCGCGAAATTTTGAATGGCAGCCATCTTGGTTTCAACGAACTTCAAAAGAGAATGGAGCAGAGCCAATCAAAACGCTCAGTTCAAAATTTCTGGCGCGAAAAACACTATCAGACGAAGAAAGTGAGAAAGAAGTCTCAAACTCTTCAGATGATCCAAAATCAGAAAGTGAAGACGATTTAACAAAATCTCAAGTAAAATCAGCAATGAAAACGCTTTTTGCTGCTTTTGGGCCAAGACTGAAAATTACCAAGACATCTACGAAGAAGCAAGAAATCAAACCGGCGACTCAAGACCTGCACGCTCCCATCCTGACTTCGAAAGCGACGACGCCCGAGCCCAGAGAGCCATGCCGATTTCGCCCTACACCACAGACAAAATCGAATATCAACGCACACAAAAAGAAGAAAAGAACCGTCACCACCACCAGAACCCCAAAAACCGAGCCAGAGACCGACTCATCTGAGGAGGAGCGGATCGAGAGAGCTGAAAGGGAGAGAACCTTCCACGACGCCACCAAAGAAGAAATGAACAACGCGCATGTGCGAAACTACGTAGACGACCCAGAAGGACTTGAACTGGCCAGAGAACCGCGCAGACTCATTGCAAGCATCCCAATGCCGTTCTGTAATTTCCTGCACTTGAGAGATCACGGACTGCCCCAGGTTGTAAGTAATGGACAGAATAATGTAGGTAACTTACCCAGTGACTTCCCAAAACTTAGAATTGATGGCATTAATTTACAAGAGTGGTATCAACAGCTTCAGGTTATTTTCATGAAAGAAAATTTACTATTCTTTATAACTAGCCCTCCAAGAAGACCTTGGACTTTAAAAATAGATTGTTTACATCATAGAGCATTTTTCATAATAATATCTAGCGTGTCTCCTGCAATGTATCATAGCATCAAACCAAACCTAACTGTATCAGAAATAATTCAATGCATGTTTAATCTATTTCACAGCGATAGCGTAGCTACAACCACAAGAATGTCTAAGGATTTCTTTTCCTCTAGAGTAAAACCAGGGGTTTCTATAAGTGAGCATTTGATAAATCTAAACAAAATAAGAGCTGAGCTACAATTGAGGGGGGAAGTGATTTCAGATCAAACAATGAAAAGTGTTATTATCAATTCACTTGATCCATCATGGGATAGCTTTATGTCACACTTAGATACCATTAATTTGGGATATTTATCCATAGAAAGTCTATCTAACAAATTGATAGCAGAAGACAATTCAAGAAAAAATCGATCCAGTAACCAAACAGACCACAAACCTTTTAGGAAAGTAGTCTTTCAAGATAAACATAATGAGGCCTTTAGATGCTACAATTGTGGATCCAGGGAACATAGTAGAAGAGACTGCCCCAAAGTCTCAAGAGAGAGACATAGACCAGAATATAGGAGCAAATATAATTACAGACAATCTTCCACAGATAGACACAAATATAGAAGCCCACCAAATTACAAAGAAGGTAGAGGGGGTAGAGAAAATTCAAAAGAGAGGAAATCTGGGTCACTGAATGGGCTAAATAAACAAGACAGCACCAGAACACAGCAGGATGAGAATAACAATTGGCTTATTGACTCTGGTGCAACAAATCACACCACCAACAACAAAAGTATATTATCTTCATTTATAGAAGATAAGTTTGTGATAAAGGTAGCTAATCAAGAAAAGGTTCAAGTACTAGGCAAAGGAAATGTGACCTTGCCTGGTCTAGGGAAAATAGAGGGGGTATTATTAATCCCAGAAATACCTCACAACATACTAAGTGCCATAAAATTAAGCAGAGAATCTGATATCAATATAGTTTTCTCAAAGGGGAAAGCAACTATAGAAAAGAACAAAACAAATGTAGGTACTGTAATGATAAAAGGAGGTCTACCCTATCTGATAACTAAAGAAAGATGTTTACATAACATTGATTCAAATATGGAAGATTGTATTGAAGCAGATGATGAAAATGTCAGTAACAGTGACAATGATGAGTGTAGAATAACTCATGATCACAAAAACACATACAAGGAAAAGAAACCAAAAATAGGTAAACCAATTCATGATGAGTGTGCTCACATCTTACACAGGAAGTTAGGACATGCAAGCTTTCCTGTAGTACAAAAAATGACTGAACACGCAGAAGGTGTCAAAATAAAAAATTGTGAAAATTATTTGGAATGCTCAGTATGTAAGTCCACCAAACTAAAAACCAGTCCCAGACCAAAAAAATCTAACAGATCAACTAACAATATTTTTGATTTGGTACATATGGACTTAGTTGGTCCATTAAGTCCCTCAATTACCTATAGAAAACGTTACTTCCTAACAATAGTGGATGACTACAGCCGATATGGTTTTGTTTACACATTAAAGCACAAGGATGAAACATTTCAGAAATTTAAGGAATTCTACAAACGTATAGAAACACAACATAATATCAGAATAAAGCAAATTATGACAGATAGGGGATGTGAGTTCATGTCTAAAGAATTCTCCCAATGGTTAAAGGATAGAGGAATGTTACATTTCACGTCCAATCCTTTTTCTGCATTTCAAAATGGAGTTGTAGAGAGGAAAAATTCCACACTACAAACCATGATTAGGTGCACATTAGAGGATGCTGGTTTAGGCAAACAATTTTGGTCAGAGGCATTACATTATTCGAATTACACTCAAAATAGAACCTGGTCCAGTATTGTGAATAAGACACCATATGAGGTGATGTACAATAGAAAACCCAAATTATCACACATGCACATATTTGGAGTCACTGCAGACGTACACATACCTAAACAATTGAGGAGAAAGGGAGAAAACGTATCCAGGAGATTAAGATTCATGGGATACGAAACTGGAACCAAAGGGTACAGATTTATTGATAGTAATAACAAATTTATAGTATCCAGAACAGCTGTGTTCCATGAACAGGCCAATTGGTCAAAATTGCACCTTAATGAAATATTTCCTAATAAATGTAAAGATACGATATCTTGTGAGGAAGGAACAACAGAAAATCAAAATATTAACAAAAGTAAGAACAAAACCAAAACTTGGACTAATAGTCAGCATAAAATAAAGACAGACACATTAACAAAAAAGGAAGCTAGATATTTGCATGATAACCATAGCAAGCCTGAAAGAACTATTAGAAACAATAGAAACCAAATACCAAATAAATACAAAGATTACATAATGCATATGAATGGAGAACAAATAACACCTAATACATATGAAGAAGTATTGAAACTTCCACATGAAGAAAGAGAAAAATGGGAACTAGCTATGGAAAAAGAGATGGAAAGTTTACAAGGATTAAATGTATTCACACCTGCGATCGCACCTAAGGATAAAACAATTATAGGTACCAGGTGGATTTATAAAATTAAGAACTTAGAAGGAGGCAATACCTTATACAAGGCTAGACTAGTTGCACAAGGCTATACACAAAAATATCCAGAAGACTATACTGATACATATTCACCCACAGTGAGAACAGAGAGTGTCAAAACAGCCCTTGTAGTAGCATCTGCACTCAATCTGGACGTATTCCAATATGACATACAGACCGCATACTTACATGCAAAATTAGATAAGGAAATATATGTAAGAGCACCACACAGTCAATACACTAATAAGAACGAAATTTGGTTATTAAATAAGAGTCTGTACGGATTAAAGCAATCCGGCAAAAGATGGTACGATTGCTTGGTAAAAGTACTTAAGACCATGGATTTCAACGCCACCACTGCTGATAACTGTTTCTTTGTAAAAAAGAGTAATGATCATATTGAATTTGTATTAATTTACGTGGACAATATTTTATACATTGGAAAGCATAAAGAGAGCAGGGAAATCTTTGTAAATAAGTTAAATGAACACTTCTCACTGAAATCTCTGGGTAAAGTGAATAAATACCTTGGTGTGCAAATTAACAAAACTAAAAGGGGATTCAAACTTACACAGAAAGATAAAATCATCGAACTCCTAAACAAATGTAACTTAAATAATGCTAAAACCTGTGACACCCCTATGCAAACTGATTTTCTTAGAAACACTGATGAATCTTCCCCTGAGTTTAAAGACAACACATTTTACAGATCAGTTATAGGTTCACTCCTTTATATATCTAATTGGACTAGGCCAGATATTGCATTACCTCTCAATCTATTGTCAAGATATGTTAGTAAACCAACCTTGTATCATTGGGAAGCTGTCAAAAGAATTCTAAGATATCTGAAGGGTACATTAGATTTTTGTTTAATGTTGGAACCCAATAATGACAGAGAACCAAAAATTACTTGTTATGCTGATGCAGATTGGGCTGGTGATACAACATGCAGAAAGAGTACTTCTGGTTATGTTTTTCTATTGAATGATTGTCCAGTTTACTGGTATACTGGTAAACAAGAACTAGTGGCCACTTCTACTACAGAAGCGGAATATGTTTGTTTGTCCAAAGCTGCAAATAACCTTGTATGGTTCAATGATCTGATCACTGATGTTTGGAAGAAACCCACCTTACCATTTATTATGCATGAAGACAATAAAGCGGCCATTGAAATATCCAGATCCGATGCAATTGGACAAAGGTCCAGGCATATTGATATAAAGTTTAAGCATGTGAGACAACTGTCTCAAGACGGATTCATTAAAGCAATACATTGCGATACTTCTGAACAATTAGCTGACATATTAACAAAACCCTTACCTTCTAAACAACACAAATATTTAACTTCTAAATTATATGTATTATATTGTCCTGAATCAGAATGTAATTGGTGTTGTGTAACGAACCGGCATTTAGAGGGGGATTTGTCAGATATAAATGCCTTATTCTCCAATGTGTAAATAATGTATATATGGAACATCAGAGGTTAACTTATTCTTTGGACTTTAATGTATTCATAACTTACCACTCCCATTCCTAGCTCCACCCCTTGTATATATAAGGAGCCACCCTCACCATTCTCGTTGCTTCTACCTCGAATATTCAGTGAATATAGAATGCCTATCATAATTAAAAAGAAATATATTTAAAGCTTTAACTTCTATTATCTTTATTGAGTCTGATCCTGAAAATATTGCAACAGAAGGATTTCCTTTTAGGTGTTGTGAATATCCCACAGCTGAAGCTGAAAAATGAGAGAAGTATTTTTTGTGTCTTTCAGGATGAAATGTTTGTGGAAACCCCAGATCAGGGGTGGGCTTCAAAAATTTTAGCAAGGGATTATCTGCCCAGTTGCTGGGTGGGCGTGGCCATGGTAGGTGTGGCCTAGTCAGCCTCCTGCACCATGGCAGGGGGGAGGGGCGTTTTTGCCCTCCCCGGGCTCTGGAGGCTTTTCTCAAGCCTCCGGGAAGGTGAAAATGGCCTCCCCAGGCCTGTTTTTTCCCCTCCCCGAGTCTCCAGGCATGCCCTGCACTTACCTGCATCCAAAACAGGCTGTGTGGGGACTCCTGGGGTAGGAGGGGTGGGATTTGGGGGTTCTCTGAACTGCACAGAATCTTAGCTAGAGGTTCTCCCGAACCCCTGCGAACCCCCAGCAGCCCACCCCTGCCCCAGATATTCTAAAGTTTCATCATAAAGTCATGGTATGTGACTAATAATTTAAGGTACATTCTAAAATACGTATTAGATAGATATAAAACCCACACCCCTTATATATCATCTTATTTGAAGGGTTCATTAAATGCTCATGAGATTGAAAAAGTCGTCGTTGTTTTAACAAAGGAATCAAATATGATGGATATCAAGTCCATCTGCTTTTAGGCCAGGAAAGTAAAGCAGCCCATCTAAAGTTTAATTACCTGAGGATCCATTCTATATTGTGAAATGTAAGCCTCTGACATCCAGCATTCACTATTAGAACTGCACTGTTTATTTATCTCCCCATCATGCCAGGCAAAGATAAGTAAATATGTTCTAAGAGACCTGGTGAGAATTGAAAAAAGGATCCTGTATTATAGATAAGTTGGGGGGGAAAAATACACAACCTTTTTCAGTCTCAGGTTCTGCTCAGAATTTTGATTTTGGGAATGGAAAGGAAGTAAAAATGACAATTCATTCACTGGACTTTCTCCCTGAACCAGATACTTTTTATTGGATATTCCACCACCACCAGCCCAAATTAATGAAGACGCATTTATTTATCCAAGCTACTATATTTGAATCACAAGAGTTTTTGAGTTTTGTTCAGGGAGGGTAGCACTGTCATGTCCCGTTTAGGGCTGTTCATTCACCTTTGGTTCACACTTTTGGTCTCTCCCAGTTCAGTTCTCACCTGGGCTCAAAGACCTTTTTCAAGGAACCTGAAGGCAATGGATGGAAACTAATCTTTACTTTACTTTTACTTTACTTTGATTTGATTTGTATACGGCCCTACTCCCGAAGGACTCAGGGCGGTGAACAGCCAACAATAAAATACATACATACAAAATTTAAAAAGCAGAAATAAAATCGAATTAAATAGTTTGGCCCAGACAGCTTAAAACAATTAAATTTTGAGGATTAAAAATATTAAAAAATATTAAAATATTAAAATTGTTTAAAAAGAGGGAGAAAATTAGGCCAGGCCCGCCTGGTGAAATAGAAAGGTCTTTAGAGCGCGGCGCAAGGTGCGCAGATCCAGGATCCACTGTATCTCCGGGGGGAGCTCATTCAAGGAGAGAACCAACCTAGAGCTCAGGAGAAATTTCCTAACAGTTAGAACAATTAAGCAATGGAACAATTTGCCTCCAGAAGTTGTGGGTGCTCCATCACTGGAGATTTTTAAGAAGAGATTGGACAACCATTTGTCTGAAATGGTACAGGGTCACCTGTTTGAGCAGGGGATTGGACTGGAAGACTTCCAAGATCCCTTCCAAATCTATTATTCTGTTGTTCTGTTATTCTGCTGTTATTTTGTTATTTGTAACACATCCAATGGCCACATCCTGGTAAGCCATCTCAGCAGACGGGCCAAACCAAGTGAGGGTAGCTGAGGACTCTTCTATTCTTGGTGAAATAGTGAATTTGTTTATCCCAGCATGTGAACTCTGACCATGGTGGATTGAATGGAAGAAACTGATCAAATGTCACTTGTACACTTTCTGCTCCATCCTCAGCATTCTTTGGCAAAACCATGTTTCCAACCTGGTCTTGGATCACATGGAGTCCACTAGCATTGACTACCCAGATATCAGAGCCCAGATGAATTGGTGAGGCATACAGTGGTCAGAATGGATGACCACTGTATGCCTCACCAGTTGCTCTACACTGTACTGGAATCTGGGAATAGACCTCGAGGTTAACCATGCAAGTACTTTAAAGATGCTGTAGAAAAAACCCTATACAACTGTGACATTCAACCAAAGAAACTAGAAGGTGCAGCTGCTGACAGAATCTACTGTCAGCAAGCCCTGTACCAGTGGTGAAATCTTCCACAGATTGCCACCGTTTGCTGCTAGTGCATGCGCAGTGTGCACCGAACATGCACTTCGCGTGAAAAAAAGAGGCTTAATAAGGTAAGTAGAACAGTGGGGGGGGGAACAGCTGTGCCGTGTGATTTAGATTTGCTAGAAAGCAGGATTTCCTGCTTTCTAGCAAATATAAATCGTGTGGCACAGCATCGTCAGAAATACCGGTTCGGTAGCCCGAACCGGTAGCTTTTATCACTACCGGTTCTATCGAACCGGTGCAAACCGGTAGCATTTCACCACTGCCCTGTACTATGAAGTTTCTACTGGCTTTGAAGACAGGCACTGCCAAAAACTGATAAAAACTGTGAGCAGCATCCCCAAATGGACTTCCAGTACCTCCATTGCACTTGACTCCGCACTTCCAAACTGGGAATGCAGAACTACCTTCATGTTCACTGATAACCTGCACATTTAACAGCATGCCTTTTTTGAACTGAAAGAACCCCCCCTCTCTTCTCTCTCTCTCTTTCTCTCTGTGTGTATGTGGGTGTATAAGATCCCAGATTGCAGGTGAAATTAAATCCCAGATGCACATTAGCATGTTTTTTTTTAACTGAAAGAACCCTCTCTCTCCTTCCTTCCTTCCTTCCTTCCTTCCTTCCTTCCTTCCTTCCTTTCCTTCCTTTCTTTCTCTCTTCTCTCTTTCTGTATATGTGCGTGTGTCTCTGTGTGTATCTGTGTGTCCATGTTCACAGATGAACTGCACAATAGCATGTCTTTTTCTCTCCCACACTCCCTCTGTATTTATGTGTGCATTCTTCCATTTGTTTTTATTTCTCGAGTATTAAATTCATTATATTGATGCTTTGAACATCAGGGTTTTTTAAAATGTTCTTTTCATCAAAGAAAGCTATAAAAATAGGATTCTGCCAACGAAACATTTTTTTTAACCACGTAGCATAGTTTAACCATTTGTGGGATGGTATAGTTTGAGAATGTACTGACCCAGTGATAAAGGCTGGACACGTGTCATGTTTTGGGCATGATATGGTATGTTGGGTTCTCACTTTTGATGTGTGAACTTAGGTAAGTATGCTTTATTCAGTAAACTGTGGTTTTAAAAGGATAGTGTAGAACAACGGAGGGCGCTTGAGCAGAGGGCATTTGTGCTCATGCGCAAAGCTCCACTTGCGTGAGTGGCAGTTGCTTGTGCACAAAGCTCCATTCACACGAATGGAGCTTCGCATAGAGGTACAAATGCCCTCCGCTCCTGCGAGTGGAGCTTCATGCATGAATGCAAGCACCCTCCAATCGTGTGAGTGGAGCTTCATGCACAAGTGGAAGCGCCCTCCAATCATGAGAGTGGAGCTTTGTGCACGAGCCCAAGTGCCCTCCTCTTCTCAGAAGTGGAGCTTCACATGTGTGTGCTTGCCCATTTCTCCCGCAGCCCAGTTTTGAACAGGCCGTGACCCTGAGTGGGACTCAGCCTGGGGCTTGGGCCCCCTGGTGTAAAATGCTTGAATTTTTACATAGGATGTTCCCTGACACTTCCAAATGTTGTCATTTAGATAAACAACCTTCTTTAGTGTTTACTGTCCTTCAACATTGTACAGGCTCATTTCAAAGAAGTTACTCAGTTATAACTTTCTCTACAGATAGTACTTTCATGTCTTTTATACATTATTTCTCTTGCTCAGGCAGATGCTTTGAACTGTGGGATGCAAACATCTAAATAAGGAAAAGGTTTGTACTCCTGGTTTGCCCTTAATATGCCTTACTCACTTTGCCTACATACAAAATTGAATTCTTTGCTGGAAGATCAATGGAAAAGATCGGTAGAAAATTTCTTAATTCTCAGAAAGCAAACTTTTTTTTCTCTTTCCAAGACTTTGACCACCATTAAAGGAATGAATGCAACCTCATGTGATCCTTTTCAGAACTTCAGTTCAAAATTGTGCCCAGGAAGATAAGATTCTTTTGCCTACAAGTTTTTAATCAATTTGATTGAAACAAAAAATTCTCTTAGAATCCTTTCAACAAAAAACAGAATTTCAGGTAAGTCACCCTAAGGCAATTGTGGTTCTCCTGTTTTGAGTTTCCACAGAGTAAGTGAAAAATCTCCTCTCATTCATTGTGCAGTTCTCTCTCCAGAAATCTGCAGTGTGTCCGGTCTTCCCTAATCCTACATTTTCACTGTCAAAGTTTTTCACTGCTCGTTTTGTACATGCATGCAATGTTGATGCATATGCTCTTAACTAATTCTTATAATCTCCATCCTGACTTTTTTGGTCTCCTTCCCATGGATCTCACTGTCTTTAAGGAAGACATTAGCAGACAAGTCCTTTTATATGCTCTGGTGATGAAAATGTGGAAATTCTATCCTTGAAAAATTCTGGCAGGATTTCTTCTCCAATAGAAGAAATGATGCCAGTCATCAAGCCATGTTTTCCCTTAACCCAACCATAATTTCCCACTTAAATAGAAATAGTTTTATTTTTATTTATATTATCTATCAACTTTATTTGCTGCCCATGTTGCAGTACAGGCAACTCTGAGGGGCCTACATCAAGATAAAGCAAACATTTAATGATTATAAATCTAAAACAGATTAAATGACAAAAATCAAAACAAACTCAAAAACACAGGTTTGGAGGGGAGAAGCGGGGTGCCTTCTGTTAGCGTATCATCCACCTCCAGTCAGCAACTTCTCCTTCAGGACCTCATAGCTGGCATAGCCAGATTTTAAGGCTTTTCCTGGAAGCTAAAAGAGAGGGGGTAGATCTTACTTTCTGTTGCAAGAAAGGCCAGGAACCATGTCAGAAAAGGCACTTCTCCTAGATCCCACCAATCAAAATTCAATGGCTGATGGGATCCACATCAGAAGGATCCCTTCTGCCAACACAAGTGGAACAGGCCAATCCCATTGGGGAAAGATAGTTCTGTAGATATCCTGGATCTTTGCAAATAATTACAGTGGCTAAGACACTGAGCTTGTCAATTGAAAGGTCGGCAGTCCAGCGGTTCAAATCCCTAGTGCTGCATAACAGGGTGAGCTCCTGTTACTTGTCCTAGCTTCTGCCAACCTAGCAGTTCAAAAGCACGTAAAAAAAAAATGCAAGTAGAAAAATAGGGACCACCTTTGGTGGGAAGGTAACAGCGTTCCGTGTGCCTTTGGCATTTAGTCATGCCTGCCACATGACCACGGAGATGTCTTCAGACAGTGCTGGCTCTTTGGCTTTGAAATGGAGATGAGCACCGCCCCCTAGAGTCAGGAATGACTAGCACATTTGTGTGAGGGGAACCTTTACCTTTACCTTACTTACTTTATATTTGAAAAAAATACAAGAAAATTGTGTCTTGTTAAGAAATGAGACCAGATGCTTAACCCTTCTTCCCTGTGAAAAGAGGAGGGAGAAAATTCAAACCTTGTTCTCATAGTTGGAGGTTCTCATAATGCTAATTTGGAGCAGTTCCATATCAGAATACAGAGAGCATTATTCAGAATAATTTAACTGACAGCCCTTTGAGGCTTGGCAATGATGTAACAACACACTTCACTTCTGCATAAATGTTTGAAACCCAATTATCTAAGAACAAAACAACACTCCTTTGTCCTCTTGAAACAAAAAAAGTCAACAGCAAGTCTGTGATGTGCATACGTTTGTGGGCTTGTATGCAATTCAAAGCCAGAAGATCTGTGACTCCTAGCAAACAGATGTTGCCTGCAGTTGTGCGGTTTCCCAATTGGTTGTGCATCTTGCATCCAGGAAGAGTGCTCAACTTCCAACAGCTCTCTAGGTGCATTTTTTTTTAAACAAATGCTATTAAGCATGGCCCTCTTGAGTTGACATTGAGTAGAAATATCAGCAAAACATTAGGAGATGCAGTGTCATTAAGTTCTAAATGTGGGACTCCTGAACTGGATTCCAAAAAAAAATAAGAACCCAAATAAAGCTATTATCAACTTGATGCTTGGCATTTCGTGTGAATTAATGAGCAGCTTGGAAAAGTTGATGGCCCAGAGCATAGCCAAGGGCCATTAACCTCAGACAACCATTAATCCCCAGGAAGTGCCCTGTGACAAAGTGAGCATGGCTAGTATGGAGATTTTTGTACAAATGTCATGTGCTAAATTTGTGTGGTGGGTATGTTTGTGCATCTAGAGCTATTTATTGACTAGACCTTTTTACATTCTGTCACCATCTGCAGGATGTACAGCCTGAGGGTACTACACAAGAGACAACGAATCTGCCCAGCAAAGTCAACAAATCCAAAGCCAGTCTGTTAAGAAAGAGGCAACATCGGGATTCTAAGAATCAACCCCTGTGCAAAACTGATGGATGGAAATATTGTGGGTCTACACCACGGGTGTCAAATTCAATTTCATTGAGAGCCGCATCAGGGTTGGGTTTCACCTTGGGGGCCAGGGTGGGTGTGGCCAGGGTGGGCATGGCCCACACATCACTTGTGTTGGGGGTCCCTGTGGTTTGTCAGAGTGCTCTGCCAGCAAAAACGGGCTCCCAATCTCTGTTTTCAGCCATGACTGCCTCCTGCAGCCCTCTGCTAGTGAAAACAGAACCCGGATGGGCCATGTGTGCCTCCCTGGGCCCCATTTTCGACCACGACAGCCTCCTGCAGGCAGTAAAAACAAAAACAGAGCTCTGTTATCACTGGCAGAGCGTTGCAGGAGGCTGTTGCAGCCTCCCCAAAACTCCATTTTTGTTGGCAGAGGCACAGGCTGGTCCTTTGCGGCTTCAAGGGCGGCCCCATGGGCCAGATCTAAGCACCCCATGGGCCAAATCTGGCCCTTGGGCCTTGAGTTTGACACCCCTGGTCTACACAGAGGGGTGGTGCTGGCCCTTCCAAAAGATGGATGAGAGCACAGGAGAACCGATTGAATTAAAAAATAGAGTTATTCCCAGTCGTCTTGATTTGCTTTATTGGCTAGTACAGGTAGTCCTTGATTTATGACCATAACTGAATTCAAAATATATGTTGCTAGGCAAGACAGTTATTAAGTAAGTTTTGCCCTATTTTATGACCTTGTCACAGTTGTTAGCTGAATCACTGCAGTTGTTAAGTGAGTAACACAGTTGTTAAGTAAATTTGGCTTCCTCACTGATTTTTGCTTGTCAGAAGGTAGCAAAAGGTGATCACATGACCCCTTGAACACTGAAACCATCTAAATATGAGCAAGTTGCCATGTTTCTGAATTTTGATCATGTGACCATGGGAATGGTCCTAAGTGTGAAAAATGGACATAAGTCACTTTTTTTCAGTGCTGTTGTAACTTTTAATGGCCACTAAGTGAACTGCTGTAAGTCGAGGACTACCTGTATAGGATGGTGAATCACTTTAGAGAAAGAAGGTATTTGGATGACTCTACCACGAGTTTCTGATTGTTTGGAGCCTCTTGTCTTCTCTATGGAGGCAAAGGGATTTGATAAGAATGTTAGTGATGTCTTACTCTTTGAATGGGGCTGTGGGTCTTTGGCTTCCCTGATGATTCTCTAGAACTGTACTGTATTTTTTTTTTTAAATAACATGGTTCACAAAAGCTGTCTTCATATTAGATGGAAGTGGATCAATATGACCAACTACAGAAGGTTAAGGTCAGACTTTCAAAATTACTTTTTACAAGTCAACAATTTACCGTAAATTCGCTTTCTCTCTCTCTTTCTCTCTCTCCCTTCCTCCCTCTCTCGCCACTCTCTCTTTTCCCCCTCCCTCTCCTTCCCCCTCTCTCTCCCTCTTTCTCTCTCTCTCTCCTTCTCTCCCTCTCTCCCTCCCTCCCTCCCTCCCTCCTTCTCTCTCTCTCTCTCACACACACATACACACACACACCAGGGGTGGGTTCTACTTACCTTTACTACCAGTTCGCAACGGGAGCTTGCTCTGCTTGTGCGTGCGCTTCTGCGCATGCACAGATTGTCCATTATGACGTTTGGGTGGGTGGGCGGAGCCTCCCACCGCTTTTACTACCAGTTCGCAAGAATCGGACAGAACCGGGAGCAACCCACCACTCACTCACACACACAAACACACTCACACACACATTTTGTTTTATATTCTTGTAGAGACATAACTGAAGTACTCTGTTGTAGCAATTCCTTCTCAGGCTTGTAAGAAATCATTCCACCAAGAACTCTAAGCTCAGAATTCATAAGTTGTTTTTCAAGGAAGATATTCTAGTGGTATGACTGAGGGCAGGGAAAACACATCAAAAGCTATTTATGAGAGCTCATCTGAGAGGGTGGTAGGTGTACCATAAATGTAGTGAGTTACACCGAGAAATTAATTGTATTGAGAAATCTTTATTCCCTTAAGCGTAGTTCTCTTCATGGAATAACAGTGACCTAAATAACTGGGCTACTGTAAAGAAGAATAAACAAGAAACTTGCAAAAAAAAAAGAAAAGCTGCCATTATATAAAATGCACAGAAGCATTGTTGGGAAGGGGAGGGGATACATGAGAGGTGAGCTAAAGGGGTTCATTGCTCAATTCTCCAAATGCTGTGGTTTTGAAAGTGCTTGAAGGAAAAGCATTTTACATATTTAAAGAAAGGCAAAATGCACTTTTGCAAATACGAATTGAATATATTTTTTATTTTTATTTTTTAAATTTGATTTATATGCCGCCCTTCTCCGAAGACTCAGGGTGACTTACAATGCGTTAAGCAATAGCCTTCATATTTGTGTATATTTTATACAAAGTCAGTTTATTGCCCCCACAATCTGGGTCCCCATTTTACCTACCTTAGAAAGGATGGAAGGCTGAGTCAACCCTGAGGCTGGTGAGATTTGAACTTGCAGTAATTGCAGGCAGCAATTACTGTTAATAACATAATAACAGATGTTAATAACAGTGCTTTAGTCTGCTGCGCTACCAGGGCTCTTAAATAGGTTTGATGTTTACTGGACAGAATCAAAGCTAAGCTATGCTTTAAAAGATATATAACAGCTTAATGTGAAAAAAAAGTCATGATACTTGGTGTTGGTTGGTTACCTTTAGAGCCCTAGAATAGAATAACAGAGTTGGAAAGGTCCTTGGAGGTCTTCTAGTCCAACCCTCTGCTTAGGCAGGAAACCCTACACCACTTCAGACAAATGGTTATCCAACATCTTCTTAAAAACGTACAGTGTTGGAGCATTCACAACTTCTGGAGGCAAATTGTTCCACTGATTAATTGTTCTAACTGTCAACTGGAAATTTCTCCTTAGTTTTAAGTTGCTTCTCTCCTTGATTAGTTTCCACCCATTGCTTCTTGTTCTGCCCTTACATGCTTTGGAGAATAGCTTGACTCCCTCTTCTTTGTGGCAGCCCCTGAGATATTGGAACACTGCTATCATGTCTCCCCTAGTCCTTTTTTTCCCGTTAAACTAAACATACCAGTTCCTGCAACCGTTCTTCATATGTTTTAGCCTCCAGTCCCCTACTCATCTCTGTTGCTCTTCTCTGCACTCTTTCTAGAGCCCTACATGCCATGGGTCCAGGGTAACCGAGGAGTAGTCTCTCCCTGTTGGGACTAGCTCACCCCACTCACGCCAACGGAAGAGGCCTGCTATGGACCCAGGGGTGGGTTCTACTTACCATTACTACCAGTTCGCAGCGGGGCTGCTTCATGCGCACACGCTCTTCTACGTAAGTGCAGAATGATTTGTTTTGATGACATTGGGGTCAGTGGGCAAAGCCTCCCGCTGGTTTTACTACCAGTTCTATAGAACTGGTGCGAACTGGGTGTAACCCACCACTGTATGGATCCCATCTGCTAAGGAAATGAAGCAGCTGGAATTAAGAGCCTTTTCTGCTTGTGGAACATTCTACCAGCAGATATTTTAATAGATTAACAGAGTTGGAAGGGAACTTGTAGGTCTTTTGGTCCAACCCTTGCCCAAGCAGGAGACACTACCTCATTTCTGACAAGTAACACTCCAGACTCTTCTTGAAAGCTTCCAGTGATGAAGCTCCCACAACTTCTGAAGGCAAGCTGTTCCATTGGTTGATTGTTCTCACTGTCAGAAAATTTCTCCTTATTTCTAGGTTGAATCTCTGCTTGGTCAGTTTCCATCCATTATTCCTTGTCTGGTCTTCAGGTGCTTTGGAAAATAGCTTGACCCCCTCCTCTCTGTGGCGGATGAGAACTGGTCCCTCTCTTTTGGCCAGCTGGCAAAACCAGGTTTTGTGAACTGGCCTAGGCCCTGAAGGAGGGGTTTAACTGCTGGAGGTTATTGACATATAAGAAGTCCTCATCCCCATCCTGTCTGGCTCTTAGTTCCCTTAGTTTGGTTTTAGTATATCAATAGCAATATCACTTAGATTTAAATATTATACATAGGAGCCGTGGTGGTACAGTGGTTACAATGCAAAATTGCAGACTAATTCTGCCCACTGCCAGGAGTTTGATCCTCACCGGCTCAAGGTTGACTCAGCCTTCCATCCTTCTGAGGTTGGTAAAATAAGGACCCAGGTTGTTGGGGGCAATATGCTGACTTTGTAAACTGCTTAGAGAGGACTGTCAAGCTCTGTGAAGCAGTATATAAGTCTAAGGGATATTGCTATATATTGCCCCCATAGTGTTTTACAGCACTCTCTGAGCAGTTTACAATTTCAGTATATTGCCCCCAACATTTTGGGTCCTCATTTTATCGACCTCAGAAGAATAGAAGGCTGAATCAACCTCAAGTCCCATCAGGATTAAACTCCAGGCTGCGGCAGTCACCTTGTAAGGGGAGACGGGCAGATAATAATTTAACAAACAAATGAATACACTGTCTGAAGTTCTAAAATAGGCATCTAGGTTGACAAAGCTTTGCTCCAGGGTTTTGCTCCTATGACAAAGACAGGAGGCTTCACCTTCAGTTGAGTGATTTTGATGTCTCTGGACTTTGAAATTTTATCTAGATCTATCATAGTCTTTCTCCTGAATACCAGGCATGTGTTTATTTCAGGTCAACATTTACACCATCCTTGTGAACTTTTAATCCTACGAGTTACTACTTCAACTTCTCTGCCGATCTGCGTTGGGTTAGTATTGCCTAATCAAGTCATCTTTCGGGCAGGATAATTGGGATATGCAAGCTTTTCATCACTAAAGTGTAATTAAATATGAATGGGAAATTCTGCAATAGGCTTCCTAGGGTCTCACATATCTATGGAAAGTCATTTGAATTCATTATTCATAACATGGTGTTCCAGACCACTGGCCAAAACATTTATGGGTTTGGGCATGAAGCAAATAGAAGGCTGATGCCTAATTTTTTTTTACATTTTTGTTCCAAAAATGTGCATAAGACACATGTAAAGTCAATAGACTTTTTCTCTGTATGGAACAATTTAATGATTTCTACATTAAAGAAAGACCTGAGGAGAATAATTGTTCCATGTATCCACCCCACCACAATCTCTCAATGAGCTTTTCAATAGAGTTTTTATACTATATCCACCCTATTGCAAAAAAAAAGTCTTCCCTTTCCAATGCTGTAGTTCTAGCAATTAGCTGAATGATTACTTTAGCATCTGCAAATCACTGCCAATGGATTGGGTTTTTAAAGCTAGTTTCAAAGAATGAGCTTTACTCGTGCTGTTCCACTGACCAATTAGCATCTGGCAATCGGCTTCCTCCACCCACTTACTGCTTTAAATCCTACTTGTTACACACAGAATATATGTTTAATGGCCTTTGCTTGACATCCAGGTTTTTTTGTTGTTTTTGTTTTTTGTGAGGATTATACGTTATATTATATACTTTACAGATTTTGGATTTCTGAACTGAAAACACCCTCTCTCTCTCTCTCTTTCTCTCTCTCTCTCTGCTCTTTTTCTCTCTGTCTCTCTGCTCTTTCTTTCTCTCTCTCTCTGCTCTTTCGCTCTCTCTGCTCTTTCTCTCTTTCTTTCTCTCTCTCTCTGCTCTTTCTCTCTCTCTGCTCTTTCTTTCTCTCTCTCTCTCTGCTCTTTCTTTCTCTTTCTCTCTCTCTGCTCTTTCTTTCTTTCTTTCTCTCTCTCTCTCTTTCTCCTCCCTCACACAACCACACGAACATTTATGATCCCTACATGTTGAACAATATAGAAGTGCAACTTTATACTAATTCTAACATGATTTTTTGCTGGTCTGCTATTAATAGTTACCATCTCAAAATCAAGATCTCAAACACTCTCAGACACTCATAAACATATTTTGAAAACTATAAGATCTGCCATAGCTGCTCTCTCAATCCAAACACAGCCCCCGAGATGGTGTCCAAATATCGAAATCTTTTTCTAAAAGTTTGAGTCTCTTCCCCCCCCAAAAAAATGGTCCTGAATTGTAACTGTTTTGTATGAAAATGAGTATAAAAATAGTAATATTGAATCTTCTGAATTTAGGTTAGTTTTTAAATTCCATTTTCCAGATACATAATTTGTATATGCAATATATATATTTCTTTATCAGAGAAATATAAATTTTAGATAGATAGATAGATAGATATATAGATAGATAGATAGATAGATAGATAGATAGATAGATAGATAGATAGATAGATAGATAGAGTGTATACACACACATACACACACAAAGAAGAAACAGTGCAGTTCTAAGCACAACTATGGGACAACCGAAAGAAATACAACAAGAATACAAATTGGATAAAGAAAGCAGGTAAAAATAAAATAGAAGCTGAAATGGAAGAACTTGTCCCAAAGGTGCAACTGGACTTCCTTGGGGTTTTTTTCCTTGAAAATGTTTCACTTCTCATGCAAGAAGCTTCTTCACAACATCTGCCTATCCCAAGTCCTTGGGAAGCAATCAATAGGTGGATAAAAATTCCAACTCCAGTCTAAACCTGTTGTGGCATGTTGGCCACTGGCCACTCCACAGCCGAATCAGATGAGACAGCGTGGAAGTCTGGGCCAGCTTCAAGGTAACCTGACAGCTCCAAGGGAAAAGAGGAAATGGAGCTGTCAGAGATAGAGACAGAGGTGGAGCCCTCAGATGGAAAGTCAACATCCCCGAGGTCTGGAAGTGGCTGATAAGAAAGTGGAGGAACATCTGGGTCCAGTGCCTGATGCACAGATATGCAGAAGGCAGAGGAGAGGAGAGGAGAGCAGTGGAAATCTATGGCCCAGTCCTTGGAACCGCTTCTATAGTTAATTTAGTTAGTTATAGTTTATTTGATTTGTATACCGCCCTACTCCCGAAGGACTCAGGGCGGTGAACAGCCAAACAATAAAATACATAGATACAAAAATTTAAAAAATCGAATTAAACCATTTTGGCCCAGACAAATTAAAACACCCCAATAATTTAAAAAACAGATTAAAATTTACATATTAAAAAGGGAAAAGATTAGGCCAAGCCCGCCTGGTGGAATAAAAAGGTCTTCACAGTGTGGCGGAAGGTGCGCAGATCCGGGATCTTCCGTATCTCCGGGGGGAGCTCATTCCAGACAGTAGGTGCCCCCACAGAGAAGGCTCTCCCCCTAGGGGCTGCCAGTCGACATTGTTTGGCTGACGGTACCCAGAGGAGTCCCTCTCTATGAGAGCGTACTGGCCGGTGGGAGGCTATTGGTGGTAGTAGGTGGTCCCGTAGGTAACCAGGTCCTAAGCCATGGAGTGCTCTAAAGGTGGTAACCAAAACCTTGAAGTGCACCCGGAAGACCACCGGGAGCCAGTGCAGCTCGCGCAGGAGAGGTGTTACATGGGAGCGCGAGGCCCCACCCTAGCTTTGGGGATAAAAGGCAGAGGGCGGAGATGAATAGGTGTGGCAGACAACTATTCATCTCCCTGTCAGACAGACTTTTTAGCCTGCTATGAGAGAGAGAAACTTTTTGCCAGGGCTGCTGGTTGTTTCTAATAAAGGAAACATTTATTTAACTAGAGAGGGTTTGTCGTGTTTGGGAGCTGGGTCAGAACAAAACTTCTGGCTAACTTTGCAACCAACCATAATAATAATAATAATAATAATTCTGACATGCAGGGACAATGTCCTTTGTAAGATACGATGCTCAATATGTACATTGAATATCATAAGGGAATGCAAGTGTTGGGCCACAAGGAGAAAACACAACCCTGGTCAATCTTTCATGGGACTATTCAAGGTGCCAGAGTTTATTTGAAAAGAAAAAAAAAATTGGTATAAAGGACAGTCTTAATTTTATTTGCTGAACTTTAGCTAGCTCCAGCGAAAATCCAGCTCAACATAATAAAGAATCATAATTACATTATTGACATGTTTTTCCACTTTATCATTAATAATTGAAATCAATTAAAACAAAGTGACTATATCCAATTGTTAGATTGATGATGGCCATGGAAACAGTACAATGTGATTATATGATTATTCATCCATTTCATCTACCATTGCAAGAGTATGCAAGGCTAATTCCTAGTTTCTTCAATCGCTCTGCAACCTTTTTGTCTGCTTTTTATCTCCAGAAAAGCCCTGTTTTGAGTCAAATTTGGAGGATTGCAAACAGAGACAAACATTTTCTTCTAACAGCAGCATCTATTTTGATCGGAGAGGGAAGGAGGGGGAGAGAGACAAAGAGAGAGATATACTGAGAGAGAGGGAGAGAGAGAGAGAGAAAGAGATACAGAATGAGAGAGAAAGAAAGAGATACAGAGAGAGAGATGAGAGATTTGAGAGAAAGAGAGAGATACTGAGAGAGAGAGGTAAAGAGAGAGAAAGAGAGCTACAGAGAGAGAGAGAGAGAGAGAGAGAGAGAGAGAGAGAGGGAGAGATGGATCTTACAAATCTTTTTGTCCCATTTAGCTTAAATATGGCTAAATCAAAAGGCTTAAAAGTAGTAGCTTTATATGACCTGTACACTTCTGTTTTATTTTACCTACCCTGAACTTTTAAACATGGTTATTGTTACCAGTTTCCCCCCTCACTCATTTATTTTAATACCCCCCTCCAAAAACCATTAGGTTTTTGTAGACTTTCCAATGGTCAATTTGCTGTCTGCAGCTCATAAGGCAAATATTTGGGGGGTTATAAGAAATTTTATTCTCTGCTTCCAGTTGAGTGGAAGGGGGGAAAAAAACCCTGTGTATATACCATTAATGAAATAGGTGAGTAACTCTCTAGAGATGCTGCTGGCCTGAAAATTATCTAATTGAGACACTTTCCAATCAACCAAGCCAATGACCATAAATGAAACCAAGGTAGTGAATTAAGTAGCATTATCACATAAACCAAATCATGTGGGATGCACATACTACATGTATGATTCAGCTTCTAAACTAAGTCATGCAATATAGATACCGAAAGCTAAATGATGACTTTTTGATTCTCAAAATGATTTATGGGATATACATCAGTGGTTGTCCAATATTTTATCTCCTGTATTACACCTATGCAAGCTTACTTGGAGACTTAGGCTACAGTTCTAATATTGGGAACTCAGGCAATATCAGCCTTTGACATTATTATTATTTTTTTTTTACGGTGGTCTCTGGAGCCTAATTTTAAACAAGCTTATGGAAAATCAATAGTGCAATTTCTTGCCAATTTGTGGTAGGAAACGCATAAAAACCCAAATCTAAGTAGTATATGAGACTCAGCACATTTTTCTACATCGCGTCTTCTTGCATATCCATTGTTCTTATGAAAAAGTATAACAAAACTTTCAGAGGGTTTGAAGGTAATTTTTTTTTTTTAGAATAGTAAAACCCAATATCTTTGCTACCTCTTTCTGAAGACCTCAATGTATTCTTGAGAAAAGTCCCTTTTCAGAGTGTAATATTTAAATTGTATATATCAGAGGTGGGTTTCAGCAGGTTCTGACCAGTTCTGGACAACCGGTAGCAGAAATTTTGAGTAGTTTGGAGAACCGGTAGTAAAAATTCTGACTGGCCCCGCCCCCATCTATTCTCTGCCTCCCAAGTCCCAGCTGATTGGGAGGAAGTGGGGATTTTGCAGTAACCTTCTCTTGGATTGGGGAGGGAATGGAGATTTTACAATATCCTTCCCCTGCCATGCCCACCAAGCCACGCCCACCAAGCGATGCCATGCCCATCAAGCCACACCCACAGAACCGACAGAACCGGTAGTAAAAATTTTTGAAACCCACCACTGACCTGTATGTATGTGTGTACAAACCCATATACACACATATTTTATATACATAATATATATAAATAATTGATATCTAAAATATTGCAGTTATTACATGAATAATCAAATATACATTTTCTTTACTATAAGTTTCTGGGAAAATCCCCAACAGGAATATCTCAGGTTTTAAATCAATATGCTGCTATGTCATCTTCTCCAACCACATACGAATTCTTGCCCAATATTTTTTTGCTTCTTCATATGTCCACTGCATATGATAATACGACCCCAGTATCTGGTGACATTTCCAACATTTAATTGATTTGTCTTTAAACATTTTTGCCAATTTTTCAGGTGACAGATGCCATCTATAAAACATCTTGTACAAATTCTCCTTGTATGCAGTTGACATTCTTAGTTTATAATTTCTATCCCATAGTTGCTGCCATTTATCTAAAAGTAATTCTAATGACTTGGACATTGTAGCACATACAAATAACCTACCTTGAGTGCATGTTAGCCAGCTCATTCCTTACTACAGAATTGCTTTGATCACATGAAAAAGGCTGAATATATTGGAAATCAGCTGAATCTGACAAACACTCTTTTAAGTTCTGGAGAACTGCCTTGTAGGTCTGTTTGCATCTAGTACCAAAAGTCTCCTGCTAGGAAAATTTTATTCCCCCAGTGATGAAATCCTGCTGGTTCTGTCTGGCTTCCGTGAGCTGGTAGTCCCAGCGGCATGTGGTTCGGCAAACCAGTAATGGCAGCAGTGCAAGGCTCCACCAGAGGTGGGTTGCCCCCAGTTCAGACCAGTTCTATAGAACCGGTAGTAAAATCGGTGGAAGGCTCTGCCCACCAACCCCGACATCATCAGGAAGCTTCTGCATGCGTGGCCACATAGCAAACCGGTAGTAAAGGTAAGTAGACCCACTCCTGGGCTCCGCCCACGCGCCCGGACATCGTAACCCGTTTTTGACCCTCTGAGCATGCGCAGAAGGCTTTGCACATGCGTAGAGGGTCAACGATCAGATTTGATGATGTCACATGCGCAAGCGGAGCAAGCACTTCCGAACGTGCAGTGCACACACTTCCGTACCGGTAAGAAAGGTAAGTAGATTTCATTCCTATATTCCACCCAACTGTTATATCAAAACTGATGGTTTTTTCTGTCCTCCCGGATGGATCATCTTTTAGATTATTATTTACTATTTTTCTTCAAGAGGAAAGGATTCAGATCTGCATGCTTAAATGTATGGAATTTATTCATGTGCCTTTGGCCTGAAAGCCACAGAAAGCATATTTTAATAATAAATAAAAATGCATAGAAAAGTCAGACTAGTTGTGACTTTAACTAAAACTATACTATTGTCACGGGCCATTCGTTGCTCTTCAGTGTCATCTTTCCTAAAAGATTCAATGGGTTTTGCTTCAAATAGGATGCTTTATGGCTATGTGTCATGCTAATACAATATTCCCCAAATGGAATGGACATTGCTAATCTTATATAGCAGGGGTGGGCAACTGTGGCCCTTTTACAACCTTGGACTCCAACTCCCAGAATTCCTGAGACAGCCAAGCTGTCTCAGAAATTCTGGGAGTTGAAGTCCACAGGTTGTAAAAGGGCCACAGTTGCCCACCCCTGTTATATAGTGTTGATACCCTATTAATTTTTTTTATTTGTGTCAGAAGCACCTACAAATTATAGATATATGACATTCAACACCGAGTGAATAAAATAGGTATAAAATAGGTAATAGAAATACAGCATGTGTAAAAATATATACAGAATAAATAGGATTAAAACTAAATGACATTTGCCTAGTATTGAGCCACGTAAACAGTATTTGTGGCAAGCCATCCTGCTCCATTTTGGATGCTGAATTGTTGTGGCCCATCAGTGGCCTGTGCAGCTAGTAGCTGATTCCGACAGCGAGGAGGCTGGTGTGGTGCTGCGCCAGCAGCCTGTGCAGCTGGTACTCGAGTCAGACAATGAGGAGGCTGGAGAAAATGTGGTGCCAAAGGCGGGGATTCAGCCAGGGCCTTCAGAACCTCCAGAAGCTCCTATAAGTGAAGAGGAAGAAGAGGAGGAACCTCTTCTCAATGCACAGGCGCGCAGAGCTGCCAAAAGGCAGAAGTGGCTCCTCAGGAGGAGGTCTCCTTGAGAGAAAGGTTTGGGGCTAATTGGCCACTCCCTTAGCTTATTTAAGGAAGGACGACAACTGAGGCAATTTGCAGGGAACAACTTCACTCTCCTTCGTGTCTAGATCTTAGTTCTCTTATCAGTTTCCTGCAAATTGCTTCTGGGCTTTCTGCCAACCATAGTAAGATTACGATTATTTATTCTTTGGATTCTTGTAGGCTGTTAAGAAAGTTAATTAACAGCCTTTGTTTGAAAAAGACTGATTTAATTTAGTAAACTAAGGTTTGTACAGACTTTGTGTGTGCTGCATTCTTTGGGGTCCGTAGCTGGGGCAGAACATGAATGGAACACAGTGTGCAACATAACCACCGACTAAACTATGCATGTAACTATGTATAATTACTGTAAATATGTATGTAACTGAACAACACAAACAGTATAGCCTCATATTAATCCCCAAAGCCTGCCTCAAACCACTAATTACCTTATTAATGAAGCAATTCCTTTGGTCTGAGTTTATAGTCTGAATTAAAGCCATCAATAAAGAATTTGTGTGTCTCAGCCACTGCAGCTGCATCAGCCTTAGTCATCGGAAAGGCTTTCAGAGCAATTATTATATATTTTAACTCTTTTATGGTTTTATATTTGTATTTCTAAGCCACCCAAAGGATATGAGAATGGGCAGCTATAATCAATTTAAAATAATCATACAAACAATCTACTTTGCCTTGGCCAAAGGTTTGGATTTGAATGTAGTAAAAACTGCTGGGACTATCAAGTTGAGAAAGTTCTCGAAAATGAACAGGTTAAGATCTTATGGGACTTTCAGATCGAAGAAGCATTATTGTTCATAACATACCTGATATAACAGTTATCGAAAAGAAGAAAGTCTGGTTCACTAATGTTGCTATTTCAGGTGATATTAGGATTGAGGAAAAACAATTGAAAAAAAATATCGGGACTTGCTGATTAAAGTTGAACACTTAAAGAAAAAGAAAATCCATTGAGATACCAATCAATGTTTGGTGCCCCCTGGAGTCATACCTAAAGGACTTCCCCAATATCTGGGAATATTGAATTTATCAGACCTGAAGACCCTAATTTTACAAAAAGACCTGCTTTGAACTTCCTATAATCTTAGACTCTGCCTTAATAATATTTTATTTTTATTTATTTATTTTGTCGAGTACGTATTAGATGTATATAAGTATAAGCATGAATTGAATACATAAAATGAATACAATTAAAAGGAACATTAGAACAGGGATGGTAGGCACACTGGTGCTCTTATGCACGCCCCTTACAGACCTCTTAGGAATGGGGTGAGGTCAACAGTAGCCAATCTAAGGTTAAAATTTGGGGGGTTTGGGGATGAAACCACAGAGTCAGGTAGTGCATTCCAGGCATTGACCACTCTGTTGCTGAAGTCGTATTTTCTGCAATCGAGTTTGGAATGGTTCACTTTAAGTTTGAATCTATTGTGTGCTCATGTACTGTTGTGGTTGAAGCTGAAGTAGTCATTGACAGGTAGGACATTGTAGCAGATGATTTAATGAGCTATGCTTAGGTTGGACCGAAGGCGACGTGGTTCTAAATTTTCAAAGTCCAAAATTTCAAGTATGGTGGCATAAGGAATTTGGTTGTGAGCTGAGGAGTGGAGGACTCTTTCTGGACACATTCAGTTATATTAATGTCGATATGCAGTGCGGGTTCCAGACAGATGAGCTGTATTCGAGAATTGGTCTAGCAAATGTTTTGTATGCTCTGGTTAGTAGTGCAATATTACCGGAGGAGAAGCTACGCAAGATTAGGTTTACAACCCTTAAAGCCTTTTTGACAATGTTGTTACAGTGGGCTTTGGCACTTAGATCATTTGATATGAGTACTCCAAGGTCTTTGACAGAGTGAGGGTCATCTACAACGTCGTGTATTTTGTGTTCTGATTCTTTTTGCCAATTATAAGTTATAAGTTATAAGTTTATTTTGTCAAGCATGTATACGATAACAGGTAAAAGTATAAATATAATTTGAATACATGAAAAGAGTAAGTAAAAAGGCATAATAGGACAGGGACGGTAGGCATGCCCCTTACAGACTTCTTAGGAATGGGGTGAGGTCAACAGTAGACAGTTTAAGGTTAAAGTTTTGGGGGTTTGGAGAAGAAACTACAGAGTCAGGTAGTGCATTCCAGGCATTGGCCACTCTGTTATTGAAGTAATATTTTCGGCAATCGAGTTTGGAACAGTTTACCTTGAGTTTGTATCTATTGTGTGCTCGTGTATTGTTGTGGTTGAAGCTGAAGTAGTCATTGACAGGAAGTACATTGTGACAGATAATTTTATGTACTATGCTTAGGTCAGACTGAAGTCGGCGTAGTTCTAAGTTGTCTAAACCCAACATTTGAAGTCTGGTGGCATAAGGTATTTTATTGTGGTTAGAGGAATGGAGGACTCTTCTCATAAAATATCTCTGGACTCTCTCGGTTGTATTTATGTCCGATATGCAGTGCAGGTTCCAGACAGATGAGCTGTATTCAAGAATTGGTCTAGCAAATGTTTTGTATGGTCTAGTTAGTAGTACAACATTACCAGAGAAGAAACTACGCAAGATTAGGTTAACAACTCTTAATCCCTTTTTGGCAATGTTGTTACAGTGGGCTCGGGCACGTAGATCTTTAGAAATGACTACTCCAAGGTCCTTGACAGAGTGAGGGTCATCTACAAGGTCATGTCCACTTAATTTGTATTTTATGTTTTGATTTATTTTATTTTTATTTTTATTTATTTTTTTGCCAATGTGCAAGACAGAGCATTTGTTGGTTGATATTTGGAGTTGCCACTTGTTAGAACAATCTGACACTTAGGTCCCAAATAAATTATTAAATTTCCACCAATCTTAGACTGTGAATCTAACTATAGCACACAAAATCTACAATAAGTAATTGTTTCCTCTCATCTTTTGACAACTCAATGAAAACTATTTGAATATTATGCCATAATCAGGAACCACATAGTAAGACTTAATGCAAGACACAAAGATCTTTTCCTCTTAGAATGTTGTAAACAATTAGTTACCACACTCTTAGAACTTGGTGGAATGACAAAAACAAGCCAATGTTGAAAGAAACTACACTTCAAAGTGTCCTTATCTTTGCAACGAAGGAAATGTAGACATTGAAATATTGTCATAATTGCTCTTTGTTTGTTTGTTGTTGTTTTAATTCCCACATTATGTCACACAATACATGATTTGTAACTATAATTCATTTACATTTTAGATATGATTTTTTTTTTTACATACTTTTACTTTGTTGTAATTTTAGAAGTGATCATATTTAATATCAATTTAGTTCTTTACATTATAATTAAATGCAGGCTATACCCTGATTAATTGTTCTAAGATTCCCACGAACATTTCTTATGATCTTTGTTTTCAGTAACACTGTAACCATCCCTGTTAAAGATGGCACGAGACCCTGCTGGAAACACTTATCCAACGTCTCTACTTACCTGTCCAACTCTAATTTTCATTGATTCATCACTTCCTGTTATGATGCGTAACTGAATAAATCTTCATCTGCCAAACCAGCCTGCACAAAACCAGCACATAAATTCATTTTAAAGCTTGAAACTGAAGAAAAACAACAAATGACTACAATGGAACAATTAGTAGTGGGTTCAGTTTAGAGCATTTTATTTGATGATTATAGACATAAACGTGACAAGGGATAATAAATATAAATCCGCAAGAATATCATCATATCCCAAAATAAGCCAGAATATTAAGATAAATGTGAAAGTTGAGAGAATTAGGGGTGGAGGGGCCAATTTATGATTGTCATTAAACCAACGATTAGCTAATGTAGTATTGATGTCTCACTAAGAGAGATCAAATTAAAGTCTAGTGTGCAAGTGTCTTTGATTAATTAATGTTTTTAGTGACAGTTGCTTTAACATAAATTTTCTTTAATGCTTCAGAATGCAACGATTCATCAGTACAATGGCTCTATCATTCCTTTTAGCAGATTATGCAGTATCTGAACACAAGGTAGCCAAGGCTTACATGCAATTCCAAGCAGACCTTTCTGTTTCTCAGGAAGCCAACACATTCTTTCGAATGATTTCTCCTAATAATTACACATTTACATGTGTATCACATTACAAATCAGCTTCTTCCCCCACCCACAAATTCACAAAACGTAAAATAGATGCTTCTTAATAATATTCTTTGACTCTCTTTTAAAGTGCAAATTGCTCTGTAGCTTTGGCCATTAATGGCTAAATTGGAACATATTTGCAAATGGGAAATGTCTGTCCTAATCTCCTGAAAGGAATGTCCCTGTACTTTCAAATCTGACATTGATATTCCTGGAGCCTATTTGTCTATTTAGAATATTCACATACTGTGCTTTACAGTCACAGAGTAGTTAATAAAACAGGATTGCACCAGAATATCAAATTATTTCTATAATTTAGAAATGAGAGGAAGGAAGGAAGGAAGGAAGGAAGGAAGGAAGGAAGGAAGGAAGGAAGGAAGGAAGGAAGGAAGGAAGGAAAGGAGGGAGGGAGGGTTGCCCATAAATCATGTGGTACACACAAAAAAAATATTTTGTACGGAAGAGTTACATTTGCCAACAAAGGCAACACAGTCCTAGTCTGCATTAACATTGAGATAGAATCAGCGGTGAAATGCTCTTACCTTCGCTACCGGTTCGGAAATGTGAGCGCACACACCTCTTCTGTGCATGTGCAGAGCCTCTGCGCATGCGCAGAGGGCAAAAACAGGATGTATTGACATCCCGGTGGGTGGGCGGAGCCTCCCGCCGCTGCCCCTTCCAGTTCGCACAATCCAGATAGATCCAGCTGGATTTCACCGCTGGATAGAATCAAGATCATGTGAAGTGTTAGTACCACTTTATAATGCCTTGATAAGACCACACTTGAAATATTGCATCCAATTTTGGTCACCATGATATAAAAAAGATATTGAGATTCTTGAAAGAGTGCAGAGAAGAGCACCAAAGAGGATTAAAGGACTGGTGGATAAAAAAACCCCAAAAGAATGGTTGCAGGAATTGAGTATGGCGAGTTTAATGAAAAGAAGGACTAGGGGTGGCATGATAGCAGTGTTCTCCTATCTAATGGGCTGCCACAAAGAAGATGGGGTCAATGTATTCTCCAAAGCACCTGAAAGGTAGGACAAGAAACAATGGGTGGAAACTCATCAAAGAGAGAATCAACCTAGAACTAAGGAGAAATTTCCTGACAGCTAGAACAATTAATCAGTGGAAAGACTTGCCTTCAAAAGTTGTAGGACAGGGCTGTCAAACTCCCAGCCTGCGGACCAGATACATCACGGTTTAACGAAGGGGGGGGGAAGTCCTGATATATCACATGACACTGCCATGACGATCTGAGTTTGACACCCCTGTTGTAGGTGCTCCAACAAAAAAGTTTTTAAGAAGAGACTGGGCAACCATTTGTCTGAAATGTTATAGTGTTTCTTGCTTGAGCAGGTGGTTGGACTAGAAGACCTCCAAAGTCCCTTCTAATTCTGTTATTCTGTTAAATAATTAAATGTTATTCTGTTATTCTGAGATTCAAGGTGCTGGTGTTAACCTATAAAGCCCTTCATGGCTTAGGCCCAGGCTATTTGTCGGACCACCTGCAACCAGCGTCAATTTTCCATTGCCTGGTGCGCTCCCACAGAGAGGGCCTACTCAGGGTGCTGTCGGCTAGACAATGTCGGCTGGCGACCCCCAGGAGTAGAGCTTTCTCTGTGAGCGCCCCCACCCTTTGGAATCAACTTCCCTTGGGGCTCCGGTTGGCCTCTGACCTTCGCACCTTCCGCCGTGAATTGAAAACCTAGCTATTTATGTCCCCCAGCCTGGACTGATGGGGTAGTATATTTTAAATTTTTTAAAAAATGTAAAAACTTTTTATATTTTTTGTGTATATTTGTTGATTTTAACAGTTGTTGGTCGATTGTTGTGTGAGCCGCCCTGAGTCCTTGGAGATAGGGCAGCATACAAATTTTATAAATAAATAAATAAATAAATAAATAAATAAATAAATAAATAAATAAATAAATAAATAAATAAATAAATCAATCAATCAATCAATCAATCAATCAATCAATCAATCAATCAATCTGTGGTGCTTTTGTAGCCATCACTCTCAATCTAGTTCCATGGAGATATTTTCAGTTTCAATTTTCAGTGATTTTGGATTTCTGGACTATTTTCTGCATGAGGACCTTGTAGTATCTATTTTCTTCTCTAGCAATTACCTTTGGCTACCCTTTCATTCTCCAGAGTTACTCTGACTGTTCTTTTTAACTCTTCATTGCTTATTGAACTTTGCAGTTTCCCTTTCAAGCTTTTGAAGTAGGATAAGAGGATCAAGTTAAAAATGTAGCCGGTGTACATATCAGTATCAAAACAGAGATCTCAAAACTCATCACAATGTTTTCTGCTTGCAATTACAAGTTGTTCTTTCTCAACTCTAGTTTATTCACACAAACCATGATATAGAATTCTTCAGATTTTTCCAAGCTGCCAGATTTCCCTTATGTCTCACAGAAATGACTGGCATTGATTGAAGTTCTTGATTCAAGGGACTCTTTCCTTTGATGTAGCAAGAATGAATACCGTATTTTTTGGACTATAAGACGCACCTTAATTTTTGGGGAGGAAAATAAGAAAAAAGCTGATTAGGGATGGATCGGCCTCCCGGAATACCCCCAATCAGCTGTTCCCAGAGGTGAACTTTAGCAACAGGTTCGTTGGTTGTGAGCTGTGCACCTTGCTTTGTTTTCAGCTTCTCAAATGGAGGTTTCAGAGGCTTTTTTTTCAGCCTCTCAAACGGAGGTTTCAGATGCTTTGTTCAGCCTCTGAAACCTCTGTTTCAGAGGCTGGGCGGGGCTACATTAGGACTATAAGATGCACCCAGATTTTCACCCTCTTTTTGGGGGTAAAAAGGTGCATCTTATACTCTGAAAAATACAGTACATCCATGTAGTATAAACAGTTTCATTTAATGGTTAAAGTATAGGTCTGTGATGGCGAGCCTATGGCACGCGTGCCACAGATGGCACGCGGAGCCATATTAGTGGGCACACCAGCTCAGCTCTGGGGCGCATGCGCGCGCCGGCCAGCTGATTTTCGGGCCTTCTGGGCCCACCAGAAGTAGGGAAACAGGCTGTTTCCTGCCTCTGGAGGGCCTGAGGGGGTGGGGAAGGCCCTTTTTTTTTTCTTACTTGGCTCCAGATCCTCTCTGTGTATCCGGGAACAGTGAAAACAGCCTTTCCCACTTCCTTGGAGGCCCTATGGAGGCTCAAAGGGCCCATTTCCCCACTCCCGGTGGGACAGGAAGTGACTTTTTTCCTGTCCCCAGCTTCCAGAGACTCCTAGAGAGGCTCCTTTAGACTCCTAGAGAGGCTCCTAGAGAGGTTCTGGAGGCTGGGGACAGCAAAAAATGTCACTTCCTGTCCCACCGGGAGTTGGGAAATGGGCCTTTTCAGCCTCCATAGGGCCTCCAAAGGAGTGGGAAAGGCTGTTTTCGCCGTTCCCAGATACACAGAGAGGATCTGGAACCAGGTAAGAAAGAAAAACGGGCCTACCAGGCCATCATGTGCCAGGAGCGGGGGGGAGGGGGTTGCGCACACATGCGCGTGGGCACGTGCGCATGTGACCCTCCCCCGCCCCCCCCTCTCCTGGCACGCGATGGCAAAAAGGTTAGCCATCACTGGTATAGGCTATATTTTAGCCTATAGGCTAGAAAGCAGGAGACTGTGATTTCAAGTCCCGTCTTAGCCGTGAAAGCCAACTGGGTGACTTTCAGCCAGTCATTCTCTTCTCAGTCCAACCCACTTCACAGGTGGTTGTGGGGAAAATAGGAGGAGGAAGGTGTGTTGGATATGTTTGCTGCCTTGAGTTATTTGTAAAAATATAATAATAATAATAACAACAGAATAACAGAGTTGGGGGGACCTTGGAGGTCTTCTAGTCCAACCCTCTGCTCAAGCAGGAAGCCCTAAATCACATACAAATAAATAAAATAAACAAATAAATACAGCACTTCCTGCTGTATTCTGAATAGGAAGGTTTACTCTTTGTACAGGTTACACTTATCTTTGTGTCTGTGTACTAAAGGATATGCTATTTCACCCAGTTACAGATTGGACTTCAATGCACTTTCCTTAATGGACAGTCAACAGAGAAACCCTTAGTCTTCTCAAATACATAAACTGGGGTTACCAAATCTATAAAGACCACTAGAGAACAAACACAGTTCAATTTCTGAATCTCTTTGCTGCCATCCAGTGGTTGCCTAGGTTTCTGCAGCCCAAATCTGGAAGCCCCATATAAAACAATGCCTAAAACACATCCTTCTCTAGCTGCAATGAAAGACAAACCTTGTTTACCTGAAATGTCTTGACAACACCAAGGAAGATGGCTGCTACTAGCAGACTATGAAGAGATATGAATAAAAATAAAGCAAAACAGCACATAGATACCTTACGTTGCTAAGGTAAAATGAAAATATTTACAGACCCCTCGCATCCTGGACATAAACTGTTTCAGCTCCTACCCTCAAAATGACACTATAGAGCACTGCACACCAAAACAACTAGACACAAGAACAGTTTTTTCCCCAAACGCCATCACACTGCTAAACAAATAATTCCCTCAACACTGTCAAACTATTCACTAAGTCTGCATTACTATTACTATTAGTCTTCTCATTGTTCCTATCACCCATCTCCTCCCACTTATGACTGTATGACTGTAACTTGTTGCTGTATCCTTACGATTTATATTGATATTGTTTCCTAGTATGATTCGATTGCTTATTCCTACCTATGACTATCATTAAGTGTTGTACCTATGATTCTTGACGAACATATCTTTTCTTTTTATGTATACTGAGAGCATATGCACCAAAGACAAATTCCTTGTGTGTCTAATCACACTTGGCCAATAAAGAATTCTATTCTATTCTATTCTATTCTATTCTATTCTATTCTATTCTATTCTATTCTGTTCTGTTCTGTTCTATTCTATTCTATTCTATTCTATTCTATTCTATTCTATTCTATTCTATAACAAAAGATGAAGAAACCACTTTATTGTCAGCAAATTTCTTTACTGTAAAAATAACAGCTCCGTTTTCCTTCAATTACTGTTTCAGTGATCTGTACCTGGAAGGAGACATTGTTTATTTTCAAACTTGCGCTTTCAAAAGCAAGCATACAAATGCAATTAGAGAAATAGGTACCACCAGTTGGAAGGTAAAAGCTCGTCATAATGTCATGCTGGCCACATGACCACAGAAATGTCTTCAGACAGCACTGGTTCAATGGCCTTGAAATGGAGATGAGCAGAGGCCCCTCTACTCAGCAACAACTAGCGGAGTAAAATCTGGAAGAATTCTCCAGCTTTCAAAAGGAGGAGGAAGCATTTAATGCTTCCATTAAATCCCAGAAGATAATATTCTTAAGGACTTTCCCCACCCCGCTTTTAGATTGGGAAGCACTGCCATGTGACTTTTCAGAATAATAGAAAAATGCATAATAGAAATCAAATGACATTAGCATACCTCTCTCTTGGCCATCTCCAACAGTTAAGTAAGCACAAAACTATTATGAGATAAATTTGAAAGAAATGCTGAAACACCCTGAGAATAAGGCAGAAGTAACATTTTCAGAGAGGAAAACTTTTAGAAACTTCCAGATCAATTGTAGTACAACATGAGTGAGCAGGTGTGTAATATGATCTGCAAAAAAGGAGCTCTACAATTATGAAAAGTGGGAGAACAACATTTCCTGGTTTCTTCTCTCCAAAAATATGTTTTGAAATTATACTATTAAAGCTAACGTGATCATTGGGAATATTTTAAAGTGTATGCTAGGCTACATTTTCTATAAAGCTCCACAATGTTGAATATGAAAGCACATGCAGTTGTTCCAATTTTTTTTAAGTGGCAAAAGAAAAATATGTGAAAATGTGCAACACTAAACACAGAATAACTGTATTTCCTTGGCATGTTTTTATTAACCTGTTGAATTACTCACAATACACAGAATAGAGATAAACATGCATGTATGTGGAAGGCCAAACCATACATTCCATTCTGTATATAAATTCCAATAAATGTTGGCATATTACCCTACTGATAACTGAATGCATGAATGCACATGTAAAAACATGTTAAGTTATTTATAAGCTTCAAAACTCTGCTTATATGCATAATACACCTGCTGTGAAAGTAATAAATACAGATTTGCTTCAAATTTATCAGTTCATTCTGGAGACTACTAAATTTGTTTTCTTCACGGACATATCTTGCTTCATTTCTTTCTACTGTTACTTCTTTTCCTATTATTGTTATTTTTTTAATATGGGCAAAATACGGAGGGATGGAATTGCTTTCATAGTAAAGGTTTTTTGTCAAATGCCAGACTAATTATTCCATTTACAAGCATATGTACCAATGTTGAACATTACTTGTTTACTTCAGAAAACCAAATGGTAAACAGAAGTATATATAGAGATAATCTCTGAACCTATTTTTCTGACGGCTGATTTGCCCTTAGTCATTTGTTCCTACTCTGTATCTTTCTAAAAGAAATATAATTGGAAATTGTGACAAAGGACAGACCTATCGATAGAAGGAAAAACAAGATTTTGTTAAACCAAAATAGATAAGGGATATGAAAGATATGAATTGACACCAAGCCATATCATTGCAACCCTACTAGATATGCTGGGCTCTTTACTATAGAAAAAAGTAGGAAAAATATTTTTCTTTCATCGTTTTCATGAAATTTAGAGATTTATCTGAAATTTTTATTAACTTCATTATTATTTGTGTGTTATGCATGTGCACGCATGTGTGTGTGTATACATATACTGTATATATACAAAAAGGAGAAAAAAGAAAACAAATGTTGTAACAACCACAATCCTTCAGAATTGTGCTGCCCCTTTTCCTTTAATGTTTTATTTATTAGAATCTCATCCGCCTTTATTACTTTATAAGTAACTCAAAACAGCAGACATACTTAATATTCCTTTGATCTCCAATTTTCCCCAACAACAACAATCCTGAGAGGTGGGTTGGGCTGAAAGAGAAGGACCAATCCAAAGTCACCCAGCTAACTTTGGTGTCTAAGGCGGGACTAGAATGGGTGATTGACTCAAAGTTCCCCAACCAGCTATCATGCCTAAGGCCAGACTAGAATGGGTGATTGGCTCAAGGTTCTCCAGTCAGCTATCATGCCTAAGGTGGGACTAGAATGGGTGATTGGCTCAAGGCAGGACTAGAACAGGCGATTGACTCAAGGTTCTCCAGTCAGCTTTCATGCCTAAGGGCGGGACGAGAATGGGTGATTGGCTCAAAGTTCCCCACCCATCTTTCATGCCTAAAATGGAATGAGAACGGGTGATTGGCTCAAGGTTCTCCAGTCAGCTTTCATGCCTAAGGCAGGACGAGAACAGGTGATTGGCTCAAGGTTCTCCAGTCAGCTTTCATATCTAAGGCAGGACTAAAACTCAGAGTCTCCTGGTTTCTTAACCCCTAGTTCAACTGGCTCTCATTTCTAGCAAGAAAAATGATTAATTAGCTTTTCAGAGGGTTTAGAGCTCTCCCACAATTATCCCTACTGAAGTAACAGGGCATCACTTCATCACTCCCATGCCTCTCTGTAGTTTGGAGGCAAAAAATAACGGGTGGAAAGATATTGTCTTCTCTGAAAAATGTTACCAAATTGCCTATCAACCAAACAGCAACCTTGATGTTAAAACTTTTAATTTATCTTCAGGATGCAAATTATGGTTGGACTTAAATTCCCCCCTCCTTTTTTTTTTTTTTTTAAAAAAAAGGAAGCACCACATTAATTTGTATTATTCAGAGATGGAATGGCCAGTATCCATACAATTACTAAAGTAATGCAAATGCAAAAAGAAAAGAAAAGAAATAGCCTTGAAGATTTAACAGATTTATTATGGCATATTTTTTATGGATTGGTAGTCCTCAACTTATAATCTTCCACTTAGTGATCAAATTTACAGTAACGAATGACCATTTTTCACACTTACGACCGTTGCAACATTCCTGTGGTTATGTGATCAAAATTTGCACACCTGACAACTGGCATCTACTTACGATGGTACCCCAGAATCACGTGATCCCCTTTTGCAACCTTCTGACAAGCAAAGTTAAGGGGAAAGCCAGATCCACTTAATAACTGTGTCCCTAACTTAACAACTGCAGTGAGTCACTCAACAACTGTGGAAGAAAGATTGTAAAATGGGTCGAAATTCACTTAACAACTGTGTTGCTTAACAGTAGAAATTTTGGGTTCGGTTGTGATCATAAGCCAGGGGTGGGTTCTACTTACCTTTACTACCGGTTCGGAACGGGATCGCTTCTGCGCATACGCAGATCGCCGATGATGACATCTGGGGCAGTGGGTGGGGCCTCCTGCCAGTTTTACTAACGGTTCTTGCGAACCGGTCTGAACCGGGGACAACCCACCACTGTCGTAAACTGAGGGCCACCTGAACTAGATTTCACCTGAGCTGGGAAGAGTGCTGGGACTGAAATACCTGGCTTGGAAATTTCAATCCTGAAGGTTAAGCTAAGGAAATCTTGGGAAGTAGGGAGGATGCGACATTTCTGTCTCCCTTGGATAAAAGAAATAATGTTTTATTATTATTATTCTATAATAATAAGTTGATTCTTATAAACATACATACTGTACATACAGACATGCATAGAACCTATTTCCAAATGCTCAAATGGCTATAATAACAAGATTATAATTATGTGATTTTACATGCACAAACTCAAATGGAGGTTTTTGCATGTTTTTTTCCCCAAAGCTGAAAGAGATTAGGGTGCTGCTAATGAAAGTTAACAAGTACAGTGCTTTTCCACGATTCTAAAACGCCAGATTTAAAATCCAGGTAATAATCAACATTATCATATTTCTCCCTTCTCCTCCTTTGCATACATTTATTCTCCTGAAATGGGGAAGAAGAGAACAAGAGGGGGGAAAAGGGGGGGGGATTGTTACTTACAAGGTGTAGCAAGTGGGAACATGGAACTGGAAGGCATTGATTTGCATTTATTAGAGTATGGCCTTGCATACAGAATAGTTAAAAGGGGATCAGCATCTCTGGGGATTTATAATTAAGACGCTTATAATCTGCCGTGGGTTGCGGATTGTTTTAAGAAATTAGCCAAGGGAGGGAAAAAAGACATACTTGTGTTTGTTCTGAAGCTAAACAGCTTTACGAAGTTATCAGAAGAGACAATGTACTTCTTAAGGCAGAGCTACTTCTCCTTTATCACTACTTTCTATCAATACATAATACAGATAGTCCTCGATTTATTATCACAACTGAGCCCAAAATTTCTGTTGCTAAGCGAGACAGTTGTTAAGTGAATTTTGCTCCATTTTACGACTGTTCTTGCCACAACTGTTAAGTGATTCAAAGCAGTGTGTTGGAAGAAATATCCATTTGGTTCAGTTCCAAGCTGGGAGAAAGACACTGGAGGCAAAATGGAGGCTGGAGACTGATTGGAAAGAGGGTCCATTTATTGATGAAGCAGAACCACCAAGCACATGGCATTCTGGGTAGCTGACCACATGGAGTTGAGAATGAGGGTTATTTATACCTTCTCTTGGGCTTTGAACTTGAGCTTCCTGTTCCTGTGCAAGAACATGTATTCTATTGGCTGTTGTAGGGGTCATAGCTGACTTTGTAGGTGTCATAGATATGAGTCAGTTGCAAAGCATTTGAATTTTGATCACGGGATCACGGAGAGGCTGCAACGGTCATAAGTGTGAAAAATGATCATGTCTCTTTCTTTTTTCCACGGCTGTTGTAACTTCGAACGGTCACTAAACGAACTGTTGCAATTGGAGGACTACCAGTAAAACCTTGCATGATTCTTGGGTCTACTCAGAAATAAATCTCACTGGGTTCGACAGGTCAGGTTTCCCAGTAAATGTGAATTCTACTTTATACTTTACGGAAGTAGAGTGAAATAAGTCATATTTTTAGGACATCTTTTACAGTGAATGTAGAAAAGCAAAATTCAAGGATTTACACTGACCCGGGCAAAGAGAAAACTAGTTCACATCCAAGCGCCATCACAGATGCTCAAAAATCCAGCAATTCTCTGCTTTAGCCAAGAGGTGGCGATACTGGATCCGTAATTATTACCAGCCTATCAGGTTTCTGTTGCTCTCCTGCCCTCTTGAAGACTCGTTCGGTCCCATTCAAATAACTCTTTTATTCCAAACTTGCCCTACACCTCACTTCTGTGTTTCACACTCTCAGCAGGTTCTCTGTGTGGTAAACTGTTTTTCTATTGCCATTTTCACTCATCTATAAAAGTCGTTTTAGTACATCTGCCCTCGGTCAAAGCAAACACCTGTTGTCCAACCGAAAGCTTCTTGTAGGGAATCCGATTTGCCTTAAATGCTTTTTACATATATTCTACCAGCAACTCACATCAAAGAAACTTCTGTTGCCCCCGGCGCAACAGAATGACTGGTTAGCCATTGACTCAGTCCCTTCGCTCAGCATGTTAGCAACATAATCTCAAAAGCTGTTTTGACTCACTGCTGACACACATCAGCAGATGTGCATTACCCTAATAGCAAGCCATCAGTCTCTGAAATCTGTCTGCAAAGGCAAAAGAGCTATTCCTCAGACTATCCTCTGACATCCTTGGGCAAGTGTTTGCAAATGGCTTGATCAGTATTTGTTACGGGAATGATTTGCGACGTTTTTTGGGGTGGTGGTGGTTTTTTTTATTTTTTATTTTGACAAACTTTATAAAATATTACCTTCCCCCCTGACAATGGATAGAAGAATGCATGCCCAGCCACTGAAAATACTCATCACTCTGACATTTTCTGCGCTACACAAATGCTCTATAATGTACTTATGTGACCGTGCAATCTACGTGAGCTGAGAGCCAATTACCAAGACCAATCTTGTGTTCATGTTTCAATTCTATTTTTCCAGGCAGAGATTTTGCCGTTGTTGTCTTTTTTTCCCCCAGCAAACACAAGGCACAGAGGATGCCAAAGAAATCTGCCATGGATTTCAATGAGTGTGAAACAAGTGCAAACTTCATATAATGGATGATGTTACGGATGGGTAGCAACGAATGGCAAATTCATAGCTGTATATTTGACACAATGACATCCAAAAAGCTGAATAAACATAATGGTAAAGCAGACACCACCTTCTCCAGACTTACAGAGTATGGCTTAATAAGAAGCTGGTGGAACATACAAAGATTCAGGTCTATAGAGCCTGTGTCCTGAGCACACTCTTGTACTGCAGTGAGTCTTAGACCCTTTATGCACGGCAGGAGAGAAAGCTGAACACCTTTCATATGCGCTGTCTCCGACATATTCTTGGCATTACTTGGCATGACAAAGTTCCAAATAGCGCAGTCTTGGAACATGCTAGAATTTCTAGCATGTATACACTATTGAAACAGCAACGTCTGCGCTGGCTGGGGCATGTCGTGAGAATGGCTGATGGTCGGATTCCGAAAGATCTCCTGTATGGAGAATTAGTGCATGTATGGATTCCGAAAGATCTCCTGTATGGAGAATTAGTGCATGTATGGATTCCGAAAGATCTCCTGTATGGACAATTAGTGCAGGGAAAGCGCCTCGGAGGGAGACCACAGCTGCGATATAAGAGTATCTGCAAGAGGGATCTAAAGGCCTTGGGAATGGAGATTAATGACTGGGAAACCTTGACCTCCAATCGTTCAGCTTGGAGGCTAAAGACGCAGCATAGCTTTCTCCAATTCGAAGAGACACTTGTTCAGCAGGCTGAGGCAAAGAGGCAGCAAAATCTGGGGGCTGGGCAGGGGACAGAATGTATCTGTCCTCAGTGTGGAAGGGATTGCCACTCTTGAATTGGCCTTTTTAGTCACACCAGATGCTGTTTTAGGACCTCTTTCCAGTGCACAATACCATAGTCTTTTTGAGACTGAAGGTTGCCAATGAATATTTGACACAATGACATCCAAAAAGGAAGAATACTTTGTGGGATAAACGGCATACTTAAAAGGGTGTATGAGAGGAATCTTGTCTTTTAAAAAAAAAAAAAAAGAGCACGCGCGGGTAGTCCTCGACTTACGACCACAACTGAGCCCAAAATTTCTGTTGCTAAGTGAGACATTTGCTAAGAGAATTTTATCCCACTTTACAACTTTCTTGCCACAGTTGTTAAGTTAATCACTGGGGTTGTTAATTTAGTTGCGTGGAGTCAAAAGCCTGGAGACTAAAACCTATGAAGAATGGCTGCAGGATTTGGGTCTGGCTAGTCCAAAGAAAAGAAGAATTAGGGGTGACATGATAGCAATATTCCAATATTTGAGGGGATGCCACAAAGAAGAGGGGGTCAAATTATTCTCCAAAGCACCAGAAGGCAAGACAAGAAACAATGGATGGAAACTAATCAAAGAGAGAAGCAACCTGGAATTAAGGAGAAACTTCCTGACAGTGGAACAGTGGAATTAACCAGTGGAACAGCTTGCCTTCAGAAATTGTGGGTGCTCCATCACTGGTTTTTAAAAAGAGACTGGACAATCATTTATCTGAAATGGAATAGGTTCTCCTCCCTGAGCAGGGGGCTGGATTAGAAGACCTCCAAGGTTCCTTCCAGTTCTTTCTATTATTCCTATTCCTTTATAGAATAGAATAACAGAGTTAGAAGGGACCTTGGAGGTCTTCTAGTCCAACCCCCTGCCTAGGCAGGAAACCCTACACCACTTCAGACAAACGGTTATCCAACATCTTCTTGAAAACTTCCAGTGCTCCAAAACTTTCAGTGTTGGAGCATTCACAATTTCTGGAGGCAAGTTGTTCCACTGATTAATTGTCCTCTTCCATTCCATTCTATTATGCCGGTTATTCAGTGAATCTGGCTTCCCCATTGATTTTGCTTGTCAGAAGGTCACAAAAGGTGATTGCAACCATCATAAATATGATTCAGCTGCCAAGCATCTGAATTTTAATCATGTGACCATGGGAATATTGCAACAGCCGTAAGTATGGGAAAATGCTCATAAATCACGATTTTTTTAGTGAATGGTCACTAAATGAACCGTTGTAAGTCGACAACTACCTACATTAGGAATCTTTATAGTGAGCATTTGAAACAGTGCCAGCTCTCAGATTTACAGAAATATTATTCTTGTAAATTCTAATGCGAGACCGCCTTCTGCCGCCAATAGCCTCCCACCGACTGGTTCACTCGCACAGAGAGGGCCTCCTCAGGGTGCCGTCGGCCAGACAGTGCCGGCTAGCGACCCCCAGGGGGAGAGCCTTCTCTGTGGCAGCACCTGCCCTCTGGAATGACCTACCCCCTGAGATACGCACGATATCAGACCTCCGGACTTTTCATCGGGCCCTGAAAACACACTTATTCCATCTAGCTGGGCTGGCTTGATCCCATCCTCTGTTTTAATTGAATTCGGTTTTAATTGGGTTGTTTTAAACTTTGGGCTGAAATTATTTAATTGTTTTTTAAACTGTTTTTAAATTTTATATGCTGTGTTTTATCTCGGCTGTACACCGCCCTGAGTCCCGCAGGAGAAGGGCAGTATAAAAATAAAATAAATAAATAAATAAATAATGCCAGATATATCTGACATTAATTTAAAGCTCTGCTCAGCAAAACAGGGATTTTTTTTTTAAACAACAAGGAAACTACAAAGATGAACATGTGATGTTTTTATACATAGGACAGACAAAAAGCTGAACCCTGAGTTAATAGGTGTAACTTTGTGGTAAGCACTTTAATCTTAGAGTGAATGATTCAGTCCTGCTTGGACATTGATTTCTTTTTTTTCCCTTCTTCTTCTTTGAAATCAGTGTGTGCCCTAAAGTTCTCTTCCTAATCACCAAAATCCTCTTAACGTGGAATGATCATGCTTTTATTTTTCTAACTCGCTCCCTCCAAGAGGAGAACAGCTTCTGAAATCCTTGCACACCTGAAGCAAAGGATTTGAGTACTGCAATTTTCAATCAACACTTACTGAAGCATTTCACACACATTCCAAAGAACTTTTATTTTATGATAGACTCCTGGAACGAGATGGTTCAAAACTGGATAAACCATAGGACAGGAAGGGACTTTGGGGGAGAGGGGAGGGAGGGGGTCTTCAGATCAAATCTTTATCACGGTGACAAAGTCAGCAGTCAGAAATGAAGAATGCAGATAAAAATGAAGGTGTACTATATAAAACTAAAAAGGAGGAAGCTTGATTTTAAAAGGTCCAGATCCCAAAAGAGGTAGATAGTATATGTATAAGTGCAAAATTGGGCAACCCAGAAAGATCTACCATATTTTTCGGAGTATAAGATGCTCCGGAGTATAAGACGCACATTAGTTTTTTGGGAGGAAAACAAGAAAAAAAAATCTGCCTCTGCCTACCAGCATTCATCGGTATTCATCTGGCTAGCATCCTTGCAGCAAATAGCAAACAGCTTCAGCACATTATTACAGCCTGATTCAGCATGAGCAGCTGATTGGTGGGTGGATTGGCCTCCCGGAATACCCCCAATCAGCTGTTCCAGGCTGCAGGGATTGCCACAGACCATCGCCGCCTCTATGCCTCACATTGTTGGCCTCTGTGCCTTGTGTTTTTGGCCTCCGAATGCTCAGTTTTAGACCCGTTCCAGGCTGCAGGGATCACCACAGCACATCACCAATGATCACCGCCTCCGCGTATTGCGTTTTCGGCCTCCACGCATCAAGTTTTCAGCCTCCACATGCCCCATTTTTGGCCTTTGCATGTCAGTTTTTCACCGATCACCGCCGCCTGAAACCACCCGAAAACACGATGCACAGAGGACAAAAATGGGGTGTGCAGAGGCCAAAAATGCGAAGCACTGAGGTGGCAATGTGCTGTGTCAATCACCGCAGCCTGAAACAGGTCTAAAACAGCGTTCAGAGGCCGAAAATGCAATGTGCGGAGGTCAAAAATGGCCGAAGGGTGGGGGGCGGTGGGTGGGTGGGGCTACATTCGGTGTATAAGACGCACCCAAATTTTCACCCTCTTTTAGGGGGGGGGAAGTGTGTCTTATATCCATAAAGTATGGTATTTCGACAACAGTCAAAGAGGAGAAGACACAAATAGAAATCTTTCTTTCTCCCAGGAAATTTCTTCAGATATTCTTCAGATAAATAAACAACAAATGGTCTGGGATTCCCTGTAAAGACGGTCACCTTCCGTTATTTTCCACTGAAATTTATTGTCCATGGGGGACATTTAATCGGCATAACTCACAGTGCAAATCAACATCTAAATACTATGTTAGTAACGGTAGCATAGCCACAGTGAACCCCTCTGGATTACCCCATGAATATCTGCTGGTTAGATAGATTCAAGAAAATAACTTGTACTCGCTTTAAATCTTCCATATCAGTAATATAAATGCAGCTTCATTTCTACGCATGGCTTTGATCAAACATGTCTACTTCACTGCCAGACTGCCCCCCTTTTCCCCCCAAGTCATTCATAGCCTATTAAGATTAATAAAAGCCTTTAGAATTCAGCAAGTTTTACCAGTCTGCTCCATAGGGAGAAATGTGTAATCCTTTCCTTTTTATTTTCATCTATTGTTGCCTTACCAACTAGTCATGTTTATACATCAGGAGTAGACCATCTGTTGATGGTTCCAGGGGGTACAGTTACATTTTCTTGAAGTCGGGGAAAAGCCAAAGAATCATGACACTAAGTGAACTGAGCCAGGGATCTATAGAATTTCATAAGTTTCTTGGGGACGTCTGAGTGTGAATTGGGTTCAGTGTATTTTAAGATGTATATACCAACTTTAATATGCTTCTTGCCATACGTGGCTTTCAATACGGAATTCAGCAATCATAGTTGGGGGAAAAAAACCCAAAACTCTGAGACCAGAAAAATGGGATTCAGAGTTTACAAGTGATCTTAGCAGGGCAGATTCCCTGCTTTGCAAATTAGCTCAGAGCCCTGATTTAATTTGAAAAGATGTAGTTGTCTTTCCCTATATGGAAATTTCTTTACTAAGCTTCCATCCCGCTTTTTCTCCAAACAGCTCAGCATCATGCATGCTTTTCGCTTGGTACGTTTTACACTTACAAGAATCTTGTGAAATAGGTTAGGTTCCAAGAGACTAATCTAAGGGATTTGTGGATGAGCAAGATTTTCTACAAGAATCTCTTTGCTATTAGACCAAACACACCTTAAGCACTATGAAGCACATCCATGATAAAGTCAAAAGCTTATTTCCTGAGTGGGGTTATTTACAAACTAGGACCTTTGTGATATTTTTTTAACTAGAAATAAATTTTGATCAGGTAGTGCATGCAAGTGGCCAGTGTAGATCAGGAATACAACACATGTTCACTCCTGAACTTTATTATTGTGTAAGTTTTCTAAAAATGTAGAACACTCAATAGAACTTAGACTTATATATTGCTCCATAGTGCTTTATAGCACTCTCTGAGCAGCATATGTCGTATTTACAATGTCAGCATATTGCCCCCCAAAATCTGTGTCTTTACCGACCTGGGAAGGATGGAAGGCTGAGTCAACTTTGAGCTCTGTCAGGATCGAACTCCAAGTGGTAGGCAGAGTTTGTCTGAAATATTACATTCTAACCACTGCACCACCAGGGCTCCCATAGTATCAGATAAAGTATCATTAGTGTCTGTTTTCTTTTTAAAATAATTGTGAAGGAGGATTTAGAATCAAAGTGGTTAGAGAGAGACTTTACAGTGTCAAAAATGCACCTTAAGAAAGCAAAGTTCAAAATCAGTGTATTATATAATGAATACAATGTAATCAATCTGTTTTAACTTCTTACATTGTTTTGAAACCTGCAATCAAATCTCAGGCAATAATGATCCCAATTTTCTTCAATCAAAAAAAAAAAAATTCAATCCTTTCTGTTTTTTCATTCTAAAATCTTGCAACAATACACAAAGTCTCACTACAGAATCTTGTAACTTCATTCGTTTTTATTTCCCCCAAATAAATTATCCTATATTTTTGCAAGACTTCTATACATGTTATTTATAGAATACATTCGACTGCCACACTATAACTTATAAATTTCTGGACAGAGTGTTCTAGATTGCATATATTAAATAGAGAAAAAATTAAAAAGGATATATGTTCTGTGGAAAGTAGAAGGCATTTAAGATATGTTTGGGTATGGTATGAGCATGGTAAAAGCTCTACAATGAGTATTGTATGTATGTATCTATGTATGTATGTATGGTATGTATAAGCCGTGGTGGCGCAGTGGTTAGAGTGCAGTACTGCAGGCTACTTCTGCTGATTGCCGGCTGCCTACAATTTGGCAGTTCAAATCTCACCAGGCTCAGGGTTGACTCAGCCTAACATCCTTCCAAAGTGGGTAAAATGAGGACCCATATTGGGGGCAATATGCTGACTCTGTAAACCACTTAGAGAGGGCTGTAAAGCACTGTAAAGTGGTATATAAGTCTAAGTGCTATTGCTATTTAAGAATATAACACTGCTAAGTAAATAGTGATGTCAAAAATGTTAAACAAGAAGCATGCCCTTTCAGTTGGATTGCCAAAAGAAAAGCCCACAGAATAATACTTATTTTAGGTAATTAGGTTATTAATTAGATAAATCCAGTTAGTTTGGATAATTTTTATACAAAATATGTAAGCTTTTACTGATAGGTAAGAAGAGCACGTAGCGTAAAGTTATTTCAAAAATAAACAATCAGAATAGTTAAAGTAAAATTCTTTTCATTAGTAAAATGTGATAGTGAAAGCTGGATCCTGAGATAGATAGGAAATTATTTTAAATTATCCAGGCATCCAATGAGGGGTGAAATCTAGCAGGTTCTGACTGATTCTGGAGAACCAGTAGCAGAAAGTTTGAGCAGTTCAGAGAACCGGTAGCGGAAATTTTGAGTAGTTTGGAGAACCAGTAAATACCACCTCTGGCTGTCCCCAGAGTGGGGTGGGAATGGAGATTTTGCAGTATCCTTCCCCTTCCATGCCCACCAAGCCACACCCACCAAGCCACACCATGCCCATCAAGCCACACCCACAGAACTGTTAGTAAAAAAAAAAATGGATTTCACCACTGCATCCAATGGATTATAATGGCATATAAAATGAAGGGAGAGAGAGAGGGAGACAATGGGCAAATGGTTACTAAGTAACAGTCAAGAAGTTCTGGATCAAATCAATTGGTAGGACCATTTGCAAATAAACCTCACAAACTTTTGGAATGCAAATTGAGCATATGTTAGTTTAGAAAAATAGCATTTGGCAAGGTTAAGGGAAAAGAATGGGATAATAGAGATGGAAGATTTTTAATAAAAAAAAACCTTTATATTGCTTCCTTTTACTTCTAACAGTCTTAATCTTTAGTCTGTTCAAATAAACTTTAATATCATAGAATTTTATTTCTTTTCATTTCTCCTTTGTCCTTTTTCAAATATTCTTCAAAGTTTTAACAAGCCTGTTTTGTAAGTCCAATAAAAAAAAATATCCAGGTCATTCCCTTGGCTTGTTATTTGTATTTCCCTTTTGATTTTTAAAACATCAATCCATTTCTTTTATATACCTGGTGAGCCTTTAACAATTGTTGGCATTGTTTAACCAGTCTGTTAATCTGATTATGTAAACTATACACTTCTATCCTGCTCCACATTGTGGTAGCTATAACTTGTGGCTGAATAAACTCTAAACATAGAAATGAATCTCTGAATTTCCCATTTCATCATACATAAATATTTGTCCAAAGTGGTCCATATTGAATATTCTGGCAGTTTGATGCATATTCCTAGCTAAAATGAATAGAATATCTAAATGACCTTATATCATGATAGAAATACTGTTTTCTTTGGTTGACAAATAGTACATGTCCTTTTCCCGGGAGTATAAGTTCACTCTGGAATTAATTGCCTTTGTTAAAAAAAAAAAAAAAGATGAGAAAAAAAGCCATTAAAACTGTGTTTAGCAGCTGGATGTAACATCTGCCTAGACAAGGCCATTAATGCTTGATTAATTAGTTAATTTATGAGACTGTGGGAAAATATCAAGAGCACCTAAGTAATTTAGGAGCTGTAAAAAAAGCAAAATCTTAGCACCCTCAATCACATAGCTTTTTCATGTCACATGGCAATTTTTTAAAATTATATCACCTTTCTTTAAATTTACTAATTGTAATTTGGTATCTCACACAAAGTAACAAAAAAAATATGTTCTATGTTAAAATATTTCAATATCAATGTTACCATTTAGGAAAGCCAGAATAAGGCTAAAAATATGTACATTCCACTTTTAACTATGTTAAAAATTCATTGGAGAATCAAGAGGAAAGTGTTAGCTCCTCTTGAAATAAAAATAAATATTTACATGCATAAATAGAACTGATACTTAATACTTATATTTTTAAAAGAAGATAATGTTGGGAAGATAAACACTAACTTCTCTAATAATTTAGCTCGGTACCCCAAACATTATGACTTTAGGGCAGAATGAATTGTTATTATCCCTATACTTCAAACTCAAAAAAGGCCTTAAATTTTAATTTAACAATATTCAAGTTATATTTATTTATTTATTTATTATATTTCTATACCGCCTTTCTCCCGTAGGACTCAAGGCGGTGTACAGTCAAGAAAAATATAGACACACAAACATCATAAAATTGCTAATTAAAATTATTACTTAGTTTGGTCAATTAAATAAAACCCAGAATTAGATAACATTTAAAAAATCATTCACATGTTCATATGTTTAGCCCTGCCTGTTGGAACATCAGGGTCTTGAGGGCACGGCGGAAAGCACGGAGATCAGGGATATTCCGTATCTCCGGGGGCAGTTCATTCCAAAGGGTTGGAGCCCCCACAGAGAAGGCCCTCCCCCTGGGAGTCGCCAGTCGACATAATTTGACTGACGGTACCCTGAGTAGTCCCTCCCTGTGAGAACGAACTGGTCGGTGGGAGGCTATTGGTGGCAAAAGATGGTCTCGTAGGTACCCAGGTCCTAAGCCATGGAGCGCTTTAAAGGTGATAACTAACACTTATAGCTTTATGGATGTGCTTTATTTTGTTTTCAGTTGATCTATTTTCTCTAGGATCTCTATAAGGGATCAACTATCATAATTCAGCTCATGTGTAAGTTTTCACATGTCCTTGTACAGTAGTAGCCTGCAGAAGATAGATTGGTTGCTGCCATGGGTTAGAAAGAGAAGTATTCTCTTTCTGATAATTGTAATAGAAGAACAGGCTGAGCTGGAAGGTGGGGTCAAATGTGGCATTAGCTTAGAGTCATTGCATTGTCACAACAGAGCCAAGTCTAGCCTCCCCCCCAAAAAAAAATAATTGACCCTTAACTAGTACCAATCTAGGTTTGACTGTTAGTTGACTAGATTCTTGAATTAGATGTAGCAATAATAAACTCTTATTGTGTCTTGAATTCAACAAATACTCCTGGTATCACACAGGTGAAGAGGAATACAAATAGGATTTAAATTTCAACAATAAATGTAAACAAATGGACAAGGGATAGGGCTATTCAAATGGATATTAAGCATGAAGGAAAATAGTTACTCTAGCGTTATACTCCTTTTTCTACTAAATTTCATCCATCTGTTACCTTTTTCAGTTTCTGTTTTTCTATTTTGTTTGTTCTGTCCAAGTCTTGACTTTTACTTTGCCTTGCTTGTGCCTGGCTGGGTTTCTTGACTTTTTGGTTCTTCCAAAATCTTGGCTCCATCTTCGGGGCATACAGTAGTTTGAAGAACCAGTTTGAGGGCAGGGGGGGAAAAAACATTTATTTCTCTCTCTCTCTCTCTCTCTCTCTCTCTCTCTCTCTCTCTCTCTCTCTCTCTCTCTCTCTCTCTCTCTCTCTCTCTCTCTCCTGCATTCCCAAGTCTTTTTAACACATGACCTATATTTTCTCTTAAATAGTTACAAGTAGTATATTTTGCAAGTAGGCTACCAAAGGTTATTTGCCTTTCTCCAAAATACTCCATTTTATTATTTTTTTCCCCCTGAGATTGTCTGTCCCTTGATCCACAGTCAGATTTACTGTTGAATATACACAATCCTTTTCCATCGGTTTTCAGATGTTTCCTATCCACCCAGTATTTTAGTTCATATTTTTCTAGTACAACAAATTTCCCTTCTGAGATCAAATATTGACCTTTTGGCTGTATATACAGGCCTGTATTTTTAGTATTGCTTTCCTATTAGCATTTCCTTGAAAATACTTATTTTGAAAGGGATGTGTAACTAAACAGCAGTAAAACTGGGGGCTGTTCACTAAATTATCCTATTTTATACTGTTGTAGTTAGAATATTCTGCCTCTCTCCCACCACCTAAAAAACCTGTTCTAAATTAAAATTATTTCCTGTCTTTTGCAGTTAATATTTAGCTTTGAAGTCACTGCATTAGTGGGGGGGGGGAGTTGGTGTGTGTTGGAAGGGGATCCTATTATCTGACCTATGTCTAACAACTCTGATTAAGCCAGCCCAACCATCTGCAGTGGATTAGCCCACAACTCTCACCATCTCTGCCAGTATCAGCATGTCTTAGGCAGCTCATTTTATTAAAAAAACTTAATGGATTTAAAACTGGCTGTTTAATACAAGTACTGGTGAGACATCTAAGGATCCCCTACAAAGAAAGAGACAGAGACAGAGAGCATCCAATATTACCATGGACAAGCATTGTAGAATTATTTATCGTAAGGAATCCTTGGTATTCTCTGAACTTGGTTGATTTTCTTGCAGAAGTTTCATTACCCAAACTAGGTAACATTATCAGTGCTAGTTCTGACGGGCAACAAAACATCAGGAAACAATCAAGCTCAGAGAGTACCAAGGATGCATCATTTCAACCCTGAGATACAAATATTATTTATTGATTGTTACCCAAAAACAGACATGGACTATGGGACATGGTGTAACAACATAAATCCCTGAACAGCAGTTACCAATAATAGTAAAAGTAAACTTCTTTTGGGATCCAACCATTGAATTTGATTTATTTGATTTGATTTATTTTGATTTATATGCCGCCGTTCTCCGGAGACTCAAGGCGGCTTACAATGCGTTAAGCAATAGCCTTCATACTTTTGTATATTTATACAAAGTCAGCTTATTGCCCCCACAAAGTGGGTCCTCATTTAACCTACCTTAGAAAGGATGGAAGGCTGAGTCAACCTTGAGCCTGGTAAGATTCGAACTTGCAGTAATTGCAGGCAGCTGTGTTAATAACAGGGTGCTTTAAACCATTGTACTACCAAGTAGTTAAGTTGAGTTAAGTTGAGTGTGCTGTTCTTGCTTTTGTCAAATCCCCCTGCAAGTTACAAATGGCCAACCATAGGATCAGCTAGAGTGAACATTGGCATTTCCCTCTTTCTCTCACTTCAGGGGTGTCAAACTGGCGGCTTGCAGGCCGGATGTATCACGCGTAGGCCACACCATGAAGGGGAAAACCGTTGTGATTCATGTTAAATTTCTAGGATCTAGCTCAATAACTCTCAGTATTTCATCAATAACAGAAATAACTTATTTATTTATTTTTGAGAATATAACTTAACCTATTCATATACATCTATAACCTTGCTTCTGTATCTCATAGGTATTCATCTAAATCTGAGGGAGAAGTTTTACAGATAAGGATTTATATACCCGGAGGGAGGAGTCAAAGGTAAGGCGGAGTTGGGAATGAGATGGGTTTAAGGGATTTAACCCATGCTAAACCATAGAGTGCAGAATAAATACAAGAGTTAAACATTTTACCTGACAATTCATCATTTGACAGCAATGTGATGCCACAAGATTGACACCCATGCTCTAGCTGCTATATGATTTCAGTTGACCTCCACAGTGGATAAGTAAATGCATGTTATGACTGGAACAAAGAACAGATATTATAAACAATTCAGATCTGTTCCGATAGTATTCTCAAGACCTCCTGCCTAGGCTCTCAAAAATCTCCAGTTGAAATATCAATCATCGCTTGACATTCAGAAGGAGCAGACTGATCTCATTCCGTAATAGGTGACTACTTGGTAATAGCAAGAATCTCATTTTTTTTCCCTGCAGGATGAGAGACGGAAGTTCTGATTGCCTGTCAAACAACTTAAATGATTGTTTTTATTCAATAAAACTAATGCTCTGTAAACATTTGCTCAGGTTTGGAGAGTTTATCATGAAGTCACTCAATATGTATTTGCAAAGATGTAGCCAAGAAACGTCAGTCTCCCAGAAACCAAATTTCCATGATTACCTACCCACCATAGTCCTCTTTTACTCTGAGAAATTAATCCACTTAGTCCAAGGTAATTTAATTTCCCTTCTTCGCGATGGGTTGCATTGAAAAGACATTCAAAGAGGCAGAAAAGGCTGCAGATAACAGTAGGCAACACATTAAAAAAAAAAATCCCAGTATAACGTTGACTTAAAAAGTGAGTTCTGTTTCAGTTCTGGGGTTCTTTCTTGTCCCACTTTATATCCTATCTTGAAATTTAAAAATCATTTTTTTGTGAAAAATAGGCCTTGAATTGATCCATAGAATTTCTTCTATGGCCACAAATGACAGAAGGAGCAGAAAACCGCAACTGTTAACCATGAATTTAATATTTCTATGGATAGTCTTGAGGGAGTATATGTGCCAAGGCAACCATTGCTTCTGCAGACCTTCAAGCAGTGATGAAATCCAATTCTTTTTTACTACCGGTTCTGTGGGCATGGCTTGGTGGGTGTGGTGTGGCTTGGTGGGCATGGCTTGGTGGGCATGGCAGGGGAAGGATATTGCAAAATCTCCATTCCCACCCCACTCCAGCGGAAGGATACTGCAAAATCCCCATTCCCACCCCACTCTGGGACCAGCCAGAGGTGGTATTTGCCAGTTCTCCGAACTACTCAAAAGTTCCACTACCAGTTCTCCAGAACCTGTCAGAACCTGCTGGTTCACCCCTGCCTTCAAAGTCATGGAAAGTTCATCAGGAACACCCAAAGTCCCTGAGATGACACCCAATGTCCTTGGAAGACCTCCAAGGGAGGTGGATGGCTATTTCTGTACTTCTTTATCTTATCTGGAGTGTGCCAGCTTATCTGGCTGAAGTGTGCCAGTGTTTCTGGGTAGAGGTTTGGACAATAGCAAACATATAAATATGAGTGTTAAAGTCTGTTCAGTGTTCTCCCTTGCTAAGGGCCCCCATCTTTATTAAGCTGAATAAACACGTAAAGCTTATCGAGTTAAATACCGGGACTCTTTCTTTCTTTATACCAAGCCACACCTGAAACTGGCAAAAAACAACATACCATGCATCTTCCTGTGAAAGGCACATCTCTTTCATCTATTGCCTCACCAACTAAGCCAAGGGTGGCATTCACTTACCTTCGCTACCGGTTCGCAAATGTGAGAGCACCTCCGTGCATCCACAGGGCCTTCCCCGCATGCGCAGAGCGTCAAAAATGGGATCTGATGACGTCCGGGCGGGTGGGCGGAGCCTCCTGCAGCTGCCGCTACCAGTTTGCCCAAACTGGATAGAACCGGTTGAATACCACCATTGAACTAAGCCCAATGGGGAATTCCCTAATTAAAAACTATTCCTGTCATAACATAAGAAGAGCTATGCTTGCTTAACCCAAAGAGCTACAGTACCTGGTCCCACATTTTGTTTCAATGCAGAAGGGAGATTTGCAAGGAAAACCTACAGTACCTGCTCATCTCCCCCTAAACTGTAATTCAAAACATGCTGCCCTAACCAGGAGCTATTTAACCTTATCATCCATCAATTTGTATAATCCTCTTTAAAGTTCTTCAGGTTGGTAGAAATTACGACATCCTGTTACAATGTGGATCACCACAAATCAAAAAAGAAGTTGAAGAACTGAAAAAGGATACAGAAAGAGGCAAGCAAAATAACCAAGAGGACAGAGGCATCCTTCTACAAGGAAGAATTATAAGCTTAAGGCCTTTATTTTATTTTATTCAGTTTTTTAAAATGCAGAAACCAGCAGAAACAGCATTTACCTGTTAAATTGCTTTTGGCTCACACTGATGTGTACTAATAATTTATTCTATGTATAATTTTAAGCTCCCTTAATTTGCAGGAAAAGAAGCTGTTTTTGAAATATTTGGGGTGGCACCTTCCTTAATTATGAGTGGATAAGTCAGTGTGAAAATCCTTTCTTCATTGTACAATTACCTCTCTAGTGGTTTGCACTTTGGTCCCAGACTTCATACTTTATTTTAAAAAATTACCAAAGTACCTATATTTCATGCAAAACTTAAGACATGCATTACTGTTGCAACTTCTGGCACTGGGAAGTTGGAATCTTTGTAACAAACTTGCAAACTCATTTGTTATTGCACAATGCCAAATGCATGCACATACATACATACATGTATATGTGTGTTTGTGTATCCACATACACACAAACATGTATACATACTTCTGATAGAAAAAGACAAAAATCAACTGTTCTGTGGTTGTATTTAGCATGAGTTTTTTTAACATGCAGTCTCTATTTTAACACAGTTTCAGAAGAACATTATATTTGTAGTCAATCTAAACTTTACGATTGCCCAAATAAGATACTCCTGTTTTCCTGGCATCTTAAACCAATTTAGCAGAATAACAAAGTTGGAAGAGACCTTGGAGGTCCTCTAATCCAACCCCCTGTTCAAGCAGGAAACCCTATACCAGTGATGGTTAACCTTTTCGGTGCCAAGTGCCCAAAGTGTGTGTGACCTCCCAAAATGCAATGCCAGTGCCCCCCACGCAGGCACCCCAACCCTGTGCATGTGCACGCATCACCCGCACATGCACCCCACCTCCCCGTGCCCCATTTTAGCTTGCAGGTTGGTGCAGGAGGCTTTCCAGACCCAAAACAGGACATGGGGGACCTCGTGCTGCGCCCCCGTGCCCTGTTTTGGCTTCCAGAGGCTTTCCAGGACCAAAACGGGGCACGGGGGCCTCATGCGGCCCCCATGCCCTGTTTTGGTTTCCAGGTTGGTGCAGGAGGCCTTCCAGGTCGAAAACGGGGTGCGGGGGTGCATGTGTGAACCCCCAAAATGCAATGTGAGCGCCCCCCATGCATGTGCCCCACCATACATGCATGGCAGAAACCCGAAGACCAGCTGGCCAGTGGGAGGCATGTGCGCATGCACTGTGGAGCTGGGCTGGGGCGACGGCTGGTGTGCCCACAGGGAGGGGTCTGTGTGCCACCTGTGGCACGTGAGGCATAGGTTCACCATCACGGCCCTATACCATTTCAAACAAATGATTGTCCAAAGTCATTCCACTGATTAATAGGAAATTTCTCCTTAGTTCTAGGTTGATTCTCTCCTTGATGAGTTTCCACCCATTGCTTCTTGTCCAGCCTTCAAGTGCTTTGGATAATAGGTTGACACCCTCTTCTCTGAGGCAGCCCCTTAGATATTAGAACATTGCTATCATGTCAACTGCTATCTGTGCCATGCTTTTTCCATGGAATGTAGGGGGAGAAAATGGGGGCCAGCACCCTAAAGGTCAAAACAGGTACAGACCAACCTCAAGTTACCAATAGCTGGTATGTTCATTCCAGACTTCTACAGGCAACCTGAGCCTGCTGCTAAGTGGCAAAATGTCCAGACTCTATACAGGTTGAAATTGCTGCCAATTGCTGTCATTATAGGGAAAATGGTACTTTAACATCAATATAACATCAATATAGCTAACCAAGGTTTAAGGCAATGTCATCTATAGGCTGAAGCCCTGCCAGAATAAAGAGAATACCAGTGGAGGTTTGTACAAACAGGAAGACAAGTGGAGAAAAACTAATAAGAGTCATGAAATGGCTTTTTATAGGGAGCCTTGTGTTGTAGGCAAAAAAGAGTGTTGTTTAGGGGAATGGAAAGCATGTTGTTCTCATTTCAATGAGAACATTGAAATGTTCTCATTTCAATGGAATGTTAACCTTAACAAAATGTAATTATAAGGCATACTAACAAGTTAACGTCCCCAATTCAGGTCTGAGCCTGGTGCCGAGGCCAATGAAGGACTCCAGACACAAGGTGCAGGTTTTGATTGCTTTTTATTGGGGTACCTCAAAGAAAAGGGCTCCTACCCAAAATTCCAAAAGACCCAAGAACAAAGGATTAAGAAAGCTTTATACATTTTCACTAAAGAAGAAGGTGGGACAAGGCGGGATAATAAGAAATATCATCTAATAAACATTTTAGTAACAATTCTACAATTTGTTCTATTGGTCTCTAGCTGTCCCTATACCTAAGCCTTGGCTAATGAATGCCCCAGGACTTATCTAAGACACTTTTTATTTGCTGCAGGCCATCTCTATTCCTAACTTTTAGCTGAGGTCTGCAAGTTACCTAACTCTTGTTACTTTTATCAGCTTCTTAACTACCCAGAATTGTTACAAGCTTTACACATGCATATTTCCTGTGGATACGCAGTCTTTGTTCTTGCCAGACAGACTCCACAATTACAGGCTTCCTGATTTACTTTCAAGTCTGTGCATCACCCTGCTTTATTTTAGCAGATAGCCCATCACCTTCTTAATACAATTTTTAGATGCTTATTTCTTACTTATCCTATACTTAGTTTCCATCTGGTCACTTCACTCCAGCAGCATCTCCCAATAAACCTAACTATACCCCTGTTGCATCTCCCTCCCTCCCTCTTCCCTTCCCTTCTTTTCCCTGATTCTAAGGGTTTTACCCTCCCCCCACTTTTCCTTCCTTCCTTCCTTCCTTCCTTCCTTCCTTCCTTCCTCCCTCCCTCCCTCCCTCCCTCCCTCCCTCCCTCCCTCCCTTCCCTGATTCTAAGGGTTTTACATCCCCCTTCCTTCCATCCTTCCTCCTTTCCATCTTTCCTCCCTCCCTCCCTTCCCTTCCCTGATTCTAAAGGTTTTAACCCCATCCACCCACCCACACTTTTCTCTACAATGTGCTTAAAGCTGGACAGCTGACAGTAAGACCTCTGCTGTTTTTTTTTAACTTTAACCTTGACAGACACATGTAGCATTTTCTTGTTTCATGACAGTTCATTTTCCACAGAAAGTTTCTCAAGTGCCGTAGTGCAAAGGCATATGAAAGCCGTGAGGCCCAAAGAAAGGAAAGGAAAAGAGATCTTGGAGCTTTGTAGTGTTTTGAGCCCTTTCTATTATCTTGTGGCAGAGATCAAGGCCACCTATTTTTCAATTGCACAATAAATCTGTCACAGGACTTTTAGGAACAGTAATTTTCTGTCTCCTTGAGGATTTCTATCTCCAAACTGGGCCCTCCTTACACTTCCTCCTCCCAGTCACCTTGAAATGAGTGGCAAGCTTGTCCTTTCCTGTTTTTGCATAGGTTTCTTTCTCTTTTCCTTCACAGCAGGAAACAAAACTTCCTCAGAGAATCCAAGTGCTTCTTGTTCACCCATTTTAAGATCCTTTCCATCACGGCACCGCATTTATCAATTAGCATGTTCCTTCTCTCCCCTACAGCCAGTCTTTCTCAAACATGACATGTGCTTCCAGGCAGACTGAAGGGATCAAAAACATAGACACCAATTCTGCACAACTAACCCTGATTTGGAAATTTTATTTAAGCTGCAGCTGCCTCGTTTTGCCCTGTTAAAAGCATTGATTGTATTTATGGCTGGCTTTGTTGGTATCGCAAAATAATGTGCAAGAATAAGAATAATGCTCTTTTATTTGGAATAGATAGTTGTATATCTCTAGCTGTAGATGGTAGTCAGATTTAATGCATCAGAGCTATTTCTGACTGTTGCTTAAAGATCCGTTAGTCTCGTAGGAAGTCAACACACACACACACACACACACACACACACACACACACACACACACAGAAAGAAGACTTTCCTAGAATCAAATCATTCATTTCTCTCCACTACCAGTATAACACTCCAGGCAGTCCCTCCAACAGTTAAGTTTTATGAATGAGATTCTTTTGTATCTATTGAAAAAACTGGAGTATTCCATTCAGTATTCATTTAGAGAAATCCAGGCCAACCTATTCACAAACAAAATGCTTTCAGCCACAGTTCCCCCAGGCTTGGGATGATGGGATTAAGAATTTACATCACCCCCCCCCCCAAATTCTAAGGACAGGACATGACGTTTAGGACATAATAGGATTTACCTACTACCATTAGAATAGCAAAAGATGCAAGGCTCACTATATTGCACAACCCCCCTGGAGCATCTCAGTCACCAAACTCCAGAACCCTATAAAAATCCATCCACTCAGCCATTTTGTCAGCCACCTCAGAAACATGCTGCTGTCACTGAAGTTTCTGGAAGCCAAATAAAAAAAGATTTTCTTTTCTTATAGCCAGCCTCTATTTTATTTCCACCGTTTTTCTCCGGGCTTGGAACTGCACTGGATTTTTCTTCCAACAGTCTCTACATACATTTGTAGGTGATTCAGATGACTTCCCTAAGTGTACTTGGTAAAATGTTCAGCTTGGAAGTCTGTGGGAAATCTGCCATTCACTTGTACAGCAGCACAACTCTCTGAGTGAGTCACAAAATTGTTTTAGAGAAGTGTTTCTCAAAATTTTAAGATGTGAGGACTTCAACTCCTAGCATTCTGAAACACTGTTTCCAAGTTTCTAATCATCCATGGAGAAGAATTCTACTTCATACAAACCCCCTGAAAATGGCAATAGTGCTGCATTTTTTTCTACAACAGTTTGTAAAACCTGTATGCGTCATAACAAACATATTTGGGGATTTTAAATAAATAAATAAAATGGTCACCATGGCTTTTGGTTGTGTTGTGTTAGCTATATTGGAGAACATAAGAATGATATTCCTGTTCCTAAATACAGTATTATCCATTATTCTTCTATGTATACCGGGCCTGGTAGCTCAGCAGACTAAAAGCATTGTGATTAACACCAGCTGTCTGCAATTACTGTAAGTTCAAATCTCACCAGGCTCAAGGTTGACTCAGCCTTCCATCCTTTCTAAGGTAGGTGAAATGAGGACCCAGTTTGTGGGGGCAATAAGCTGGCTTTGTATAAATATACAAAAGTATGAAGGCTATTGCTTAATGCATTGTAAGCCGCCCTGAGTCTCCGGAGAAGGGCGGCATATAAATCAAATTAAAAAAAAATTAAAAAAAAATTCTTCTAAGTATTAAGTGTTACTGGTTTATTAAAGCAGAGGAAAAGAACGTCATTGGGAATTGGAGAACGTTTTTCATGTAAACATTAATTCTGAATTACTGTGATTTTTTTCCCCCAAGTTGAGCAGTGCATTAGAAATTCTCCATGTTTTATTATTTATATGAAATAAAGCTTGATTTCATGGCAGCACCAGTCTCAAGAATACATCTTATAAAAGCTATATGCTTAACTTTTCTCTCTATGTATCCTTTGTGCTGCATAAAACTGACTGCATAGGAGTGCTTTTTCTATAGTATCTCACCAACGAGAATGTTTCCTTGACTAATTTTCTGAAGCATAATTAAAATATTAATGCAGGGAAAAAGTAGGCAGAGTTTTACCTATATTTCCTTCTATCTTCTTCCAGAGAGAAAAAAGCATTGGAATGTGGGGTTTAATTTGGTTGGTTTGAGTTAATATTCATTACAGCTGAAATAAATTGAGATTTGGTAGATTATAAATGGGCTTGGAGGGAAAGGAAGGAATTGTTCCATTTTATTCTGCCCTGGTCAGACTTCATTTAAAAATATGGTGTATAGTCTTGGTTATGGTGGGCATTGGATTTTGAAAAGAATAATCACAAACAGGATAGAGTTTGGAGGAAGCCAATGATGATAAGTAAGACCACACCTAGAGTACTGCATCCAGTTTTGGTTACCATACTACAAAAAAGATGTTGAGACCCTAGAAAAAATGCAGAGGTGAGCAACCAGGATGATTAGGAGACTGGAGACTAAAACATATGAAGAACGGTTACAGGAACTGGGCATGGCTAGTCTAGTGAAGAGAAGGACCAGGGGAGACATGACAGCAGTGTTTCAATATTTGAGGGGCTGCCACAGAGAGGAGGGGGTCAAGCTATTTTCCAAAGCACCTGAAGGCCAGACAAGGAATAATAGATAGAAACTGAACAAGGAGAGATTCAATTTAGAAATATGGAGGAATTTTCTGACAGTGAGAACAATCAACCAATGGAACAGAAGTTGCCTTCAGAGGTTGTGGGAGCTTGAGACTTTCAAGAAAAGATTGAACTGCCATTTGTCAGAAATGGTGTAGGGTCTCCTGCTTGAGTGGGGGGGGTTTGGACTAGATAACCTATAAGGTCCCTTCCAACTCTGTTAATCTGCTAATCTGTTTAAAAAATCTGCTTTGATAATAAAGGATCTGTAAACTAACCCTTATGAGAAATATTTAAAGTGGGGGTGTCCAACTGGATTTCTTCAAGGGCCGGATAAGCATTGTAATTGTCCTCCGCAGGCTGGCCAGGGTGGGGGAGAAGGTATGGATACCTCCTGAAGCACCCTGCCAGCCAAAACTGGGTTAGGGTTAGAGTTAGGGTAAGGGTTGTGCCCCCTCCACATCCCATTTTTGGGCTGGACAGCCTCCTGCAGCACCCTACCAACCAAAATGGGGCACAGGGGAGTGCTGCTAGAGGCCGTCCAGGCCAAAAATAGGGTGCAGGGGGGTATGTGCAGGGATCCCGTGCCCCATTTTCACTAGTCCTTTTCTATTTCAAGGCTGGCCCCGCGGGCCAGATCTAAGTACCTAATGGGGCAGACGTGGCCTGTGGGCCTTGAGTTTGACATCTCTGGTTTAAAAGATCAGAGTGTACTTAGCCTGCAGAAGTACAGTAGTTTACTGATGGGAGATAGGGCAATGGTCTAACAACTGCCACAAAAAAGATTGTAAAATTGGGTGTAGTCAGGTGAAGACCACTTAACAACCAGCAGGATTTACAACAATAATTCCAGATTCACTTTTGGTCATGAGTTAAGGACTAACTGACATAACACTCTGATTTAGTCTATGATGAAGCAGGTAGTCCTTGACTCATTCAGTTAATGATTGTTCAAAATTGCAACGGCACCGGAAAAAGTGACTTATAACTATTTTTCACACTTACAACCATTGGAAAGCCCCCATGGCCACATGATCAAAATTTGGATGCTTGGCAACTGTCTCATATTTATGACGGTTGCACTGTCTTGGGGTCCTGCGATCACCTTTTGTGACATTTCGATAAGCAAACTTGTTACTAACTTAGCAACTGCAGTGGTTCACTTAACAACTGTTAGAATGCAGTACTGCAGGCTACTTCTTTGGCAGTTTGATTCTCACCGGCTGACTCAGCCTTCCATCCTTCCAAGGTCGGTAAAATGAGGACCCAGACTGTTGGGGCCAATATGCTGATCAGTGGTGGAATTCAATTTTTTTTACTACCGGTTCTGTGGGCGTGGCTTGGTGAGCGTGGCATGGTTTGGTGGGTGTGGCTTTGTGGGTATGGCAGGGAAAGAATACTGTAAAATCTCCATTCCCTCCCCACTCCAGGAGAAGGTTACTGCAAAATCCCCATTCCCTCCTCACTCCAGGGAAAGGTTACTGCAAAATCCCCATTCCTTCCCCACTCCAGGAAAAGGTTACTGCAAAATCCTCTTTTCCTCCTGATCAGCAGGGACTCGGGAGGCAGAAATGGGGGCAGGGCCAGTCAGAGATGGTATTTACTGGTTCTCCGAACTACTCAAAATTTCCGCTACCAGTTCTCCAGAACTGGTCAGAACCTGCTGAATACCACCTCTGATGCTGACTCTGTAAACTACTTAGTGGGGGCTGTAAAAAGCACCGTGAAGCAGTATATAAGTCTAAGTGCTATTAGTAAGTGCTATTAAAAATGTCTCGCTTAGCCACAGAAATTTTGGCTCTATTGTGGTCGTAAGTCCTGGAATAGCTGTACTTCGAATTCAAATCTGATTGATTATATTACATCTTCAGAAAGCTTATTTAGAGTAAAGGTACTGCTCCCGAGTTTAATCTGCCTTTGTGATATTATTAGTTGAGCCTCATTGACTATACAGTCTGGAGCATTGAATAGAAGACTGCATTCCTTTGTCAGCTCTGCTGTAATGCATCCATATACTCCAGAATCTCAATTACTAAAGAACACAAAAGCCTTCAGCTTTTTCTTCCAATACCAATACTTGGTATTGTGCATTACCCGAACTGCTGCAAGCATTTAAGAAAGACAGAAGTCAGGAAAAGAAATTACAATGAGTAGCCAGTAAAAAAAAAAAAAAGGATATAGGACTTGTTGGGCTTTTTTTAAAAAAAAAAACTTGTCTTTTTCATGAATGAGCATTCAAAGCAGCCATAACTTGAAGAGGTTAATTGTTTTCTCAGGATTTGCATAACATCATATTTTTTTTTTTGAAAAAATAATAATAACCAGAGATCACTTCTTCCTAAGCCAATTCCGCTTCTGAAACTGCTCACTCAACTTCTTGATCCATCAAATATCCTTGGTTCTTCTCTTCCAATGAGACCTGGCTGGCTGAGATAGCAGCAGTAATACTTCGGTCACAGTGAGAAGGAGAGAGATCTGAAGCTTCTCTTCTTATTCTTTTTTTTTTTTTCTTCCGTAGTGCTGAAATGCCAGGATAAAAGTCCTGGTGGCCTTAGAGATGAAATTTCCTGAAATATTTCTGGTTATTTGCAATTCAACCTCCTGTCTCAGCCAGGTGAAAATTATTTAACAGATGGAGGTTTAAATGACTGTGACTATGCTAAGCTTTCAGATGCAGCTGCGGACTAGAAAATGTATGCTGGAGTGCCCAAAATCCTTGTTTTACATTCTTGTAACACATCACCTAGCCAAACAACCTGCCCAGAACCTCAAGTAGCTAGGTGGGGAGTTAGCTATGTAGACCATCATGAGTACACAGAAACAATCCATCATGTGTACACAGAAGCAGACCATCATGAGTACACAGAAACAATCTCAATTGGATTTCAAATTCAGTTTATGTCTATTGCTCATTGGCCTATTACTCCATGTCTTCATCCTCTTAAACTGGCTTGAATAATATAACACAGTGTGTATTAGAGACTTAGAATCAATTAAGAGGGAGTAGAATAGAGTAGGGTAGGGTAGGGTAGGGTAGGGTAGGGTAGGGTAGGGTAGGGTAGAGTAGAGTAGAGTAGAGTAGAGTAGAGTAGAGTAGAGTAGAGTAAAGGATGGGATGGGATGGGATGGGATGGGATGGGACAAACTACTACTCAAAATTTCCACTACCAGTTCTCTGAACTGCTCAAAATTTCCGCTACCAGTTCTCCAGAACCTGCTGTATTTCACCCCTGGTTCGAACTGGTTCTCAATTTTGTGTGTTGCAAATTAATTCTCAGTTTAGTTTAAAACAATGATGTATTCTGTAATCTGACTCATTCTTGCTGAAGATCTCTAACACAATTAAAAGAGAACACAAACCCTTTGTTTAAAGATCTAACATATTCATTTGAACCTAGAGAAGCATCTCAATACGTTATCCCAACATAATTCTGTAGGGGTGGGTTCTGGATATGACTGCAGATGCTTCTTACACAATTCTTCACTGTCTCTGAAGAGAGAGGGTGAGATAGTTCTGAGATAGCCTCCAAATAAATCATTGAATTAAGGTAAATGAATGCACCAGCCATGGATCAAATTAGATCAAATCTGAATCTCTTCTTACTAATGGCCTTTCAGAACAGAATAACAGAATTGCAAGGGACCTTGGAGGTCTTCTAGTCCAACCTGCTCAAGCAGGAGACCCCATGCCATGTTTTTTTACAAAAATTTGGCAGAAGAGGTTGTAAAAAAATATTTTTAAAAGCCTCTGACTATCAGGCAACTCAGCTGGGATTGTCAGAGGCTTTTAAAAGCATTTTTCCCCCTACAACCTCTTCGGCTAAAGAGGTTATAGAAAAATTGCTTTTAAAAGTAAAAAAAACAGCCTCTGATGATCATGTGGCTCAACTGGGCATGGAGGGGGGCAGGGATTTTTACTACTAGTTCTCCAAACCACCTGCCACCATCGCTACGGGATCAGGCGATCCGGTCCAAACCGGAAGCATTTCACCCCTGCTTCACATCCTATCCCGCATCCAGTCATGCAATCAAAGAGTTTGTCCCATCGCTATTGGAGATACACTGCAATTTTAATATACTTGAGTGGTGCTACTCCTAGAGACAGATCTGCATACTTTTCATTACAAAATTAAAATTAACACAACACAACTTTCTGCAGTCAGGTATTGGATTAGTTATATTCTCTGTTTCGTGTAAAGCAAAATTACATCTTTTTAGTTTGCACATGTTATTTAACTCATCTTTGCCATAGAAAGGCACAAAGATCAGTGCTTTGACACTGATAATTAAAAACCTGAAATTTACCTGTTTCTCAGTGTTGAGCTGATGTAGGCAAGAGGGCTACGTTGTTTTTATTTGTTTGTTTTTCAAGATGGCCTGAGGATGTTCTGAACCAGGTTGGTTGAATACTGTTACTAGTTGTTCTTTCTATATTCTTTCGACTGTATTTCACTTATGCATTATATATTAGAGTTTGGATCTCTTTACACCACGGGATTTGAAAGATCTTATGAATACACAAACTTTTGCTCAGCCTGCCTACAGCTAACATCGAAGAATTGCTGCATCAATGACTCAGCCCTGCCTCTGTGCCAAGGAACTTAGATAACCAGAGTTGCCATTTCTAACAGACCCACGGGTCACACTGGAAACATCCATGAATTCAATGGTTTCATCAGAAAGCAAAGGGCATAAAACAAAGAGGAAGAGCCGCTACCAAGGCAAAAATCAGATGAGAGAGCCTTCAGCCCAAACCAGGAAAGTAATCTAAGAAAATAATTCAGACAAGTTCCTAGTTCACACAAAAATAAAGGCAGGCAGAGGGAGAAGCATATTCAAATTTGCAAGGGTCTATTATTATAGTTTTGCAATAAAAGTAATCCTTACCAGATCAGATTCACAGATGAATTGAATTCATTGATGTTTCCAAATGCCCAGAATGGGGGATGCCTGGCTACACAAGGACAATAGTGAAAATCTTGGAGTGGTAATCTGTAAACTGATATTAACCAGCAGTATGTTATGACTAATCCAGTCAGTCAGGGAGTACAGTGAAGTAAGAAAGAGCAAATGTAACAGTTGTAATTTCAAAATCATGGCAGTGAATCTTTTCACTGTACAGCAGTGGTGGGTTTGAACTGGTTCGCACTGGTTCGCAAGAACCGGTAGTAAAAATTTGTAGTAGTTCGGAGAACCAGTAATAACATTGGCTGGCCACGTCCCCGAACAGGTCCCCGGCCTGGTCGCCGCTCGCTTACCCCGCCCACCTCATCAGAGGCTTTTTTTATTTTATTTTTAAAAGCATTTTTTCTACAACCTCTTCAGCCAAAAAAATGCTTTTAAAAGTAAAAAAAAAAAAGCCTCTGATGATTGTGCGGCTCAGCTGGGATTGTCAGATGCTTTTAAAAGCATTTTTTCTGGAACCTCTTCAACCGAAGAGGATGTAGAAAAAAAATGCCTTTAAAAGCCTCTGGTGATCCCAGCTGAGTTGCCTGATCGTCAGAGGCTTTTAAAAGCATTTTTTTCCTGCAACCTCTTAAGGTTGTAGAAAAAATGCTTTTAAAAGTAAAAGAAAAAAGTTGGCCACACCCACCCAGTCACATTACCCCCACCACCAAGCCACGCCCACAAAATAAGCCATGCCCACAGAACCGGTAGTAAAAGATTTTAAAACCCATCCCTGCTGTACAGGTAGTCCTCAATTCAAAACCTTTCATTTTTAAGGACAAGAAGCGATGGATGGAAACTAATGGAAACAAATCAAAGAGAGAACCAACGTAGAACTAAGGAGAAATTTCCTAACAGAACAATTATTCAGTGTGGAATGACTTGCCTCCAGAAGATGTGGGAACTGCATCACTGGAAGCTTTTAAGAAGAGACTGGACAACCAATTGTCTGGAATGATATAGGGTTTCTTGCCTGAGCAGAGGGTTGGACTAGAAGACCTCCAAGATCTCTTCCAACTCTGTTGTTCTATTTAATGACCTTTGGATTACAATGGCACTGAAAAAAGGGACTTATGACTATTTTTCACACTTATAATCATTACAGCATCCCTGTGGTTACGTGATCAAAATTGAGATGCTTGGCAATTGGCGAGTATATATGATGTTTGCAGTGTCCATGGGTCATGGGATCACCTGTTGTCACCTTCTGATGAGCAAAGTCAATGGGGAAGCTTTACAGCCATGTTACTAATGTAACAACTATAGTGATCAATGATAAACTTCCTAACAATGAGGACAATTAACAAGTGGAACAGCTTGCCTTCAGAAGTTGTAGTTGCTTCATTACTGGTGGTTTTTAAGAAAAGACTGGATAACCATCTGTCTGAAATGGTATACGGCCGTGATGGCGAACCTATGGCACACATGCCATAGGTGGCACGCAGAGCCCTCTCTGCGGACACGTGAGCCGTCACCCCGGCTCAGCTCCACCATGCATGCATGCGCACCTCCCATCAGCCAGCTGGTTTTTGGGTCTCTGCTGCGCATGTGAGGGGGGGAGGGGAGACATGCATGCATGCACGAGGGGGCAGGGTGCATGCACATGGGGCGGGGCACACATGGGGTTGGGCATACATACACACACAGGGGGCAGGGGGAACGCAGGGGGCACGTATGCATACACGTGGGTGGGGGCATGTGGGGGTCACATATGCATGCGTGGGATAACAGGGCACATTGCATTATGGGTGGGCACGCTCATGCAGGCATTCACATGTGCTTTGGGCACTCAGTGCTGGAAAGATTATTTATTTTATTTTTATTTATTTGTTCAACTTGTATGCCGCCTTTCTCTGAAGATTCAAGGTGGCTTACAATGCATTTAAAAACCATATATAAAAATATTAAAAATTAAAACATTAAAAACAATTAAAACCTATTCACACCATTCATGGCCAGATCTCGCCAGATCGCAACAGCGAGATCAACGGCACCAGGCCTGATGGAAGAGCCAGGTCTTCACTGCTTTTCGGAAGGCCAATAGGGTGGGGATGGTACGGATCTCAGGAGGTAACTGGTTCCAGAGAGCTGGGGCAGCCACAGAGAAGGCCCTCCCCCACGGGCCCACCAGCTGGCACTGTTTAGCTGACGGGACCCAGAGAAGACCAACTCTGTGGGATCTTATCAGTCGCCGGGAGCTATGCGGTAGAAGGCAATCTCGAAGTTCGCTATCACCGGTATAGGATCTCCTGCTTGAGCAGAGGTTGGACTAGAAGACCTCCAAGGTACCTTTCCGATCCAGTCTGATAGATTGATTTACCTAACAACTGTGGAAAAAAAGGTTGTAAAATGGGACAATACTCTCTTAAACAATTGTCTTGCATTATCAACAGAAATTTTTGGCTCAATTGTGGTCATAGTTCAAGGACTACCTGCATTTTGGTTTGATCATATCCTACTTTGACCTTCGTATCCAATTCTGGGCATACCACACCACACCCTTTCAGAAAAAAGTAGAGAAGTTTTGTAATTGTAGAAAAGTGCCGTTGTGGGATAAAAACTGGGCATGCTTGACCTTGAGAAAAGAAAGCTCAGGGAGAACACAAAGGCACTCTTGAAAACTGAGTTCACATGGAAGAAGGTAAAAAAAAATCACTCTCTATCCTTTTAGAGGACACACAATATTGTATTTATGTTACAGAAAGGTAGATTCTAATTAAATGTAAGGGAAAAAAATGTCCTGCCATTTGGAGAAGTTTGACGGTGGGATTAATTATCAAGAAAAGTGATAGTCTTTCTTCTGGATGAGTTCAAACCAAAGCTAGACAACAAATGGATTTAATTTAGTTTCTGCATTGAGCAGGGGAGTCAGAGTCAATAATCTAAATAAACTCTTCTAACTCTTGCAATTCTATTATTCTATGATAGAGATGTGGTGGCACAGTGGTTAGAATGCAGTACTTCAGGCTACTTCTGCTGCCTGCCAGCTGCCTGCAATTTGCCAATTCGAATCTCACCAGTCTCAAGGTTGACTCAGCCTTCCATCCTTCCAAGATTGGTAAAATGAGGACCCAGATTGTTGGGGGGAATATGCTGTAAATCGCCTAGAGAGGGCTGTGAAGGGCTGTGAAGCGGTATATAAGCGCTATTGCTATTCTAAGATCTTAAACATCTGTGCATTGCATCTATCAATCGTACCACACCTTCCTGGCTAAGCACCACTTCAGTTCTCCGGAAATATTTGAATGTGTTGTTATGGAACATATAAACAAGTGAAGAGGGGCTGGATGAAAATAGCAATGAATAGCAATTTCTCTCACATACAGACACACTCAGGCAGAGAGAGAGAGAGAAACACAGACACAATTAACAGCATGTGCTTCTAGTATTCTAGTAATGCAAATGTCCTTGAAAGTTCAGTTGCTATGCAGCATCCCATTATGACATTAAATCTCAATAACCAGGAGTTAGTCCAAACAATTAATTGATAATATGCCACGGGCACTTTGGGGAAACCATGCAGAAACATATAGCAAATATTTCAAGAGAGAAGAGAATGCACTGGGAATTAATCCAGATAACAAGAAGTTCACATAACTTTCTCCACAACAATAACATTCTCCCATTACAAAAAATAAACAAATAAATGCATCAACGCTGACTTTTTATTGGAACAGGATTATTTTACAAATGCTTTTTTCTCCACACTCTTATTAGTTTAGGCAAAACGGCTCACTGTGGTATTTTCCATTTATTCAGAACTATTTTTGAACAGTAATCCAATGAACTAAAAAAAAATCTGTAGCATCAAAATCTGCTCGTAAAACCAGCTTTAGGAATAACCTCCCCTTATCCACTTTTTAACAACTATAAATAATGTGGCAGAGATGACCACAAACTACTTATGCCAACTGCTGTTTTTCAGACTATTTTCATAATTCTACATGATGATATATATCATTTTTCATGAAAGTTACATAAATTAAATATGTCAGCTGCCAAACCTCAGGCAAACCTCTGCTTATTATTGGGAGTGAAAATTCTTAGCTGTGTCAGTTAGGTATGTGGAATAATATCAAAAGTTTAAAAAAATGTTATGGGGAAAATGTTCCTTATTCCCATGTTCTTTATCACATTTAATTCCATTTTAAAGAAATGAATCGGCGTGAATAAAAGTAGATCTTAATAATGCCAGTCAATTACATCTCAATGAAAAACTTTCCTTCCAGATTGGTGCAGTTTGTCAGGATCCATTTTACTGTCTAAAGGTTTAGCTAAAATTGCCTGATGAATATTCTCTTTTATATTTGATTGCTGCATCCTGAATATTTAAACTAAACATTGCTCTGATTGCCATCTGACAAACCACACATGAAACGGCCTTTGATTATCTAACTGTCATGGTAATGTATCAAATTATTGTTTGCTTGCTGAAATGACAAAAGACAAAATGGCGCAAACGTGCAAGAACCAAAGATCAGCGAGCTTTCATTCACAATCCATCATAAAAGTTCATAGAATTGGATGAGGGCAAAACAAAACATCTTAATTGATGCATTTCTCGCCCAGCTTCTTTTGAAATAACCAACAAAACATGGTTCCACTTGTGCCTGACCTTACAATCATAAAGTAGGGGACACAGTGATGCAGAAGCTTAATGACACTGGAATTCCTGATCAGAAATGGTCTGCATTCGGCAGTTTGAGCCCAGCTCCCTTAGATGGAGTGAGTTCCCGTCCCTCAATCCCTAGTTTCTGCCCACTCAGCAGTTTGAAAGCATGCAATATTGCAAGTAACAGAATACAGAGTTGGAAGGGATCTTGGAGGTCTTCTAGTCCAACCCCCTGCTCCGGGTTGTAACACCCACAACTTCTGGAGGCAAGTTGTTCCTCTGGTTAATTGTTCTAACTCAGGAAATTTCTCTTTAGTTCTAAGTAGCTTCTCTCCTTGATTAGTTTCCACCCATTGCTTCTTGTCCTACTCTCAAGTGCTTTGGAGAATAGCTTGACTCCCTCTTCTTTGTGGCAACCCCTGAGATATTGGGACACTGCTATCATGTCTCCCCTAGCCCTTCTTTTCATTAAACTAGAGATACCCAATTCCGGCAACCGTTTTTCATGTTTTAGCCTCCAGTTCCCTAATCATCTTTGTTGATAAATGGGTACCATTTTGGTGGAAAAAAAACTTAGCTGCATTCATGTCTGCAGAGAGTGGAAGCTGGCGCTGAACCTGGTTGGATGCAAGTCATCATGACATGAGGCAAGGCGAGACTGCTGGAGGAGCCTGGAAGAGCCAGCAACTCAAGTACTATGCTACATAACTGGTGTAAAGCTGGTTTGTCCCCATCCCATGATGTATCAAGGATGGGCATGTAATCTCTGAACAGAATGAACTAGCAATCTAGGCTGTCAGGACTGCATTGAGTATCTAGCATGTGTAGATTTCCATACGCTAAATAAATACATAATAATAAATAAATAATAAAAAGTCATAATTGTTTTCCCCAGCAATCAATCAGCATTGGCCTTCCTGTAAGTAAAGGTAGTTATTCTATGTTTTGGAATGATAAATAAAATTACAGACTTGTCTTTTTTTTAAAAAAAAGTTTTTTATTTAATAAACATTAAAAACATTGGACACAGTGTGACCATCCTGCTCTTAACATATCCGTGCGTATTCTTTTCATAACAACAAATATAATTTGTTGTTATGAAACACCCTCTACATGGGGCTGCCCTTGGGATGTGTCCGGAGGCTTCAGCTAGTCCAAAATGCAGCCGCGCGGGTAGTTACGGGGGCGTCTAGATACTCCCGTGTAACACCTCTCCTGCATGAGCTGCACTGGCTACCGGTGGCACTCCGGATACGTTTCAAGGTGCTGGTGCTCACCTATAAAGCCCTTCATGGCTTAGGCCCGGGGTACTTGCAGGACCATCTCCAGCCGTTCTCCCATTGTCCTGTGCGCTCTCACAGAGTCGGCCTCCTCAGGGTGCCGTCGGCCAAACTATGTCGGCTGACGACCCCCAGGGGGAGGGCATTCTCTGTGGGAGCCCCGACCCTCTGAAATGGATTGCCCACTGAGCTCAGGACAGCCCCCGACCTTCTTTCCTTCCGTCGCGAGCTGAAGACGTGGCTCTTCCACCAATTAAACTGATCCATTTGGGGGTACACTGGTATAATTTTAAATCGTTTTTTAATTGGGTTACTGATTTTAATTTGGTATTGTATTGTGATTTGTATTGAAGTTGTCATTTTGTAAGCCGCCTTGAGTCCCTAGGGAGAAAGGCGGCATATAAATCGCAATAAATAAATAAATAAATAAATAAATTACTATTTACCCTGTTTTCCCCATAATAAGACATCCTCTGATAATAAGCCAAATCAGGCTTTTGAGCTCATGGCAATAAGGCCAAGTGCTTATTTCAGGATTCAAAAAAATATAAGGCAGGGTCTTATTTTCAGGGAAATATGGTAATATACATTGCTACTTTGTTCTTATATACATATCCCTTGTCTTCATTTACTATCTATAGATAGTAAATAGATAGTAGACTTGTCTTTTTTGTGGTAGCCCTTCAAATCTTCAATGTCCTCAAAAATGGCAGAGGAAACAGCTAGCAGCTAGTCCTTTAGGCAGATTTTTTAGAATCACAAGGATTTTGACATGCATTCTTCAGGTCTTCTTTTTAGCATTTTATATTGCTGTTATGGAGGACTCTCATTTTATTGAAGACTCTCATTTTCAACAGGAAATATACATTCTGAGATGTTTCATATGAGCTACTAGAAGTTTAATTCCGAAAGGATTTTCAGATTATCCTCTCTTCATCAGCAAAGCTATATTGAAACCTATGGATGAAAACCTGCTTCCATATTTATGCTTCCTAAAATTCATAGAATTTCTGTCTTTCTAAGAGTCATTTTTGTACTGAGAGCTGATCTTCATCTTTATCATACTCTTCCTCATGCAATCATTTTTATTACTGATACACTTCAACTCACAACCATCATAAGGACTAGAATGTCTTTGCTAAACCACATGGTCATTAAGTGAGTCATTCCAGATTGTATTCTCTCTCTCTCTCTTTTTTGCTGAAGTCACCATGGTTGGAAGCCAAGAGGGAAGGTCACAATAGAAATCATGTGACCCTGGGACATTGCAAACTATCATAAGTACATGCTTGTTGTCAAGCATTAAAATATAATAATGTTGATCACTGGGATGTTGCCACCATCGTAAGTGCAAAGATCCATCGTAAGCCACCTTTTAGTACAATCATAACTTCAAATGAATGGTCATTTGCAGATAGGTCAAAGACTAGCTACATTCTACTTGTCATATTTATCATAATGGTCATAAGTCAAGAACTATCTGCATTCTACTTGTCATATTTGTCATCCGACATGAATTGTCATCCTAGGTGAACCTGAACCGGCGGAAATACTGTGCCCACCAAACCTGCTTCGGGGACAAGCAACGTGGGGTTTGCAGGGCCTCTAGGTTCTTGCAGTCCATCCAGACCTCAAATCGTTCCCTGGCACCCTCCAGAAAATGCCGCCATGTCAGTAACGCCCACCGGACAGTAAAAGCCCCTTTTTACCAGATCACCCAGGCTCGCTTGGTATCAGTCAGTTTCTGGGACATGTACACACAAGATAGCAATTGGCCCTGCTCATTGGAATGCCTAGAAGTTGATTGCAGTATTCTGATCATAGTTTTGCCTTCCCAGCAGGTGACTGTCTAATTGTCACTTGAACATATCCAGTGAAAGAATGTTCATTAAGCATCAGAATGCTTAATAGGTATAGGTCTGTGATGGTGAACCTATGGCACACGTGCCACAAGTAGCATGCGTAGCCATATTAGTGGGCATGTTAGCTCAGCTCTAGCACACATGTGCGTGCCGGACAGCTGATTCTTGGGCCTTCTGGGCCCACCAAAAGTAGAGAAAAAGGCTGTTTCCTGCCTCCAGAGGGCCTCGGTGGGTGGGTGGGGAAGGCCCGTTTTTCTTTCTCACCTGGCTCCAGATCCTCTCTATGTGTCCGGGGAGGGCAAAAACAGCCTTTCCCACCCCCTCAGAGGCCCTCTGGAGGCCTGAAATGGCCTCCCTAGGAGTCTCTGGAGGCTGAGGACAGCAAAAAATGTCACTTCCTGTCCAACCGGAAGTTGGGAAATGGGCCATTTCAGGCCTCCGGAGGGCCTCTGAGGGTGTGGGGAAGGCTGTTTTCGCCCTCCCCAGATGCATAGAGAGGATCTGGAGCCAGGTGAGAAAGAAAAACGGGCCTACTGGGCCATCATGTGCCAGGGGGAGGGGGGGTCGCATGTGCATGCACAGGTGTGGGCACGCACATGCGCGAACCTCCCCCACCCCCCCGGCACGTGATGGCAAAAAGGTTAGCCATCACTGGTATAGGTAATCAGGGCTTAAAGGGAGGAGCAAGAAACCTATGATTTTCCATATGTTGCAAATTACAATTTAAGTCAGGCCAGTCGGCATATCTATCAGTGAGGACTTGTTGGTGGTTGCAATACAATAATATCCAGAGAACCACTTATTTTTCACACTGCTTTAAGAAGTACCTTTTCACTCAGTCAATAAGAAAAAACAATAGGCAGTTCCAAAATGGGTAGAAAAAAGCCACAAGAAAATAAACATATCTTTAATACTGATCTCATTATTTCTACTTTAATTTTCTCCTTTGTTTTTTCCTTTACAGTTTATCTGTTTGTCGGTATTCTTTGTCCCAGAATTAATTGCAACAATTCTACTAAAATCATTTGAAATGAGCAACAGGTTTTCTAATTAAATTGTGAAGAAGACAAAATGCTTTTCACCCCCTCTAGTCTAACTGTATCCAATTTTATATTTAATTAAATAAACTCAGATGAAAAAATGTAACCCAACCAAACCCGTACAGTCCAAAAATAAATTGTTCCTCTAGCTATAAGTTTGTCCCTTATAGCCCAATTGGTTTCTGATAGCTTATGGAAGTTTTTTCAGTGGCATCTATTTGGAGAGACAGATGGGATTGAATGAAATCACAGCATATTTGAGCTATGTTTTAATTAGACTCCATTAAAAAAAGGGGGATGTGATGGCTATGACAATTCTTCCAGATATTGGATGTTATATATTAGAAATCCAGACATATCACTGGAAGACAAAATCACAAAACTCCATCTCACTTACTTTGGCCATGTCATGTGGAGGAATTCACTGGAGAAAGGAATTATGTTTGGAAGAGTAAGCAGTAAAAGGAAACCATACCACCAAAGAACCCCAGTGGCTGGACACTTTCAAAGCTGACACCTCAAAGCACAGAAAACCTCAAAGAAAAAGTGCAGAATCTGAAGATGTGGAGAGACTTGACTTATAGAAACCCCAAGAGTTGGACGTAACTGAATGGATGACATCATCTTTTTACAGGACATTGTGAAATGGAGAGCTAAAATGCTGAAATTTCTTTCGGCCTACTTTATTTCCACTTTTTTCTCTTTGATAATATAGGTAGTCCTCAACTTACAATTGGGGTCAATAGGGGAATACGGATTCACTTAACAACCCACATAATTCCCTGAATAACTGCAATGATTCACTTACCATATTTTTCAGAGTATAAGACACTCTGGAGTATAGGATGCACCTTAGTTTTTGGGGAGGAAAATAAGAAAAAAAAATTCTGCCTCTGCCTACCAGCATCCATCGGTATTCATCTGGATAGCATCCTGTCAGTGTGTGAGAAAGTTGAGGGCTGTTTGAAAACTGAAACAGTATTTGTTGTGTGAGCAACAAGGAGAGAGTAAGGAGCCTGGGCATGGCTTAGCTCAACTGTTCTGTACTAAAGCTACATGCTGCTCTGAAACTAAAACAGAAACTGAAACTCCTCTCCTCTGCTTGTATTTTGCTTGTATTTACTACCCCATTGGAAAACCTGCCTTTGGTATTGTACATTTACTTTATGTGTTATATTATATATAAAGAGAAGTTATTGAATCCTGCTGAATCAGTTACTTGGGTGTGCCTTCTGGATGTGATTGCTGCTGCAAATTCTGTCATGTCCTTGCAGCAAATAACGAACAGCCAGGTCAGCTTTAGCACATTATTGCAGCCTGATTCAGCAGGAGCAGCTGATTGGTGGGTGTGGAATACCCCCAATCAGCTGTTCCACGCTGCAGGGATTGCCATAGACCATAGCCACCTCCGTGCCTTGCCTTTTTGGCCTTGTGGGTGGGGCTACATTCGGTATGTAAGATGCACCCAAATTTCCACCCTCTTTTGGGGAGGGGGGGGGAAGTGTGTCTTATATTCTGAAAAATATGGTAACTCTGGCAAATTGTAATTGTAAAATCCTATGCAACTCACTTATCAACCGCCTTGCTTAGCAACAGAAATTCCGGTCCTAATTGTGTTCATAAGCTGAGGACTACCTGTATAAAATGCAGTGACCTGATCAAAATTAAAGTATTTACAGTGAAGATTAGTCTTTCTTTCAGATAAAAAAATAATGTATTTCAATGGAACATGCCTGCCTGAGATGAAAATAAGAACCATGTTTCTCTTTGACAACTCATGGTGGTCTCCAATGCTGACCATGAAGTAAAATGAAATAAGAAAGACCACTACACAATTTCATATTTTGCCTTAAGAAATTGGCACATACTATGCCTCTCCATACCACAGACACTATGCGAGCTGTTAGATGCTAGAGAACATTCATAAACTTTCTTTCTGAACAAGAAGCCTGAGGGCAGAATGGAATGTGCACTGCTAATGAGGAGGAGGTAAGATCGGAGTGCTTAAAAAAGCAGCATTACTACTATAAAAATCACTGGACAGGATGAATATACAAACAAGATGAAGCTGGGTGGTTTGTGTTATTCCTAATGCTTTTTCGGATGGATCAAATAGCTACAGTAAATGAAGCTTTTGTGCAGGCAATCAACATGTGCAGAAGCATCTCCTTGTAAGTTACTAAACCTATTTTAAAAGGCAGTCAAAAGGTTTCAGATATTCAAGATAATTCAAGAAAGGCCACATTGATAAGGCAGCGAATAAATAGCAATAGCACTTAGACTTATATACAGCTTTACAGTGCTTTACTATTCCAGCAAGCCGGCCTGGCCTAATTTTCTCCCCTTTCTTTTAAATTTTTAAATTGGAATTTTAATTTGTTTTAAATTATTGGGATTTTTAATTGTCTTGGGCTAAATTATTTAATTTGGTTTTAATTATGTTTCTAACTTTTGTATTTATGTATTTTATTTTGTCCCTGTTCACCGCCCTGAGCCTTCGGGAGTAGGGCGATATATAAATTTAATAAAAATAAATAAAATAAAATAAATTTACAGCCCTCTCTAAGCAGTTTACAGAGTCAGACTATTGCCCCCAACAATCTGGGTCCTCATTTTACCCACCTTGGAAGGATGGAAGGCTGAATCAACCTTGAGCCTGGTGAGATTCGAACTGCCAAATTGTAGGCAGCAGGCAGTTTGCAGAAGTAGCTTGCAGTATTGCACTCTGACCACCGCGACACCATGGCTCAAATGGAGGCGTGATGACAGTACATGACCCAAAATATTACTTTTTCTGTAATTCATAGAATATTATACAAGAGGGGCCTCCAACCCCCAACTTCCGGTCCCTGGATCGACCCCAGTCTGCAGCATGCCAGAAACTGGCTGTGCAAACAAGTGAAGTCCCATCCACAGGATGCAGGTAGCATGCGAAACCACAATCTCTCCAGTCTGTGGAAAAAACCTTTCTCCACAGAAACAGTCCGTGGTGCCCAAAAGGTTGGGGGCCGCTGTTCTACAATCCCTGTCCTAAACAGGGATTATATGCCTACATCTTTGGATTAGGAATTTAAAGTAGTTATGCACCACCTTGTTAATATAACTGAGTGTAATTATACCAGAACACAAAAGAAGACTATGTGAATTGGTATCCCCTGTCAGCAAGCAAGCAAGAGAATAGCTCTTCTGCATATTAAACATAATAATAAGAGTTACATGACTATTATGCATTGCTATATTCAAGTTGATATATTGTGGCCATTTCTCTCTTTCTTTAATAAATGCAACCTTTTTAATCAAGTCAGCTCAGGAGGGCAGAAGATTAGTTAAGAAAGGAGGTAAATGCAATGTTAGATTAAGTATCGCCGGGAATTAAAAATTCAATTTTGCATTATTAGCAGGTCTATATATTGAGGAAAGAATATGCAGTGTTAAATTAAACGTAGCACAATACAAAAAGAGAAGGAATAAAATGAAGCTGATACACCAGACGGAAACAATCATGAATGCTTAAGCCAAATGTGTTTGTGTTTAGCTTATTTCATTTTATGTACTCTATGAAGATCTTCTTTTAATCCAGGAATTTATAATGCAAATCCTGTTTGCTCAACAATAGCACTAGGTTTTGTGTTAGCATATCAGGATCTGCACTCCAAAACTGGTGGAGACAGGATCTCTTTTATTGGAGGTAGAAGCTTTAAGGGTTAAATTAGTCCTTCAACTTTTACCCAAACTCCAAAATATGCAACAAAACATGTTTTGAGGCTCCCTCATTCTGGGGGCTGAAGAAAAGTTAGTTAATCTTTGCAAAATTTCCCACCATTTAGTTTCACTTGATTCACTGGAAGAAAACTTTACAGTATATAAATTATGTATCATGGAGATGCTTTACAGCAGTGACGGCTAACCTTTTCTGGACTGAGTGCCCAAAGCACATGCAAACCCCCCAAATGCAATGCCTGTGCGGCTCCCCCACATGTGCCCTGCCCCTGCGCACACACGTGGGGCACCCTGTGGCTGCGCCCTGTCCCCCACGCATGTGCATGTGCCCCCGCATATGCCCCGCCCCTGCGCATGCGCACATGGTCCCACACACATGCTCCACCCCCATGCATACGTGGCAGAGTCCAGCTGGCCAACGGGGGACATGCGCACATGCATGGCAGAGCTGAATTGCGGCGTGAGTGCAAGGCTCTGCGTGCAACCTCCGGCACACGTGCCATAGATTTGCCATCACGGCTTTACAGTATCTTTATAGTATCGTGGAGATGCTTTACATATGCATCTCCAAGATACATGATTTCATTTGTTTTTATTTTGTCAGTCTACAATTTGATACAACTCCATAATGTCATTCTACTTATTTACTTTTAACTCCAATATTGCTTCGTTGATGAGTTGATACAACCCTCCTTGGGGGGGGGGGTGAGGGGTTTGAAATATATTCCCTTCACCCCATCACCCCCAAAAACCAAATCAATCCTTGCAATTTCTAATCAAATGTTGCCAAGTATTAAGTTCTGCTGAATCATTTTGAGAATAAAATTATGACTATGGGTGAGCATACAAAGACATGTGGATGGACAGATGTGCTCTATATTAAAGCTGAAAACAGATATGATGAGATCAAGAGCTATGATGCAATAGTGTCACTTGAAATCTGGGTTTCCTTTATAATACATATTCTTTATATTTCTTTAGAATATAACAAGCTCATAGACGTTAAGACTCTACCATCTAGCTACTCCAATCCCATTCCCCTTTTTTATGACCCAGTAGTCCCTTAATTTGGGGTGGAGTCAGGACAACTGGATAGAGCTGACTGGATATTACCTGACTATTCCCTAGTCCAGGGGTCAGCAACCCGTGGCTCTGGAGCCACATGTGGCTCTTTCATCCCTCTGCTGCAGTTCCCTGTCACCAGTCAGCTCCACAGTGGATAGGGCTTTCGGTTAGGATGGGTAGAGGAAAAAGGATGCCGCGCAGGAGGAGACTTTATGGTGGGGGAACCAGACTTCCGGTTGGCAGAGGAAAAAGGACACCGTGCTAGGAGGAGACTCTATGGTGGGGGAACCAGACTTCTGGTCGGCTCCAGAATTGAACGGGGGGCTTCCAGTTAGGACCTTTGTGGCTCTTTAAGGTTGCCGACCTTAAGCCCTGGTCAGTGTCTTTGTGGCCAGTCCTCCAAGGTCATTCTCACATGCCACCACAAGTACAAAGCCCCCCCCCCATCCATACAATCTACATTTCATTGCTTTATGGGTTTATTATTTTCTTCACCACATTCCGAGAACACAAAATAGTTTCTAATTATCAAATAGCCATTAGACAATATGTGTGTGTGGTATGAGTTTGCTGATATAATGTTTTTGCAAGTTGGTTTTTGGGAATAATAACTTGTCCTTCAGCCTGCCCGTAAAACTAGCAATTTTTTCATCAGCTTTACAAAACTGCTGAGTTTATCCATCCAGCATAATTATAGATTTCTATTATTCTGTCTTTAACTCGAGTCCTTGAGATCCATTAGTATCTCTGTAATAATAGTAATACATATTTCAAAGGATGAGGGGAAAAATAGCAACCGTTTGGCTGTTCCTTATGAGCAGTGATACATCTGTCAACAAATGCTTCAAATTAAGCGGCTTCTACAATTGTTTTTTTTTTCTTTTGTAGTCATGAATACCAATTCTCAATCCAACTCATTGGGCCAACTGGAACTTTGGTTCTCTCTTTGTAGAATTTGGCAAACTTTCTCCTTGCAAGCCGGCTATTTCCAATTTGCATAAAATGCCATGAATACAATATATCTATTATATTGATCAATAATTGTTACACAAGTAGAAGCTAGAATTCTGGGAATTTGATGAACCCAGAAATCATAAGATGATTGGGGAGTGGAGCAGAAAGAGGTTTGAATTTGAATGCAAGGATAGTCCTCTAGTTAAATCACAGTTGATTGAGTAATTGTTCCACTTTACTGCTTTACTTTACTGTGGTGGTGTCGTAGGAAGGAAGGAACCACAAGGAACCAAAAACAACATGAGGAATGTATTTTCTGTTGTTTGCCCATAGATAGGAATCTTGCTAGTCTAAAGCACATAGAATAACAGAGTTGGAAGGGACTTTGGAGATTTTCAAGTCCAACTCTCTGCTCAGGCAGGAAACCCTACACCACTTCAGAAAAACAGTTGTCCAAACTCTTCTTAAAAATTTCCAGTGTTGGAGCATCACAGCTTCTAGAGACAAGTTGTTCCACTGATTAATTGTTCTAATGGTCTGGAAATTTCTTCTTAGTTCTAGGTTGTTTCTCTCCTTGATTAGTTTCCACCCATTGCTTCTTGTCCTACCCTCAGTTGCTTTGGAGAATAGCTTGACTCCCTCTTCTTTATGGCAGCCACTAAGATATTGGAACACTGCTATCATGTCACCCCTGGTCCTTCTTTTCATGAAACTGGACATACCCAATTCCAGCAACCGTTCTTCATATGTTTTAGCCTTCAGTGCCCTAATCATCTTTATTGCTCTTGTCTGCACTCTTTCTAGAGTCTCAACATCTTTTTTTACATCATGGTGACCAAAACTGGATGCAGTATTCCAATACTTCACATGATCTTGATTCCATCCCTCTGTTTATGCAGCCTAGGACTGTGTTGGCTTTTTTGGCAGCTGCTGCACACTGCTGGGTCATATTTAAATGATTGTCCACTAGGACTCCAAGATCCCTCTCACAGTTCTATTGTTGAGTGAGGTACCACATATACTGTAACCTGTGCATTTTGTCTTTCTTGTCTAAATGTAGAACCTTACTTTTTCACCATTGAATTTCATTTTGTTAGAATGAACCAATGTTCAAGTCTGAATATTCTGAATAACCATTAGATATACCCTGTGAAAGGTTAAGGTGGGTCCACTCTGGACCTCTTCCTGCATGCCAAGGATTCCAGCCTGATTTGCCTCTTAGCTCCTTGGGAAATACCCCCTCCCTCCTGTGACTCTGCACCACATTCCATCACATCTGGATGGGTTGCTTGTGCCCCCCCCCACACACACACCATGCTCAAGTGAGCCGCATGATCATCAGAGGCTTTTTTTTTTACTTTTAAAAGCATTTTTTCTACAACATCTTCCGACGAAAAAATGCTTTTAAAAGTTTTTTTAAAAAGCCTCCGATGATCGTGTGGCTCAGCTGGGATCGTCAGAGGCTTTTCAAAGCATTTTTTTCTGCAACCTCTTGGCTGAAGAGGTGGTAAAAAAAATGCTTTGAAAAGTCTCTGACGATCCCAGCTGAGTTGCCTGATCGGCAGAGAGGCTTTTCAAAGCATTTTTTAAAAAGCCTCTCTGACGATCCCAGCTGAGTTGCCTGATCAGTGGCCATATGGCCTGCATGATTATATGCCAAGGTGTACAGAATGCCGTTACCTTCCTACCAAAATGGTACCTATTTATCTACTCACATTTGCATGTTTTTGAACTGCCAGGCAGGTAGAAACTGGGACTCACTTCATTGTGCAGCACTTGGGGTTTGAATCAGGGCTGTCAGCTTTCCAGCTGACAAGCTCAGCATCTTTAACCATGGAGCCATCATGACCCCTGTAGAGGTTTATCTAAGATGTCTTAACTTGGCTTCCTACATATCCTTCATTACCTCTTTTGGCAAGAGGTTGTGCTCAATAGTGCTTCCAAGTCTTTGATTCTGTGATAAAAGTAGACAAATGGAATTGGAAGAAAGAGCAATTTATAGAATTAACAAAGGATGTTATAAGTTCATAAGCAGAGGAAGGATTTTTTTTCCAGCACTAAAGTCCCTTTTAAAAAATGAGTATGTCTTTATAGTTTATCTCTATGGAGCATACTGTATATGCCATTGCTTTCAGGCAAGACTGAGTTGGAAAAAACAAATTTCAACTAGCCCATTTCCTGATATGACACACTGCAATTGCCTAGTCATTTTCTTGATGATTTCTAGATGATTTTAACATTGCATCTCTGAAACCTTCTTCCTTCAATGAAGAGTGCCACACCTCCTAAATATGACTGGCTGTACAAATAAGACTTGAGTGCCTATAGATGGTGGTCTAATTACAAATATCTTCCATAAAGTATCAGTTCAAAGGAAAAAACTCAGAGCTTGCTGGGAGGTGTGGAAAGAGAAAGAGAGGGATGGAGAGAGAAGTGAGAGAGGATAAAGCGACAGAAAGGGAGAGAGAGAGAAAAAAGAGAGGAGAAAGAGAGAGATGAGAAAGAGTGAAAAAAGAGAGAGAAATGAAAGAGAAAGGGAGAAAGAAAGAGTAAGAAAGAAAGAGCTAAAAAGAGGGACATGAGATGAAGAGAGCGAGAAAGAGAAAAAAAGAGGAGAAAGAGACAGAGAGACAGAAATGAGAGAGAGAAAGAGAGAGAGACAAATAGAGGGGGGAGAAAGAAAGATGAGAAGGAAAAAATGAGAGAATGAGGGAGAGAGAGAGAAATGACTGAGACAGAAAGAGAGAGATGTGATAAAGAGAGTGAAAAAGAGAGAGAAATGAAAGAACGGGAAAAAGAAAGAGTAAGAAAGAAAGAGCTAAAAAGAGGGACATGAGATGAAGAGAGCAAGAAAGAGAAAAAGAGAAGAGAAAGAGAGATAGAAATGACAGACAGAGAGAGGCAAATAGAGGGGGGAAGAAAGAAAGAAAGAAAGAAAGAAAGAAAGAAAGAAAGAAAGAAAGAAAGAAAGAAAGAAAGACGAGAAAGAGAAAAATGAGAAATGAGTGAGACAGAAAGAGAGAGATGTGATAAAGCGAGAGAGAAAAAGAGAGAATTGCTGATCCTGTCAATTTTGGTGCTGAAATGTTACCATGCGCCCACTCAGCAGATGATTTTGTGAGAATGTGGCCTTTAAACAGAAAAGGAGGGGGAGAAAAAGGACACTAATACTTCCGCATGTAGCATAAGCATGTTGCCTAAATTCAGCTTTTGTTTGAGAGAGAGAGAGAGAGGGAGCAGGACTCAAGAATCCTAAAGCTTTAGCACACAAGCAAGTTGGAGTGAAGAGATGCTCCCATTCTAAACCAGCCTTATAGAAGTGGATAATTATTTATAACTTCCTTGTGAACCCTCCTCTTGGGATTTGCATCCAAAAAGTCCGATTCATCTTGCTGTAGCTTTGAAACACAGAAATCAAGAGAAGAGAAAGATGTTCGGTTTTGATTTGTTAATGAAATGCTGATGCCGGCTGCTTTCAGATTACGGTGTAGAGGAAGACAGATGTACACATGCAAAAGGAAAAAAAAAAAAACTAAAAACAAAATCATCACTTATCAAGTCCCTTAAGCACAATTTATAATTAGCCGAAAACAGAGTCCAGATGTTGGGTAGCGTAGCAAACTAGTAAGGCTTATGCTCAGGCTTCAATTCAACATACATTTACTGGAAAAGAGGAATATTTGAAGACTTAGTGGCAATATAATACAAAATGACCAAATCCTTATCTCTGCAATTTAAGCAGAGATCCCCTAGCTTTGGAAATTCCACAACCTGTTGATTTTGATACACCCAAAATACATTGCGCTCAAAGTTAAAATTAAATTAAATTGTTAAAATTTATAAATAGGAGTACAATAGATTTAGAAATGCCAATTTTGAGGAAAAGAATTAGGTAGATAAGATAAATTACAGCAACATTAACATTCAACAGTCACATGACCACAATTTATGACATTTTTTTAAAAATGGAAACCAATGTTTACTTCTGGACTTACTTGTGGACAATGGGTTCACTTAATGACCATAGAATTTCCTTAATGAAGATATCATTCACTTTACATTCACTTAACAAACATTCAAACAGTATCATAAAATTAGATCAATCATGTTGGTTCCTTGACTTAAGACCATCATGACATATGAATGAAAATTCCAGGCTCCATTATGGTCATAAGTCTAGAGCTATGTCATCTAGTCCCAGCATTAACATCTGATGCCATCTCCTGACATCAATGTGTCAGCCAGCAGTGTGCTGCAGCTGCCAAATCAAGAATCAAGATCACTCAAAGTGTTAATACCAGTTTATAATGCCTTGATTACACCACATTTACTTGTAATACTGCATCCAGTTTTGGTCACCATGATATAAAAAAAATGTTGAGACTCTAGAAAGAGTGCAGACAAGAGCAGTGAAGATGATTAGGGGACTGGAGGCTAAAGCATAGGAAGAATGGTTGCAGGAATTGGGTATGTCTAGTTTAATGAAAAGAAGGACTACGAGGTGACATGATAGCAGTGTTCCAATATCTCAGAGGTTGCCATACAAAAGATGGGTTTCAACCTATTCTCTAAAGCACCTGAAGGCAAGACAAGAAGCAATGGATGGAAACTAATCAAGAAGGGAATCAACCTAGAACTAAAGAGAAATTTCCTGACAGCTAGAACAATTAATCAGTGGAACTACTTGCCTTCAGAAGTTGTGAGTGCTCCAACATGGGAAGTTTTTAAGAAGATATTAGACAATGACTTGTCTGAAATAGTATAAGGTTTCCTGTCTGAACAGGGGATTGGACTAGAAGACCTCCAAGGTCCCTTCCAACTCTGTAATTCTGTTACTTGCAAATATTGCATGTTTTCGAACTGCTGGATGGGCAGAAGCTAGGTATTAAGGGACGGGAGCTCACTCCGTCTAACAGAGCTGGGCTCAAATCGCCGGAGTGCAGACCATTTCCAAACAAGAATTCCAATGTCATTAAGCTTCTGCACCACTGTGTCCCCTACTTTATGACTCTAAGGCTGGGAACAAGTGGAACCATGTATTGATGGACATTTGCTCAAAAGAGGCTGGGCTAGAAATGTGCCAGTTAAGATGTTTTGACTTGGCCTTGTCCAACTTTATGAAGTCTATGATGGGTTGTGAATAAAGAGATTGGCTCGGTCATCTTTTGTTCTTACACATTAGCACCATTTTGTCTTTTGTAATTTCATCAAGCAAACAATAATTTGATACATTACCATGACAGTTACATAATCAAATGTCTGAAATGGTATAGAGGTTGGACTACAAGATCTCCAAAGTCCCTTCCAACTCTGTGATCCTATTATTTTCCGCAAATATGAAAGCTTCATCAGTCAGAAGGGGGAAAATAATCTGTCAGGGCTCCAATTCTTCATGCCACCCAGTTTCGGGTCAACGTTCAGGCTCAGGACCCTGGACAGCACCCTGGACAGCACCCCAGTATCAGGGTGGCATGAAGACTCAGGGAACATGGAGTGACATAATCATTGTTTCCCTGTTCTTTTCATGTCTTGACATGAAGACATGACCATGTGACCTAAACAAATCTTTAAGTAGCCTGTTAGGAAAACAAACTTTTTTAAAAAAAGACAAATACAGAAGTGGCTAAGCCAAAATGCTCTAACAGGTTTTATTTCTTTTTATTTTTTAAGGTTTTTTTTATTTTATAAACAAATAAACAAACAATACATAATCAATCATTCAATAAATCTTCTGAATACATCTTTTGTGTCTTCTTTTTACTCCTCCAGTATTTATCATATCTTAATATTATCATTTCCTTTATTATGACATTTCCCCCACATTTCTTACTTCTCTATTAATACATTTATCTATCTTTTAATTTTATTAAAAATTATACAATTTTATCCCTACACAACCTTCAACCCCTCCCCCCCTCACACACACACATACCCGACTTCCCAGAGCAAAAACAGGGTATAACATTAAACAAGCATAAGCTAAAATATGCTAATTTACTACAAGATTCAAAACTCCCTCACACTCTTTAACTCCCCTTTTAACAATTATTCATCAACCTCCCCTTTATAAATTCTCTTATCACATTTCACATTTGCTACTAAAATCCTTTCCATACCTTCTTTTTACTTTTACTTTTTACTTTACTTTTTACATTACTCCCTAATAAAATTCTAAATTAAACATTTATCCTCTTTGATCATTCATAAACCACTTGCCAATTTATGTTTATTCAACATTACTCCCTTGTAAAATTCTAAATTAAACATTTTAAAACTTTCTTTAAAGCATGTCTTTTTTTAAAAAAATATTTTAAATTAAACATTTTAAAATCTCTTAATACATCACTAAGACATTCTTCAAAATATAAGTTTCAAAACTTTTTTTAAAAGGTTATCCATTAAATTTTAAATTAACCATTTTAATACTTCAGTAAGTTTTAAAAAGCTTTCCAATTTTAATTAAACCTTTTTACTTCAATAAAACATTCTTCAGAATATAACCTTAAAGATACTGTTAATCCATTGGGTTAAATTATTTCTAACTCTTGAGTTCATTCTTCAAAATATAAATTTCAAAACTTTCAGGAAGCTATCCATTAACTTTAAAGTTTATTTATTTATTTATTAGTTTGATTTATATGCCGCCCTTCTCCGGAGACTCAGGGCGGCTTACAATGCATTAAGCAATATATATACCTGCTTAGTAGGGCTTTCGGCCCCCCCAAGTGGTGTTCTTTTTTATACAAAGTCAGTTTATTGCCCCCACAATCCGGATCCTCATTTTACCTACCTCAAAAGGATGGAAGGCTGAGTCAACCTTGAGCCTGGTGAGATTTGAACTTGCAGTAATTGCAGGCAGCTGGCAACTAAGTGCTACTTTAACAGCACTTAGTCCACTGTGCCACCAAGGCTCTTTTAAAATTAACCATTTTAATACCTCGATAACTTTTAAAAAGCTATCCATTTTTAGTTAAACATTTTTACTTCAATAAAACATTCTTCAAAATATAACCCTCAAAAAGCTATCCCTTAAATTACATCCAAAACTAAATATAATAAAACACTTCCTTTATATCATTGTCTTAAGATAAACTTTAAAAAAGCTAATTTCAGTAAGCTTTTCAGAGTTATTACTAAGATCCTCCCCAAAAGAAATTAATCTTTCTTCCTTTCTTTCTATATTTTTCCAGTCCTTCTTCTTCAATAATACTTTCTTCTTCAGCATTGCTCCTCCCCCTGCTTTTATTTTTGAAAATTTTTGAATTTGAATTTGACGTTGATGTATCTTTGGAATTCGTTCTCTTCTTAGAATTATTTCCTTTAATTTGGAACCTCCATTTTGACTCTTCCTGCTTGTATAATCAGTCACTTCATTCCTTAAATATTAATTCTGTCTGTAAAGCCAAGGATTGTCACGGTAAAATTTATCAGTCTGCAGGAAAGAGTCTATTTGCTGCTTTTCAGTTAATTGCATAGAAGCCTCTACCAAAACCTCTGTTTCCAGTGTGCTAACTTCCATCTTAATCCTGACAGCCTCTTTTTTTCTCCTCCAAAGTCACATTTGCCTGGTTAATTTCTTCCTCTTTCCAGCCAGCAAATCATTGTTATTCTCCAAATTTTGATTTTGAACAGTCCTTTTAATTGATTCTAATATAACAGAAGTATAAAAATTTAAGAGTTCTTGTAAGACCTTTACAGTCACAACTTGTGAGTTTGCTGGCTCATATAATAATGATCCTCCATCCTTGATGTCAGCCATATTTCAATTTTCACTTTAAATTTATTCAGCTATCAGGTCAATAAGACCAGTTATTTTCCACACAATTTAGAAGTATAAATTAGTTGAGGTCAATACCATAGTCTTTTCCATACCACTTCCACCTAAATCTTTTTCTTGATGTGTTATCCAGTAGCTTTAACAATGTTGCTAGTGTTAACAAGCACTTTCACTAATAAGTTTCATTTTTATGCCCATAGGTGCCATTTTTTTTCTTTTAAACGGAGTTAAAGTTCAATACTTGCATTTTTTGTTCTCCTGATTTTGCTCTGCCAGCATCCAGGGTCGAAATTTCTTATAATCCTTAAAATTGCATTGCTGGTGTGGTCGCGACCCCTTGTTCTGCATAAAGCAGACTCGTCCCGGATCCGGAGCACTGAAGGGCTTTCAGGGAGCTCTCACCCTGCAAACCCCAGGCTTAAAAAAAAAACCTGGGAGCTCTAGGGGAGCTCTACCCAGACCCTTCTGCTCTTCTCTCCCCCTTTTTCCCTGGGGGAGAGTTTCGAGCTGCTAGACAGCTGATTTTCGCTGTTCTAGCGGCAAACGGAATTGCGGGGCTGGAGCTCCTAAAGGAGCGTCAATCGGGGATCGCAGAGCCACCGGAAGTCCCAATGCTCTAACAGGTTTTAATTGCAGCTGACATCTTTTTGGATTTCATTCATTCATTCATTCATTCATTCATCCATCCATCCATCTATCCATCCATCCAACCAACTTCTTCTCACAACAACTAACATCAAGAACTCTGGAAGAATAATCTTAAACTCATTTCTTTATGCAAAATTACTCAGTGATCCAGAAATTAAGGGGCCTTGGTCAAGTGTTAAAGATAATACACTAGGAGGAATACAAGCTTTCACTTTCACAAAAGAAAAGACTTAGTGAACTTTTGAATACTGAATACTGATTCTAAGGTTTATAAATTTAAATATTATGTTTGCTTAACTACTGGGAGTCCCAATATATCTATCTAAATAAAGAATGAACCACGGCTGGCCAGAATCATTATAAAGAATACAGTTATGTTCAGCTTTATATATTCATTACTCTTTGCTCGCACAAGCTATTCTGCTTTAATTTCTTCCCCCTATAATATCTTTTGTTTAAATATTTTAAGTGTCACATGAACCCAAAGGTTGTTATTAAAGTTTTTCAGGGAGACTAGACCGGTTCTGAGGCAGAGAAAGGAAAATGTTAATTGGTGTTTAATATGAAACCTGTACAATTTCAGAGGTATGCTATTGAAATGCAGATGAGCTTCGATTATTCAAAATAGTGAAAGAAGCTGAGATTTTGAAATGTTAATTAAAAACACAAGGGACATGAAAGAGCCCAACAAAAAACCAATGTGTTGGTTGTGAGGGGAAAAAAACCCTGATTTTTGAACAATAGAACTACAGAAACAAAAGAGAAGACAAGGAAAGGAGAGGGGAGTGGAAGAAAAAAGTATACAGTTCAAATTCTGGATCTGCCTGAGAGAGAATAATTGTATTAGTTGCTCATGAGCAAACAGTTTATTTATATAGTGTAAAAAAGCACATTAAGTAACTTTCTGCATGATTCCACAGAGGTTAAAATGCATTTGCCTAATATTTATGCATGCTAGGTTGAGCATAGAGAATATTTTCTTGCTGGCATATAGATTTTATCCATGCTGTACTTTGCCCATAGATCTATTCTCCCATTCCTTCTTTGGAGGTTATATTCAGATACCAGGTACAAAACTGAGAATGATGTTTTGCACACACATACACACAAATATGCATATTCATGCAGTCAGATGTGAAGTTATTTGGACAGAATATGGGTTACTCTCCCGAGGTGGTGCAGTGATTGGAGTGTAGCACTGCAGGCTATTTCAGCTGACTGCTAGCTGCAGTTTGGCAATTCAAATCTCAGCGGCTCAAAGGTTGACTCAGCCTTCCATCCTTCCGAGGTGGGTAAAATGAGGACCCAGATTATTGGGGACAACATGCTGACCCTGTAAACTGCTTAGAGAGGGCTGTAAAAGCACTATGAAGTGGTATATAAGTGTAATTGCTATTGCTATTGCTACTCTTCTTGCCTGTTTAAATAATATGTATCATGCAATTACTTCCTACAAACCTTCATATTCATACCAAAAGGTGCTTCTTTTCTTAATGTCTATTTTGTAGAAAAGGAAAGACAGTGGAATGAGCTATAGAAAATCATAAAAAACTTTACAAAAATAAGAGGAACTCCTTATAAAATTCTATATATGGCATTGGACAATGGCATTCTTGTTTGCAAGCACCCAAACTCAGACGTTCAAGATTAATTCTTAAATTTCATTTTTTTTTATTGACTAGGGACATTAGGACTGATAGTAAAGATACTGAAGTGGTAGACAGCTTTTAACTTTTGGGATCACCTATCGAAGGAAGGAAGGAAGGAAGGAAGGAAGGAAGGAAGGAAGGAAGGAAGGAAGGAAGGAGAGAGGGAGGGCTCCCAAGCTCCGTTTTCACTTATAGAGGGTTGCAGTAGGTCGTCGCAGCCAAAAACTGAGCCCATTTTTGCTGGCAGAACATTCAGGCCACCACAGGTGCCTCCAACATGAGTGACATCGAGGTGGCCATGCCCACCCTGGCCATGCCCACCCCAGCTCCCTGAGGCTAAACACAACCCTGATACGGCCCTCAATGCAATCGAGTTTGACACCGCTGTTGTATTTGGTTCTCATTGTATGCATTCCTATTTTCCCCAGTTTCACCATATCCTGTTCTTTCAATAAAGCATTCAGGTCTATGCACATGGTCTGTTTTATTGGAGGATAGGTGGGTTTAGCTGCATATCGAGCTGCACATGGACTAACGTGTAGTGAGGACAGAACAATGACACTAATTAAACCAAGTTAATTAAGAACAAGGAATGGAAAAGTTCATTCTATGCAGTATGAAGGTATCTGGTGCTAACTGCTTGTCCACAAATGCTGAACCATCAAGGAATGCCATAATCAAGCACCACTTGAGGACTGTAATCTTTTAATTAGCACTGCCTGCAGGAAAGAGAGTTTGACATCGTGCAAAAAGTTGACACAGGCACAACAGATGATTGTCTGCCAACATTGAAAGAGTACACAGATAGAAATAATAGAATTCACTTGTATGTTTCCATTCACATGGCATTAACTTCATGGAAGTATGGGAAGCCCCTCCCCCCATCCTAGAAGAATGAAATATTCTGGGAAATATTAAAAAGGCAGAATATTTTATTTCCCTAAAGGAGAACTGGAGAAACATGCTCTTAAAGACAGAAAGCAGCCCCCAACCTTTCTTAATAGCCCACACCAGATGCCAACACTTCAGAGATAAAGAGCTTATTGAAAGAGGAAGACGAGTATCTAAATAGCTCTAGTCATAAGCAAAGCAATGACTGCAGGCAGAAATCCGTTCAAGACAGGATATTTTGAAACTCCTTGCAGCAAAGCTAACCAAGCTTTGGTAAGATTAGAAAGCAGCCCCTCACTCAAGGTCAAAACCCATTAGCCACAATAGGAATTTCCCAACACCCTCTCAGAACCCAAGCCACTTCATTTCACAACCCCCAGAACAGTTCAAATTTCAAAGAAATCTATAAAGATCCATACATTCATTTAACCATTTGGTCAGCTGCCCCAGAACCACATACCCTGGTGGTTCTGTTCACCAATAAATGGACCTTCTTTTCAATCAGTCTACAGCCTCCATTTTATTTCCAGTGCCTTGCTGGACCTGGATATTTCTTCCAACAGAAGAATAGTTTCTTAACCAATAAAATCTAAATATAAGGCGTTCTTCATTACAGTCTCGCTCCTGATATCTATCTGCATGTGACTCAGAGGTGGGTTTCAGGAGGTTCCGACCAGTTCTGGAGAAGCGGTAGCAGAAATTTTGAGTAGTTTGGAGAACCGCTAGTAAAAATTCTGACTGGCCCCGACCCATCTGTTCTCTGCCTCCCAAGTCCCAGCTGATCGGGAGGAAATGAGGATTTTGCAGTATCCTTCCCCTGGAGTGGGGTGAGAATGGAGATTTTACAGTATCCTTCCCTTGCCACGTCCACCAAGCCATGCCATGCCCACCAAGCAACACCCACAGTACCGGTAGTAAAAAAAATTGAAATCCACCACCGATGTGACCATGTTGTCTTCTTAGTAATGTATGGAAGTGATTTACCACTGCTTTTCAATGTAATAATAACAGAATAACAAAGTTGGAAAGGACCTTGGAGGTCTTCTAATCCAACCCTATTCTCAAGCAGGAGACGCTATATCATTTCAGACAAGTGGTTGTACAATCCCTTCTTAAAAGCCTTGCAGTCATTTCTTTGCAAGAAAGCTTGCATGCCAAAGATTTATTCTACAGCTACAGCGATGGGATTTGCCACTCAGTACTTAACCAAGTCTAATCCTGTTTTTATACCGAGATCAGCTAGGTGCTGTTACTTTTGGACGACAAACAGTACCTTTTTTTAAAATGTAGGTTTCCCCAATTCTTATCTTTTTCACAGATGGTGTAGGCCTCTGCAAACCCTTCATTTGCTATTTTATATATACAAGGCTTCTTATTTGCAAGACCTATCGGAATGTTGCTAAATATTCTGCCGCTTCTGCTAAGATGTAGTTGGAAAATTCACAGTTTATCACAGCAATCTTTTTTTTTCCTTCTCTCTCTCTCTCCCTCTTCCCATACCTTCCTGGTAATCTCCACCTGACCTGTTCTGGTTGCTAAGGGAAACTAAAAGACTGCCAAATAAGTAGCACTCCGATAAGAAACAAATGTAGGGCATTTGCTCATTAGTGTATCTTGCATTCATTTCTTTGCTATAACAATTGAAAAATGCCTTTCCTCTCAACTTTCATGTTCGTTTTTCTTTTGTTACTAAATGAATGCATACTGCTAGCTTCTGGTCAGTTCATGTCCACGGGTAATATGATGATTTTCCTTTCATTTTATAGACTTGCCTAGACAGAAAGCTTGGGTGCCCAAGATTGCATAGTTCTTTCTTTCTTTGTATAATGTAGGGTTTGAGCTATGTTGATAACTATAGTTATTATAAGTAACTAACTGTAAGAAACTCTCTTCAGGTAATGCACTCTTTACAGTCAAAATGTAGCTGGGTCTCCAAAGGAACTCTTAAAAGCTGAGCAGTCTTCCAATATCTAAGGGGCTGCCACAAAGAAGAGGGGGTCAACCTATTTTCCAAAGCACAGGAAGGCAGGATAAGAGGCAGGATGGGAATTAATCAAGGAGAGAAACAACTAGGAGAAATTTCTTGATACCGTGTTTCCCCGAAAATAAGACCCTGTCTTATATTTTTTTGAACCCCGAAATAAGTGCTTGGCCTTATTTTGGGGGATGTCTTATTACTTTGGGGCGAGTGGAACAAGATGCCATCTTACCTGATTTCCAGCTCTGTCTCCCTAACCCTAACCAGAGGAAATAGCAGGGACCGGCTGCACATGTGTTTAAATATTTTCGGGTAGGGCTTATTTTCGGGGAAGGCTTATTTTAGTGCATGCGCTCAAAAGCCCGATTGGGTTTATTATCAGGGGAGGTCTTATTTTAGGGAAAACAGGGTAGTCAGAATAAACCAATGGAACAACTTGCTACCAGAGGTTGTAGGTGCTCCAACACTGGAGGAGTTTAAGAAGAGATTGGACAATCATTTGTCTGCAATAGGATTTCCTGCTTGAGTAGCGGGTTGGACTAGAAGACCTTCAAGGTCCTTTCCAACTCTGTTACTCTTCCCATCAGCTTTTTATTACATTTCCATTGGTACACACCTTCCATAGGTCACTGATATCCTTGTGAGTTGATCATTCTCTTGGATAAAACGCAAACATTGCAGAAGAAGTAACTGCCAGCTGTTTTACTTGGCCAGCTACTCCAGCCAAATGCAGTGCCCTACCAGTAGAAAGTACAATACTAAATCACACACAGCCAGGTTATCTAGGGAATAGGTACTTCACTTGGTTTACTTTGTTTCAAAAATGCTGGCCTTGACAGCGAAAGAAAACACAGTGGACTACTAAGAGCAGCAGTTGTCACTGTGCAAGATAGCAGAATAACAGATTATGCCCCGAAGATCAATTAACCAAGTTCAAGCACACTTTTGGGGAAGTATTTGAATGAGGTCCTTCATCCACCAGTGTAATATAAACAGTCTTCATGAATATTGGGCCGACCTGTTTTTCTTTGAATTTTTGCCTCTCAACTGTAGTTGAACTGGCCATCTGAGTATTATTAAATTAATACCAAGTTTCCCAAAACAGATGTGTTTAACATCAGCTATGGAGTAATGATTACTATCCCTATGGAAATGCCATGACTTTGGCAATTCCTTCCTTAAAGAAACACCAACATTAGTTTCCAACTCCCTTTCATTACCTGAACATTATACAGAGGGTTGAGATGATAATATAAATCATCCTAGCACAATGCAGGTTTACTGAACTAGGCATGTTGCTGTGATTCTTTTGAGGTACAGCTGGTAGTACGGAAACTAGACTAGCATGATAATTGATCTGTGAATGCAAAAACCCATAGTTCATATTGTAGACTCTGTTATGACCTCACTTCACAGCCTATAATGAAAAAATAAAAGATGTTAAATAATTAGCACTGCAGGGGTATATCAGCTCCTACTGCGCTAGCTTCTACTTTATTTAAGTATTTAAATTTAATCCAACTTTACTTTAGGTGGAGAACATGCAACGATATATGGGAATGCTCTTGGGAGACTGGAAGAAGAGCCCCTGACTAGATAACGGTCAGACAAGCTGCAGCTGAATCTGCGGAAGGATTGGGAGAGTGACTCTAATGATTCAGCAGGGACCCAACCCTCCCTGGTTTCTTGGACTGTAAAGGAGACCAGCAAAAGTTGTACTTTCAAGCTTGCAAGGTTGTACCAATAAAGGAGCACTCTCGACTAGCACTGATGATGTTACCTGGTTAGAGTAATGAAACATCTGCCAGAAAACAAGCAAGCTCAGAGAGCACCAAGAACACTTCATTGCAAGGTTATTTTAATGTAACCTTACCACAAAGTTAGAGTTAATACTTCGGAGCGTGTCTCTTCTCTGGATCACCTTGGCTGAAAAAATACAAATCCAGCTAAAAACACCCAATCAAACATAGAGGGCAGACTAAAATAATCTGATAAACAACAAAGTCAACAAAACAAAACAAGGGTCTTAAATCATAAAGACCAACCCCAAGTCTGAGACCAAGTTTGACTTTTCAAAGCTTTCTGGAACTCTCAGAGACAGGATATCTTCATCTCTGGGGGAATGCTGTTCCAGAGGGCATGTGCTGCAACAACAGTTCAATGGTACTTAGATTTATATACTGCTTCACAGTACCTCTCTAAGCAGTTTACAGAGTCAGCATATTGCCCCCAACAATCTGGGTCCTTATTTTACTGATCTCGGAAGGATGGAAGGCTGAGTCAACCTTGAGCCTGGTAACAATTGAACTGCCAAACTGCAGCCGGCAGTCAGCAGAAGTAGCCTGCAGTACTGCATTCTAACTACTGCGCCACCACGGCTCATTAAATCAAGTCAATTGAAGGCACATTTTCTTGGTCCCACAAAATAGTAACATTTAATGGAAGGGACCTGTAGCACAACTACTATGCTGGAACGTGCTGGGTGTGCAAAAATGATTATAGACATAAGGTCTCTCAGATATGCAGCCCCCGTGCCATACTGAACTTTATAGGTAATAATCAGGTCCTTGGATTGCCCTTGGAAGCTGACTGGCAGCCAATGCAGCTTGCATAGCAGTGGGAACACAAGGGCCAACTGAGAGGAGCCCATGACTGCTCATGCCACTCTATCATGAACCAGCTGTAGCTTCTGAGTCATCTTCAAGGGCAGTTCCATGTAGAGTGTTGCAATGTTCCAAACATGAAGTGACCAGAGCATGAGTTTGAAGGGCCTCTT